>NC_139518.1:29408270-29869681 GCF_947247035.1 Vipera ursinii
GAGAGAAAGAGAAATAGAGGGAAAGAGAAAAATAGAGGGAAAGAGAAAAATAGAGGGAGAGAGGAGAAAGAAAGGGAGGGAAATAGAGGGAGAGAAAGAGGGAGAGGTAAAGAGAGGGAGAGAAAGAAAGGGAGAGAGAGAGGGAGAGAGAGAAGGAGAAAGAAAGGGAGGGAAAGAGGGAGAGAAAGAGAGAGAGGTAAAGAGAGGGAGAGAAAGAAAGGGAGAGAGAAAGAGGGAGAGAGAGAAGGAGAAAGAAAGGGAGGGAAATAGGGAGAGAAAGAGGGAAAAATAGAGGGAAAGAGAAAAATAGAGAGGGAGAGAGGGAGAGAGAGACAAGGAGAAAGAAAGAAGAAGGGAAATAGAGGGAGAGAGAAAGAGGGAGAAATAGGGAAAGAGAAAAATAGGGAGAGAAAGAGGGAGAGGGAGAGAAAGGGAGAGAGAAAGAAGGAGAAAGGAGAGAGAAAGAAAGAGGGAGGGGGAGAGAGGGAAAGAGAAGGAGAGAAATTAAATTAGTAACATGATTGTTAAGTGAATCTGGTTTCCCCACTAACTTTGCTTGTCAGAAGGTTGCAAAAGGCCATCACATGACCCTGGAACAATGTGACCATCATAAATATGAATCGATTGCCAAGCATCCGAATGTAAATCACATGACCCTGGGGATGCTGCAATGTTCCTAAGTGTGAAAATGGTCATAAGTCACTTTTTTCAGTGCTGTCATAACTGAACGGTCACTAAGTGAATCATTGTAAGCTGAGGACTACCTGTACTTTATCATTTTTTCCCTTTTTTTGTGGGGGGGGGTCATGTTTTTGACACCTTGCTGGGTGACTGATGGTACTCGGACATTGCCTTGTCCTAAAAGTGGTACAATGAAAAGGTTGAAAAGCCCTGTTTTAGTATACCCGTACTATTTGGTTCAGAATATTTTTTTCTTGTTTTCCTGCTCTAAAAACTGGGTGCGTCTTATGGTCAGGTGCATCTTATGGTCCGAAAAATATGGTAATTTAACAGGAAAAGTAGGGCGTCGTCTTATATGCCCAGTCGTCTTATACGCCGGAAAATACGGTAGTGGGTTTTTACCAAAAAAAGATGATCCTATGAACTGTCCTATGAACATTTGCTCAGAATATAAAAGAAAGTATGAATGGGCAAGATGTAAAGAAAAAAATCTGAAAGATTTCTGTATATAATAATCTTGCTGCAGTTACTATAAACCTATCTGACAGAATACATTAGATTGCATTACAGTTTGTCTTAATTTGTAAGCCAAATCCAGATGACAGTTCAGAGGATAGTTATAAAACCTCAGAGTTGAAAGGGTTCAACAGAGGCCACTGAGTTCAACTCCCTGTTTTTGCAGGAATGCAAATTTAAGCATCCTGATAGGTGGCTGTCTAGTCTCAATTAAGGAAGCCAAATATTGCTAATTACTTTTACCGTCAAAGTATTCCTAGGAATGGTTTTCTAACATCCAACTGGAATCTGCTTTCCTATAATTTAAATCTTTTTTTTTGTTCTACACTCTGAGCAAGAGACTTCTTTCTCATTTATTCATTTACATAAAGAATGGCCATCCCAATGACTCTGGGTGTTTTATATTACAAAAACTGAAACAACGCATTAAAAGTACAAATGATAAGTAGAAGAGAGAGAAAATGTTCTAAATAAATATCTTATTTTTAAAAATTCTGCTACTTCTTTAATCTGATAGCCAACATCCAAAATTTGGCAGTTACCTTGACATCTTCATTAGTCACAAGGAGTTAATATTTAAAATAAAATCTTCTTAATATAGGCCAGGCATGTAAAACTCATGACATCATGTGACATCACATGATGTATCGTGAATTTTCCCCCGTTGCTGGCAATGGGGTGGGCGCAGTTTCAGTACGATGCATCCAGCCCTCGGGCCGGCAGTTTGATATGCCTCATAAAGGCAGTCTTTCAGGTTTGAAAAAGACATACTATTGTGCAGTTCATCTATGGGCACATAGATGGCTCTGCAGTCCCAGACTAGAAGCACAGAGTCTCTAGTACAATGGGGGCACTGGAAGTCCATTGTTATGATAACATTGTAACATATAATAACGTTATAATAACTATTCTGTGATGCCACTCAAGGTTTTCTACTAGTTTTTGGTAGCACCTGTTTTCAAAACCAGTGGAGAGTTCATAGCACAAGGCTTGCCAGTGGATTCTGTCAGTAATTGCTGCGTCTCATTCCTTTGGCTGAATGTCACAGTGGCATTCACAGCACCTGCATAGCACTTGCATGGACAATCTCAAGGTCTCTTTCCATTTCCAGTACTTCACAGAGCAACCAGCGACACACATTGTGGTTGTCCAGTCTGATGATATGTTCCAGCTATTTAATCTGGGCTCTGATAATCAGGGACTCGAAGCTATTGAGCTTTTCATGCAATTCAAGACATCTAGGTTGGAGTGACAACTTTGCCAAAGAATGCCAAGGATGGATTAGAGAGCACACATGAGAAATTTCTCCAGTTCTTTAATACATCTTGAGTTTAGAGTCTAGGGCTCATAATCAGGTAAGTAGAAAGGGATAACCACAGCTCTGTAAATGATCAGCTTTGTGGAGATATGGACTTTGTATTGATTTGAGCACTCCAGTCTGCAGCCCCCCAGATCAACACAGCCTCACTGATCCTGGAATCAATTTCTTTGTTTAAAGATCATTCAGAATGATGCTTCCCAAGTATTTGGAGCTTTTTACATTTGTCAGCAATGATTTTTGGTTTTCCAGGGTTGATATTTGGCATGGGCTGGTAAAGTACTTTAGTCCAGAGGTCCCCAACCTTGGCTGCACAATGGCAGGTGATTACGCTTGCTTGCGCTTTTTCACTTACATAAACAGTGCAAATGGAGCTGCGCCCACCATTTACGCAAGTGCAACTGCAGGCGCACCCACTGCTTGCACGGCCCAGAACCATCTCCTCTCTTCCGCCCCTCCCACCACCACCACCGCCAGTCTGCAAAGCTAGAAAGGTTGGGGACTGCTGCTTTAGTCTTCAGGCTGATAGGCTAAAGAACATGGTACCAGCTGGGATTTCTTTAGCATCAACTGTAGATTGCTGTCTTTGTGCAGCAGGAGGGCACAGTAACCAGAAAAGGTTTCTTGAATGTATTCAAGAGCAAAAATCAAATAAAAAGCCATCCAATTGACAAGTGATGTACACTGGAAGTTTCAGACCCTAGGTAGCATGTGACAAATGCAAGCAAATAACAGAATGAACATGACTGGGGTTAGCATACTGTCTTGCTTCATCCATTGCAAATAACAAATGCAGTGATGTATCACCATTGTAAACAATCTGTCCTGTATTTCCTTGGTAGAGAAATTGTACAGAAGTTGCAATTAAAATTTCTGCATCGTTCTCATATGCAAAGTAAAAAAACAAAAAGCAATGGAGGTAGAATGGCTTCAGCTTTCTGGAGTGTACAAGAATGGGGAAAAACTCATGAATGGCAGAACAGTGCTCCCAAACAGAGAAAGCTTTTAATCTACTGCACTGGATGGTTATGGATAGTCCATCTTTTTTCCCTCAAAAAGTCATATCCTAGTATTTGAAATTCTGTTTAGTAAATTATCACTAATATTATATTGCAATCTCTTAGTACCTATGCTATGCTCTATAGCAGCTTTCCTCCAAATGGTGTTGTCTACTATTGGATTCCAAAATTTAAGTCAACATGGCCACAGGAATAAAAGATGGAGGATGGGTACATTGCTGTGCAAACACATTATTCGATACAATAGTAGGGAAAGCTGCTAGTTTATGTTGTTCTCTCAAATTATTAGATAAGCAGAAAAATCTTAACATACATAGCCAAGAGCGAATAAAAAAATAAAGCAAGGCAATATTGTTTTATTAATTCATGCTTCAAAAAGTTGTAACATGTGTATTACATTACCTATGCAAAGGATAAATTTTCTTAGTTTACTAAAAAAAATTGATACATTTCCATGAAATTCAATGTTACTGATATTTAATTTTGGAGGGTTTTTTTCTTAAAAGAGTTGAATTCAGACATAGTTACATATGACAAATGAATACAATATTTTTATGTCTTCATCAGTACTAGTGATACAACATGTTGCTTTGTTTCCCTGATCTTGCAGGAAAAATATTCATTTGAAAACTGAATATACATCATCCAAAGGAAACGGATACCACATGTGAAGCAAATAACAGAATCATGAGATAACTATACTAGTGAATTGCAATGTACAGTACCATACATTTCTAAGTGTGCTATGGGTAAGTAGTAAATGTTTCTATGAATACTATTTATTTGGCTATTTCTATAGTCATTAAAGGGACGCGGTGGCTCAGTGGGTTAGGATGCTGAGCTCGTCGATCAGAAGGTTGGCAGTTTGGCGGGTCGAATCCCGAGTGCCATGTAACAGTGAGCACGTTACTCGTCCCAGCTTCTGCCAACCTAGCAGTTCGAACGCACATAAAAATGCAAGTAGAAAAATAGGTACCACTCTGGTGGGAAGGTAACAGCGTTCCATGCGCCTTTGGCGTCTAGTCATGCCGGCCACATGACCACAGAGACGTCCTTTGACAAGCGCTGGCTCTTCGGCTTTGAAATGTAGATAAGCACCGGCCCCTAGAGTTGGAAACGACTAGCACGCATGTGCGGGGGAACCTTTACCTTTTACCTATAGTCATTAGTTAGTTTTTAAGAATTAAAGACAGAATCCTTTTTCCCCTCAGGTCATCTTATTTTTCTAAATCTAATAAAGAAAGAAACAGTAAGCAAAACCCTTTTTAAAAAAGTTTTAGATACCTTACAAGATTAATATCAAAGTCATGCCCTGATGTTTTTCTAATGTTCCAATTATTTATCAATCAACTTTATATAATCACTTCTCATTTAGATTCTACTTTTTAGAGAGCCCAAAAATTCAAATTCTGAATGATACTTAGCTGCTTATCCAAATCAGAAATAAAAGAGTTATCTTAGCTGAACTCTTAACCTGAAAATGTGATCACATGTAACTCTATGACAAAAAATTATAGGTAGTTCTAAATATAAAAACACAGGAAATAGGTATTATAGCAATTATCTTCTATATAGGTATTAAGGACAGTATCTCTGCCACACCCACAATACATGTATACATCACAATCACACTTTCTTCCTGCACAGGTAGCAAATATACAATATTTTTGTTCTACATGAAGCCTTATAGCGATAAACTATCTTCCATAAACAGGCTAAATATTATTAGCACAGCTTTGCTGTTTCATTTATTTATTTCAGTTAGTAATTGCAATCAGACGGTTAGCACAGATACTTTTTAATAAAAACAATCCTGGGGAGTACTATTTGAACTAAATATCCTATGACAGGTTCGATGCTATAAAGAATGAGTCAAGAGACTAAGCTTCCCAGGGTGAAGGGGTCAACAAGAGGGTAACTCTGAAACAGAGATTATATTTAAACGTTTGCTTCTCTCAAAAGAATAATAGAGTTGGAAGGTCCAATCTGCTCAAGCAGGAGACCCTATACCATTCCAGATAACTGACTGTCCAATCTCTTCTTAAAAGCCTGCAATGATGGAGCACCCACAACTTCTGAAGGCAAGCCTTTCCATGGCTTAGCTGTTTTCACAAATATAGAATTTTCTCCCAAGGAAAATATGGACAGTGCATCCCTTGCCCCTTTAGAGGCAACTCCAAACACACTGTTCAGCCAGGCATATGTAAAATAACAACACATTTCATCGTCAAACAGCACTAATTAAATTACTATTTTTCTTTCTTAAAATACACATTTTTAATATTGTTTTAAGCAGTGCTGGCAATGCTTCATGATAGCTGTATTTGACAGCTTTCTTGTAAACCACCCTGGATTTCTCCTAAACATTTAATTTCGAATCAGACGTTGATTTAGTAAATTAGGCAGGGGAAGCAAATGTTTAAACACAACAGACCTACCGCCTCCTAGGCGCATACTGCAGAGAAAATAATACATTCCGTTTCTAGCCAGCATAGCCACAGAATGGGAACTGTGGTCTATGAAACCCAGGAGGACATTAGTTTGGGTAAGGCTGGATTACATTATAAAAGAACAGATGAGAGGAAGCAGAAGCGAGAAACACTTCCAGGTTTCCGACAAAATAATTAAGAAGAGGGGGGGGGTGTTGACTCAGCCTTTTCATTTCAACTCACGCTAACTCCTCCTATCTTCCCATTCAATCCAATAAATTCTATTATCGGCTGGATTGTAGGGAGAGGAGGAGGCAAGAATAGGCCACGAAGCCAATCTGCGAATTTGCTCTCTCGCCTGCTTTGCGCACCACCTCCCCGACGCGGCACGCGGCTCCAAGCCATCTCCCCAAAAGTCCTTTGCAGATGGATTACATATATTTCTTTCGGGCCTCCCACTTTTCCGGGAACCGCCACGCGACTAGCTCGACCCCCCTCCCCCAAACGGCCTCACCTTCCCACTGGCCTTCTGCGAACAGCCTGGCGTCTTGTCCGCCATCTTGCTTCTCTCCCCCGCTCAAAGCCTTAGCGGCGGAGAGTCGAGCGCCGATCCCACCGATTGAATAGAGGCCTCCAATGGGGAAGAGGGGAGGGAGGCATGATGAATCGATAGCCTGCCGGGAGATGTGGCAGATTGGAAACCCTGTGCGACAAACTGAACTCCTCCTCTCGCCTCTTCCTGCGGGGCGGAAAGCGGCGAGCGCGTCAGAGAGCCCTTCCTGCGCCGAAGCGCTGGCTTCGTTTGGTGCGGCGCAGCCGCGTTCTTGCTCTCTGCGAACGTCGATTCTCACCAAGTTTTGACTCAGCGGTTAACTCTAGAACAGCGTTTCCCAACCTTAGGAACTTGAAGATGCGTGGACTTCAACTCCCAGAATTCCCCAGCCAGCTGGCTGGGGAATTCTGGGAGTTGAAGTCCACGCATCTTCAAGTTCCTAAGGTTGGGAAACGCTGCTCTAGAAAACGAAGAGAAACGCAAAAAAAAACCTTTTCACAGAAAACGGAAAAATTATGCACCATAATTTCCTTTGTTTCTTATACTCCTCCCTCTAAACCTCTTTATCCTTTTCTGTATCTTATGCACCCCAACTCTAATCTTGTGTGTTAGATTTTAGGTTCCATAATCCCCAGCCATCTGGAGGGCTCAATATTGGAAAAGGGTATTACACATCACTAAAGAGTATCAACTGTCAAACGACTGCGTGTATAGTCATATTCACAGAGCAATCTTCCTCTGCTGGTAACTTTTAAGGGAACATATTTTCACTCGTTAGTACTGCAGCTTGGAAGAACGCAGCATTATAGAAGATACATTTCAAGAAATACTAAAAATTGCAATCCTGGCTACTGTTGCCAATTAATCCCATCAAGGTTTCAGTTTGAAATCTTGCTTCCTCCATAGTTTAAAAGATGTAATTCTTTTATTTCCAATAAGTGCATAGTGACTTGTTTCTGAAAATATAGACAAAAAAACAAATAGTAAACAGATGTTTCTATAATGACAGGAAGCAAAAGAGCCAGAGTGGTATGAGGGTTAAGGCACTGAACTAAGATTAGGGTGACACGTGCTCAAATGCATATTGACCAAAGCCATATATGATTTTGGGGGTTGTCATTCCCATATTATCATGTAGGGTCGTTGCTATTAATAGAAAGATATGGAACATGCACAATTTTGAATTGGAGGAAAGGCAGAATACAAATCAAACATCTCTTAAGCCAGTAAAACATTACAAAACACTACGTAGTATTTCAACTTCATTGGAATTCCCCACAATTTATTTAATAAAAAGGATAGACAAGAAAATATGTTAGATGCTGCAGAAGTGAGATACTGACATTCATCTTTTCTTATTCTTTATTAAAAGGAAAAAAATGTCTGATTAAACAGATATCCAGTTCATCTTGATTTTCACAGCGAGCAACCAGGTAACCAGTGCTTTTTTTGTAAAAGAAAAAGGTGCCGGAACTCACACATGTCATACAACCCGCCTTGCCTACCCTACAAGGTTCCATCCAAAAAAGGTGCCGGAACTCCGTTCTGGGCGTTCTATGACAAAAAAAGCCCTGCAGGTAACCCACAAAATACCCTTCTTTTTCATATATAGTTTAGGGACCACTGCCAGAGGAAATCTGACTCCTCTGTTATAGGCACTGTCCTAAAAGGCTCTTTGCCACCAGAGGGTGCAAAAACATGAATTTTCAGAAGGAAAGTAGTAAACGTGTATGTTCATCTTTGGAAAAGTGTAACTTCCTACTTAACAAAGCCTATTAAATTTATTTAAGGCATCATTATAATACTACAGTTGTTTAATATTGTATGTATGAACACATTATTATGGTTTCTAAGCAATATAGCTAGGAGGGACGTGGTGGCTCAGTGGGTTAGGACGCTGAGCTTGTCGATCAGAAGGTCGGCAGTTTGGCGGGTCGAATCCCGAGTGTCGCATAACAGAGTGAGCGCCTGTTACTCATCCCAGCTTCTGCCAACCTAGCAGTTCGAAAGCATGTAAAAATGCAAGTAGAAAAATAGGGACCAGTACGGTGGGAAGGTAACAGCGTTCCGTGCGCCTTTGGCGTCTAGTCATGCTGGCCACATGACCACGGAGACGTCCTCGGACAAGCGCTGGCTCTTCGGCTTTGAAACGGAGATGAGCACCGACCCCTAGAGTTGGAAACGACAAGCACGCATGTGCGGGGGAACCTTTACCTAAGCCATAAAGCTACCAATTGTGGTTTAATCAAACCATGAATAAGCAAACCAGAACAACAACCTTGCCTGAGGTGAGTTGGGCTAAGAGAAAGTGACTGGTCCAAGATCACTCAACTGGCTTTCATGGCTAAGGTGGAACTAAAACTCATAGCCTTCCAGTTTCTTTCCTGGTGCCCTTAAGCACTTAGACCAGGGGTGTTAAACTCGCAACATCACGTGATATTTCACAACATATCGTGACTTTTCTTCCATTGCCAGCAATGGGGTGGGCGCGGTTTTGGCATGATGCATCTGGCCCATGGGCCAGCAGTTTGACATCCCTGACTTAGACCAAACTGGCTCATTTTATCATATGTGGTGGTCTTGCAAGTAGGTGAAAACATGTTGGATAAACATCATAATGATAATGAAGAAAATATTTAAGATACAGATATTAATGAAACCTGAAGCTTTTCTTTTAGGTATTATGGACAACCTAATCAAAAAACAATTTTGGGTGCTATTCCTCCACATGATGACCGCTGCGAGTATTGTATTTGCCAAGCACTGGAAAGGAAAAGAGATACGTATGATTGAAGAATGGATTTTAAAATTGACTGAATTGGAAGAGGTGGCAAAACTACTTTGATTAGATATAATGGAGTAGACAGCTTTATAAGAGACTGGAATCTGTTTGTGGTGTAATATTTGGATTAACCTGCTGACTGTTGGTTTTTTACATATATACTATGATCAGATGTTTGGTCAATTTGATTATCAGATAGAGATCCCCTCACTTGTAACATTTGTTTATTTAATATAGTATTTTTGTTAAATTGGAGAAAAGCTTATTATTATTTGTAGACCCATTATGTAAAGGGGAGCAGAATTTATCAGTTTTTCTTTGGTTTTTTTTTTCTCAGCATCCAACCAGGATGGAGTCTATATGTTTAATCTTAAATTTATTTGATATTTGGGACATTTTCTCTCCTTTTTTCTACACATTTTTTCCTCTTCTTTTGTTGTTAGTGTTTGATGTATGTTTTTCTGTTTCACATTTTATTCTTGTTGATAAAAATATATATATATATATATATATGGATATATAGATTTGCTGTGCATTAAAGTTCACCATCAGTGGGATTATTGTGTTTTTGTTCAAAACAAAAGGCACAGAGAAATAGGAAGTCCCCATAGTTTCAAACTAGAAGTGATCTAAACAAAGTATCGGTTCTGCTCCAATCTTTTATTTTTCATATTCCCATGATGACACAAAGAGCACAAAAAGATTCTTTATAATACCCCATCTGCAAACATTTCACTACCATTTGGGCCAATGCAATTTTAATGTTTAATGATGTTAAAATATTGATCTGACAATCATCACAAAATTGATTGGTAAGCTAGTCAAACTGGCTGTTAATTAAAAATTAACATTTATTGTTGAACAATAAAACAGAATTACATAAAGGAATTAGGACTACACTACCTATTCTCTAACCACATATAGCCTGGAATTTACTATTTGTCAAGTTTAAAAACCCACATGGGCAGCACAGCAGCACCATGGATAGCTCTGAGCAAGCAATTTGCTGCAGGAGCAGGAACTTCCATAGGCAGACCCCTATCTTTTCACTTTTCTCTGGACGATGAAAATCTCAAAAAGATTTTTAAAAGATAAGCCTCTAGCCTAAAGTCTAAAGAAATCAGAAGATATGGGGAATGGGTCTTCAGTACATACTCAAATACAATCTCTTCTGCAAAAGACTAGTAATTTCCTAAAAGGCTTAAAATAGGTCAGTATGCAATTCATTCTTATTGATGTGACGTATTAAAATACACAATTAAAAGCAACTTAAGGAAGAAACCTTTAATTAAATTGTTTAACCATTTTCACATTGTCTATATTGTGCTTGCTGTTCCTACCAGTTAGTAATCAGAGAAGATAAGGAAGTGACAGCTTTGCCTTCTACTCAACACCCCTGAGACTTGCAGCTGTGATCAAAATTAGCCTATTATATCATATTATAAGCCTTTGATGGTTGTTCCCTATTCCAATCATGAACTTATATCCCTTGAGTTCAACTGAAATCTTGCATGTAATTATCCCATTTAAACACATCAATGAATATTTTATTCATTCATTCATTAGGAAAAGGACAAGGAAAGGACAGTGTATGTTGATCTTTTAAGAAAGGTCCTGTCCTCATTTGTATACTCTGACAACACCAACAGCCAGTGAGGGAGACAGCCTTAAGTTGTCATTATCTGTACTGGTATAGAATATGATACTCCCTGGATTATGTGAGACTTGATAAATATAACTATGCAAACGTTTCCATAACTCACATCTAATGTTTCCTTCCTGCTTTCTCCTGGTTTGAGCCCTTTGCATCAGCTAATTTTTATGACCAGATCTTGGCTTCTCAATAGTTTCCTTCATCTTGGAGGAATCTATCACTCCCCTGTCCTTCCTCCATGGTGAACTGAGGTTTCCTTACAACCTTCTTGTTGGTTTGTTACAAAGAAAATGGTAAATACATCTATGTGAATATTCTCACAAGAGAGCACATGGCTCTCCCCAGCTTCTTTTTCCGGGATTTATTCTAGTTCTTCATATGCAATAGCATAAGATATAGTATGAGCGCTGATTAAATATCTGCTGTAAACAATAGATGAATTATACAATTGAGCAATACGCTTTAACAGAGATTGAAATCATTGTGAATTTGCTCTCCTCTGCAGTTAATGGCCTTTCTAATAGAATGAGCTTTCTCTGAGAAACCCTGAAATTTTGCATCACATTTTAGGATTGTTCATTTCTCTACTTTACAAACTGAGTCTATATGCCAAAAAATGCACTTTTTGTCACTTAAGCTCAACTTGTGGTGACTCTAAAATCTCCAGAAACCAAGGGGAAAAGTACCTCACACAAAAAACAAATCATCTTCTATATTATATTTGAATTGCATATTTCATTCCTGGTAAGTGAATAAAACAAGGCCATTCTCCCATATTTTAATATGTTCCTTGATAAAGGAATACTATTTAAAACATGTTGGCATGTATTTTGGAGGTAAACTTGCAACTTCCCTGTATACTCTTAATCAATTTTCACTTGCTACAATTATCACAAGGCTTGTAGGATTTTTCCCTTTAAAATTATATATTCTAAGAACATTAGCAATAGTGAATTACATTATAGTCATGTTAATGAAGGCGTAGGTTACCTGATACTCTCCAGAGATTTGGCATTACAATTTTTATAAAGCACAGTGTGCTCAGAGATTATTGGAACTATAATCCTAAACAACCAGAGCACACAATGTTTTCTATCTTTTTGGTAGAGAATATATTCCTAGGAATATAACCAAAGTTTTCCTTCAATTTAAATGAAGCACTTTCCTGTTAATCATATTGACTTCTTGTGTTTTTTAGATACAAGTCAGGTAGCTCTGACACAATTTTAGCAAACACCAGTGTTTCCACGTGAGTGTTACCAATTCCAGGAACTGAGGTTTACAAAAGGAGTGATGGTGCTATGTGTGTCCATGGGCTGGACCAATTCACATAATGTGTAGGTTGAAGTACTTGAATTGAATTTTATCTTGCAAAACTTCCTATGATTCACTGAAGCTACAGGTTTTTACTTGTTTTGCAAAGGGATCTTCCCTTGTACTTGTTATAAACACATTTCTACTCTGGTCAAGCTGATTAAGGGCAGTCATCTATGCAATATTTAAGTGGGATTTTTGATATTTTATATGTGTAAGGCTATCATTATGATTTCCTAGCAGATTGTTTTAATAACCACAGCTAGGAAATATGCTTGAGCAATCTCAGAAATTGTAAACAGTCAGTAGTCGTGTTTATCTGATCCATGCATTATATTTGTTTAGGCAAACATCTACCCATGATGACTAGTTTGCATAAACAAAATTTTGAGGTTGGGTCTAAAGAAGCATGTTGCCTTACAATGTCAAATTATCTTTTCTTTAAACAGGTAATAAATGTGCCAATGAATCAATATATAGTATATGATCTACTCAATGGTTTTTTTGTAAAAGAAAAAGGTGCCGGAACTCACACATGTCATACAACCCGCCTTGCCTACCCTACAAGGTTCCATCCAAAAAAGGTGCCGGAACTCCGTTCTGAGCGTTCTATGAGAAAAAAAGCCCTGGATCTACTGTATGGAAGTATAAAAGAAATTACCCTTAGAAATGACACAAGGAAATTTTCATGAATAGGTTATATTAGTAATTTTAATGCATTATGATAAGAATCAAGTTTAAACAGTCCACAAAACCATAATTAATTGAATATATTCGGTGATTAGACAATAACCTAAGTCATAAACTATGGCTTAGAAACATAATAGCTCACTTCACAGAATAAGCTAAAGAATAATATGGTTTGTTTGGTTTTGCTTTAGGTAGTTCTGTATCTTCCTCAATTGTGCTTGAATCTAGTTTGTATAATAGGAAATTAACTACCTTACATTAGTTCTGAACTGTGAATTGTGTAGTCTACAATATAAGTATTGACACAACCATGAATTCTCTAACCTCAATCCTGCCCAACTGCCCTATGGATAAAGTAATGCTAATTTACTTTAGATAGAGCTAATTTAGGATCAAATTTCAATTTACAAATTTGAAGTATCCTAAGTGCCATATTATATTTGTCAAAGTATTTTTTAATTATACATCTTCAGTGGACATATTATCGAACATCAATTACACCCAGTAATAGTTTTCTTTCTTTCAAAATAAATCCAGTAGCAATAAACTATTTACATATTGATATTGGTACTACATCAATTTTAAAAAAGAGAAACCATGCTTTAGGTATCTTTTATCTATGGTGCACTTGAGCACAAAAAAAATATAGCTTCCTTCTATGAGGCCAAACTAGACTGTAATGCAGCTGTACTTAATGACACGCAGTTACTGAACCACCTTCACGTTGACTGAAACATTTCAAAATACATGGACAATTTTTATTCAGTTGGCTTTTGAACTAACTACATAGGACATAGTGATTAAGTATAAATATTATTAAATATACTGGTCCAGTGGTTAAGGCATCAGGCTAGAAAGCAGGAGTATGTGAATTCAAGGCCCACCTTAGCCATGAAAGCCAGCTGGGTGACTTTGGGTAAGTCATTGTCTCAGCCCAACTTACCTCACACAATTGTTCTGGGGAAGGGGAAAAAGGTACCAGTCCATGACCTGTTAACAACCAGGAGCACAGCTGGAAATGAACCACAGGCAAGTAAGCTTTATCTGCATTTGCAGCTGTTCACAGTAGGACCTGACCAGGCTAAACCCGAGGAAGAGGTCAAACAAGTCATGTCACAAATCATTATGCAACCCCAAGAGAGCTAAGTCCAGCCCACCTCAAATGCCACTTATCTCTTATCTCCCACTCATTTCCCTTGACTGTTAGTTGATCAGGTTCTTATAGAGAGTTTAAACTTGCAATAAATTTTTATACTCATTTGAACTGCCTGAATCTACTAATTTCCCTGGCACCTGACATTCCCCAGCACTAGCATCACCGCCTCAGCTCCACCTCAGAACAGGCATTAGGTTTTCATAGGAGCTTGAAGCCTACTGTAAATTGTGCATGCAAGGGAACTGGGTTGCGTGCTCCTCCTCCCATCTCTGCCAATCCGTGTAAAAATTATGCCAAAAAGGTTGGAGACCACTGCTCTTCAACAGAGCTCATGCATTATATAAAGGTAAAGGTAAAGGTTCCCCCGCACATGCGTGCTAGTCGTTTCCAACTCTAGGGGCCAGTGCTCATCTCTGTTTCAAAGCCGAAGAGCCAGTGCTTGTCCGAGGACGTCTCCGTGGTCATGTGGTCATGAATAGACGCCAAAGGCACACGGAATGCTGTTACCTTCCCACCATAGTGGTCCCTATTTTTCTACTTGCATTTTTTACATGCTTTCGAACTGCTAGGTTGGCAGAAGCTGGGACGAGTAACAGGTGCTCACTCTGCTATGCAGCACTCGGGATTCGACCCGCCAAACTGCGGATCATCTGATCGACAAGCTCAGCATCCTAACCCACTGAGCCACCGCGTCCCTATGCATTATATACTGTAGCCCAAAAGTAAGCAATTAGAAGTTTGAACCACACTTCCATAATTTCTGACCATTTGTTGTGATAAGATTTAAGGGAATTGTGCCCAAACATCTGAAGGACACATGTTTTATAACCCTAAAAGAGCCCTAAATATTTAAGATTTAAAAATAGCAAACACAGAGTTAATTATATGAATCTTCATATTTGGAGAGCATCAGTCAAAGGAAGCTGAGGTAAAAGTCTAAACTGGGAATAGAGAACCTAGGACCCTCCAGAAACTGGAACTGCCTTTCAAGTTTCTGTGAGGCATCAGTGGCCTTGTGTAATCTACAGATGGAGATTTATCTTTAGAACAGAACATGATGCTTAATCTGAGCCCTCCTGTTTCCTATTTAACATTACTCTAGTCTAGCCCCTAGTACATTGATCCTTTGACTGAATGTCAAATCATTGATATAATGGAATAAAATGTTATTAGTAATAGTACATGTCCAGCCTGTTACAAATAATACTTAGAATTGCTCAAACTTAAATTTTACTATCCTATCATTTAGGTTATCTTTTATTTAATGACTTTTGCCACAAAAATTACCAGAAATACCTTAAGACCTATAAGATTGTTTTTTGGGGAAAGACACCCATTCTTAGAGAAGATTCTTAACAATCTATTGGGCTGGCCCAATAATTAAAAAGGTCTCAAATTATTGATTTGGATTTTAATAAAAAAAAGGGAGAAAAGAAAACTGATAATTATTTAATGTTTAATTGCATTTTTACTGCTAGGATGAAATGGAAAGGGACGATTATGAGATTTTCTGCCTCAGATTTCAAAATAGTTCGCCTAGGATTGTATGAAACATGTATGATTCAGGAAGTGTCATTTCCTTACAGGTAACAAAATGTCTTAGGCCAGCCTAGTGACTGAATATCCTGCACTTGTTGTTTTTCTCCCTGTCATCAAGGGTTAGAAGAGAGGTGTGAAGGGTGGTTAAAAGAGAGGTAAAGCACATGTTTGCAGAACTGTGTTTTAAAACCGGGGTCAGAATAAACACAGCTGTCATGGGACCACAAAACTGTAGAGCTTGTTTCAGTCAGGTTTCTGCTGAATTTCTTTAGGATTAAGGAAAATGAGACACAATAAGCACAACAATCAGGCATAAAGAGAACTATGATCAGTGTAGGATGTCATGGGGGAGGAAACGGAGACTGCCAATAGGTGTGAAACTGCAGCTAAATCACTGGGCCTTCAGAAATGGTGTAGTTTAGATCGAGGTCCCCAACCCTTGGTCCATGGACTGGTACTGGGCCGCAGCATGCCAGAACTGGTCCACACAAACAAGCCAAGCCCCATTGGTGGGATGCAGGCAGCACACAAAACCACGGACTCTCTGGTCTGCATAAAAACCTCTCTCCATGGAACCGGTCCCTGGTGCCCAAAAGGTTGGGGACCTCTGGTTTAGATATTACATTGAACCAATATTTCCTAACCTTATAACTTTAATATATGTGGATATCAACTTCTAGAATTCCCAAGCCAGCCTGCTGGCTTGGAAATTCTAGCTGAAATTCATGCAATTTAAAGTTGTCAAGTTTGAGAAACATCACACTAAACAAAAATGGGATTTGGTTTGGGCTTATAGCTTAATCATAGTGGTGTATAAAATGAAAATTATACCTCAACAGTGCTTGAATCCAACTGTGTTTATTCAAACAAATCACAATTAAAATTAACAACTGCTTGGTGCAATGTACAATTCTTTCCAATGAATCATTGTAAAACAGCTCAACACTTCTTTCCATTAAGATTTCTGACTCTTCTAGGGATGTGTTTAGTCAACAGTTTGTATCTCCTTGTTCAGTAATCTAAAACACTTTGTCTTTACATGATATGAAGACAAAAATTCCAAATCCAAGGAATAGGCTTGTACGGTATCCAGATAATACATCTTATTAATTCAATTTTTAAAAATGTTGTCAATAGCAAGAGAAGTTTATTTTATCTCTTCTGCTAATTGCATCTCTGCACAGCTGATAAATGTATTATCTGCCTAAGAGTTATCAATATGTTAAGCACTACTTTGATACTCAAATGTATCCAATATGGCATTTTTTTATCCCATGGGATTCTACTTACAAAAGTAGGTTTACACACATTTCTATGACAACCTTCCCACAATTTAAAATAGTATTGGACAGTGCATTGCCAGCCCACAAGTTAATTAGAATATAAGAATTATTTTGGCCCAGCATCCTGGGATGTGTTTTAATTTTGGGGGGGGGGGGTTTGCTTGTTCTCACAAGAATAGGCCACTACAAAGCAGAAGTTGCGCTATACTGTGCCCCTTATACCCAAATTATCTAAGAATAGTGCCACACAAATTTAATTTGATGTACTTGGTTTTCCTTAGATATATTTCTTAATAAGTTTATTTAATGGCAGAAAGTGAAGAAGAACTAAAGAGCCTCTTGTTGCGGGTGAAGAAGGAGAGTGCAAAAGTTGGGTTGAAACTTAAAATTAAGAAAACCAAGATCATGGCATCCGGCCCTCTCAATTCCTGACAAATAGATGGAGAAGAAATGGAGGTAGTGACAGATTTTATTTTCTGTGACTCCAAGATCACTGCAGATGGGGACTGCACCCAAGAAATTAAAAGACGCTTGCTCCTGGGGAGGAAAGCCATGGCAAATCTAGACAGCACACTAAAAAGCAGAGACATCACCCTGTCAACAAAAGTGCGTATAGTCAGGGCTTTGGTCTTCCCAGTTGCAATGTATGGCTGTGAAAGTTGGACCATAAGAAAGGCTGAGCGCCAAAGAATTGAAGCCTTTGAACTATGGTGTTGGAGAAGACTCCTGTGAGTCCCTTGGACTGCAAGGTGATCAAACCGGTCAGTCCTAGAGGAGATCAACCCTGACTGCTCTTTAGAAGGCCAGATCCTGATGTTGAAACTGAAATACTTTGGCCACCTAATGAGAAGGAAGGACTCACTGGAGAAGAGCCTCATGCTGGGAAAGGTTGAGGGCAAGAGAAGAAGGGGACGACAGAGAATGAGGTGGCTGGATGGAGTCACTGAAGCAGTAGGCGTGAGCCTAAATGGACTCCAGAAGACGGTGGAGGACAGGAAGGCCTGGAGGAATTTGTCAATGGGGTCGCGATGGGTCAGACACGACTTCGCAGCTAACAACAACAATTCTACCACGTGTATTTCGAAAAAGGCACCGACAGGGCGGGGGCGAGGAGAGAGAAAGGCGGATCGTTTTTGCCTTTCGAAAGAGTGGAGCGGCACTGCGATTTTGCTCCAATCGAGGTATTGATCGTTAAACGTGGCTCGGGTGTCTTGAGGAAGCCGGAGGTGGGAAAAGGGGTCTTCCCCGAATCTGAATTGAAGACACAGAAGCCGAGAGGGGCATCTTCATTGGCCACAGCAAGCCATGAACCCACCGCGCCAGGCAAGGCTTGAATGACTGCAATGCTCCCCGTCGCTTCTCTCTGCAGGAGCTGCCGCTCGCTGGCTGGGGTGAGCAAGATTGCTTTTCCTCGCCTCCTGTCCTTCCTGCAATGAATGATGCAGGAGAAAAAAGAGGCGGCGGTGGAAGAAGAGGAGGAAGAGCAGGAGGAAGGAGAGGGGGAGGCGGCTGCCACCGCCGGGGCTGCTCCTCTGAAGCACAAATCCTCTGCACCTCTTCCAGTAGGAGGAAAAGCAGCTTTGCCGCGGTGTGCTTACATCACAATCCCAGCTCTGTCTGCTGCCGCTTTTCTGAGCGGCAAGCAGGCGGGGAGCATCTCAGCGAGCCCGGCGGGGACGGCCGGCGGCGACATCGGCAGCGGCAGCAGCCCGAGAAGAAGCGGAGGACGATGGCCGCGGGCGGAGCCGGCGAGGGCCAGGCGTCCCCTAGGATTGCCCCGCCGCAGCCGTCCCCTCACCCCGGCCGGCCTCCGCTCTCCGCCTTCCTGCCCTCGCCCCAGCGCTCGGCTGGGACGCTACGTTGGGACGAGGTGCCCGACGACTTCGTGGAGTGCTTCATCCTCTCGGGCTACCGGCGGCTGCACTGCTCGGCGCAGGAATGTCTGGCCTCGGTGCTGCAGCCCACCAACGAGACGCTCAACTTCTGGACGCATTTCATCCCTTTGCTGCTTTTCGTCGGTAAATTCTGCCGTCTGCTGGTGCTGCGCGAGGCCGGCGACTTGCCTTTCCATCACCCGGCGCTGCTGCCGCTGTGGTGCTACGCGTCGGGCGTGCTGCTCACCTTTGCCATGAGCTGCACGGCCCATGTGTTTAGCTGCCTCTCGCTACGGCTGCGCGCCGCCTTCTTCTACCTGGACTACGCCTCCATCAGCTATTACGGCTTCGCCAGCACGGTAGCCTATTACTACTACCTGCTGCCCAAGCTGAGCTTGCTGGAGCCGCGCATGCTCAGTCGCTACCTGCAGCAGCGCCTCGGCTGGCACGTGGACTGCAGCGCGCCCATCGCCGCCTACAGCGCGCTGGTGCTCCCGGTCGCCTTCGCTTTGGCCGTGGCCTGCACCGTGGCCTGCTGCAAGAGCCGCTCCGAGTGGTGCGCCTACCCCTTCGCCATCCGCACCTTCGTCTTCGTCATGCCGCTCAGCATGGCCTGCCCGATCATGCTGGAGAGCCTCCTCTTCGACCTGCAGGACCACAACCCCACCCTCTTCCTGTACTTCTACCGCCGCTACTTCTGGCTGCTGGTGGCTGCTTTCTTCAACCTCAGTAAGATCCCCGAGCGGATCCACCCGGGCCTCTTCGACATCATCGGCCACAGCCACCAGCTCTTCCACATCTTCACCTTCCTTAGCATCTACGACCAGATGTTCTACGTAGAGGAAGGCTTGCGGCACTTTCTTCAAAACCCTCCGCCCACCTCGCCGACGTTTGCGGGCACCATCGGCTACATGCTGGGCTTAATACTGTGTCTTGCTCTGGTCATCCGGAGATTTTTAAGTGGCCAGGAGGTTTGCAAAGAGGAATGAGGTAACTGTCCTTCAGGGGGGGGTTGTTGTTGTTTTTGTTGTTGTTGAAGATTTTACTTAAATTATCTGTGGCTGCTGCTTTTGCTACAAGAATCCGGGAGGTCGGCTCTTCCTAGGGAAAGAAAGGCCAAGCGCTACGGGCGTGATCGAACTCCTTTGAAAAACGGCTCTCTTGAAACAAAACAGGTTTTAAAAAAGAACACTTAGGCCACCGTTCTATAGGCAACCTTCTATTTATTGCTGCTTAGTACACAAAGAGAAGCCATTCTAGAATTACTGCTTGAAATCTACAATTTGATCCTTATTTACATTATTTGTAAGTAAATCCTCCTTCTCTGAATTCCTTTTAATGGACTCAAGATCCTGTTTTTTCAGGGGAAATAATATGCATAGACAATGTGAATATGAGCTGCTGGTTTCAGTCTGACTACTTTATGGTATTGTTAGTTAGCAATATACAACAGATCTGCACTGATAAACAGCTGATATTTAAGATCTGATTTGCATGCGAATCTTGGAACTATGCACTCAGTAAAGTAGGTATATGTGTTTTTCAAAGTCATATACACTGGAATTGTGTTTTTAACAAGTTGAGATCTTTTTGCATTAACAATCTTGTCTCGAAGACAGACATTGAGCATACACATTTCTTGTTATTTAAGTGGCTGTGAATATAAAGAAAGGTTTAATCACAAGTTTCTATACATACAGTGAAAAGAAAGTTTACTTGTGATATATCTTCTCAGATTCTTGCATAAGGCTGCTTTTGTAAGATGCTTTGATTCAGATTCTAATATCTTTTTGCACGCTATATATCCTGCTGGTTTGTTGCTGACTATTTAAACAGAACAAAGAACTACAATGTCATCTTTAGAATAAATGTAGTGACAGGATTTAGCCATAATCCGGTTGCTCGGTTTTGGCCTAGGAAGGTGACCATAATCTGTGACTCCAGTCAACAAACTATGGTTAAGCAGCCCTAGTATGATGTATAAATCTAATAATTAGTTTTTACATTAGAACTAGGGTAGGAATATTCTGTTATCTTAAATATAGGCCCATGCACCAGCAAGTTTAAGAAGTTTTTATAATTTGCTTATGTGGTCAGTTGTACTGGAATTGTTTCCTCCTGAATTCCCCCCCCCCCCCCCAATTAAAACTAAGCTGAAAGACTATTTACAGTATCAATAGTGACAATTGGCCAGATCTCTGTTATGCTGGGATTTATGACAGCAGCAAGTTTGATGCAAACTGTAGACAAAGTTTGAGGATTCCAGAGAATATTATAACTGATAGATGTACCTACGGTAGCTGACATATCCTTTAAGAAATGGAATGTATTATTGGTGGCAATTGTTATCTCAGGATTACATCTAAAGTATAACAATTTCTAGATTTTAATGTGTAATTCATTAGTAAAAGTTATGATGACATTTGGTTGCATACAGAAAAAAATTAAAATGGTACTATTTGAAGAACAGCCATTTTAACAGCTATTAGATTTATTATTGCTTATGTTTTTAAGTTCTAAAGTATTTTTTCATCATATATGCAAAGTCCTGATTTTATGGATTGTGATATACAGAATAGGCATAAAACAGGTCACTCTAATTGCAGTTTCTACTTTGTATGTGGTCCTCCAAAGCTGAAACTAAATCGACCATCCTCCCTATAATGCCACTAATTTGTTTAGATTTTTATCCTGCCTTTATTATTTTTATAAACAACTCAAAGCAGCAAATGTACCTAGTACTCTTCCTCCCACTATTTTCCCGCACAACAACAACCCTTTGATGTGGGTTGGGTTGTGTGACTGGCCTAAAGTCACATCTTGATTTCTAACCACTACACCAACCCTTTTAATCTTTAATCAGTTATTTTTTGGGTTGGTCCCGTTTACATTTGGACTACACATTCTCCATGATACTCAGAAATTTCCTCAGCACCGATAATCATTTTGAAAATACAGTAATAATACTGAATAATTAATCACTTGCCACTCACCAAGTATCTGCTTTTTGAGGCAGCTACTTCACCCTGCCTACTGGCCCTGTTTGTAATGTCATGATACATTGCTACTTTTGGTTTGGATATATTACATTTAAATTTGTATAGAACCTGGGGTGACTGCTTTTTGTTGCTGACCTTTTTGTTTTCAAGATTTTAGGTATCAAACATTCCTCCTTTATCCTGTAAAGGTTGGTGTAATCTAATAATTGCAACATTTAATTCATTCATTATGTAATGGCTAGCCTTCAAAGTTTAAATTACAGAATTTATTGCTATAGTAACCTGGCCTAATTTTTGAACTTTATATTCTTCCCCCATCCTCTGTGTGTTGTCTGATCAGATGAGATTATCTGGGGAATATGCAGGCTGCCCACTGTTATTAATACTGTGGCTATGTGTTATTTATTGTCCAGTTTATTGGCTACTTGGTATTGGGGCAGTGTCTACAATATCCTCTCTCCTCCTTACAAACAGGAACTTTTTGCCATATACAGGTAGTCCTCAACTTAACCACAATTGAGCCCAACATTTTACAACCTTTCTTGCCAAGTTGTTAAGTGAATCACTGCAGTTGATAAGTTTAGTAACCCAGTTGTTAAATGAATCTGGTTTCCCCATTGACTTTGCTTGTCAAAAGGTTGCAAAAGGTGATTGCATGACCTTGGGACACAGCAGTGGTCATAAGTAGTTGCCAAGCATCTGGACTTTGATCATATGATCATGGGAATGCTACAAAGTTTGTAACTAAAAAATGGTTATAAGTCAGTGTTTACTCTGAATGGTCACTAAATGAACTGTTGTGAATCGAAGATTACCTGTATCTAAAACAACTCAGTGTTTTCCCACAATTTTTGTACAGCTGATATTTTAAAGATTGCAGCATTAAAACCTGAAAACTATTTATTCCCCAACAAAACTCCAAAGAATCTTTAGTGTGGGTTGCAAATTAGTATTTTTACATTAATATTTATAAGAAACTAGAACCCAAATCTCTTCTAATAATTGATTGCAAAACCTGGAAAATTATGAATGGTGACTATTTTTTGTCTTTCAAATGCATAACTTTTTCTTCAAAATAGTACAAGCCATTTTGTTTACCATTCAGTCCTTTAGGCCCCAACAATTATTTCTGTTTTACAGTTATGCATACAGTTGTGTTAAAATCTATTGACTGAGAGCATCATTCATACCTCTGATGCAATGATGCCTAATTAGTTTTACTATAATAGAATTGTCATGTTTTATTACTTAAGTTTTGTTTTATTTTACCTTTTGGTTTATTTTAACATATGAATACAGCTGTTTCTCAAAATTTCATGTCATGTTTCCAGTTCTTTAATCTTGTATCTTTGGACTTGAATTCTATTTATGTAGCAGCAAAAGTAACATTCATTTTAGTTGACCTGAATAAAATACTCCTCAAGTAAATGCAAGTATAGCAAGTCTTGAAAGTAGATATTTTGGCATTAATGCAGTTGAAGAAGAAGTATACTTTATTTATTTATTTATTTCTCAATTTATCTGTTGTTTCCTAATTCTTTGTATGGCGGTTCATGATCCTCAAGAGTCTTGATGTTAGTCGGTGTGTTTTTTAAGATTCTAGTTTACAATTTCATTTTGGTTTTATGGATAAAGAAAATTGCCAGTCTTCAAATGAAGAAGGCTAGAGCAGTATTGTCTATTATATTTTGAAATTACAGCAATTTGTAATAAACAGCTGATTTTATTTTTGATTGGATATTATATCAGTGTTCAAACCAGATTTTAAGGCTCTAAAATCATTCCTTTTTTATAGAGGATCTATAATTAATTCTAATACTGCATTAAACAATGCATTTCACTATACAGGCATAATAAATGTGTGTTTTGATGTTCCAGTGGAAAAATATTGATTATTCTTCAGTAGCAGATTCTCATCCATTGAATTGAGAAAGTATATCTTCACAGACCAATTGTACACAGAGATATACCAGTCTAGAGAGATTTTCCTATATACAAATAATATATTTGTATATATTTGCAGATCTATTTTATCCACATTTTATCCATAAGTGTTTTATATCCGTCAAGCCAACAACTGTAAATAATCATCACAGTAAAAATAATAGATAGAATATAAACTAGGTAGCAGATATTAAATCTCCTTAATACCGAAAAATGATAAGGTAAGGCAAATATAGCTAACTTCAAATGAAAATCCAAAGTTATGGTTTAAGTTAATATTCTAACCATGATTAAATATTACACTTATATCAAACAACTTTATGTCCTGGATTTTTGCAGTGCTAAAGCTGCTGAACATGCAGAGAAGTTAGCAGTTAGCACTTGTTTGAGCAATTCATACTGTGTGTGAGTTATAACTATGTTTAGTTTCTTTTGAGACTAATTTTGTCCAAATTACAAAGTGTGCCTGTAAGTTTTTCCAATTTTTTTCTTGATTTCTAAAAGAGTTTTAAATATGGTGATCTGTATGACCTCAGGCATACTTAATCTAAATATTATTTGGGCTATAATGCATCCTAAATAATAATAATTGTAATGATGTGCCAGAAATGACTGAGTTGGTCTTGACATTATTTTAATTATTTTATTGGAAATACTTATTTGGAAGATACAATTTCAAGTATCCGTTTGACAATTAAAAAAGGAAGGATAAAATGGAAAAGGCCCAGAATTAGTGGGCTTTGTTTTTTTGGGAGAACTGAGTTCTGTATACTGTACAATCTAAATTTAAAGAAAGCTTTTAAGTTTTTCATGCTTATCAGTTGTACTGTAAGGGACATACTGCAAAGCAGTGTGAGATTGTAGTGAGCAGTAAAAATACATTTGATCTTTGGACCATGTGATCTCCTCTATTTATAGTTCAATTACAGATAAAAGTTTATGGTGGTGAGTTGATGCTAGTTATCATTAGGGCTGTTGATTTTATTCTTCCCACTTTCACATTAACAGATTTTGCTCGGAAGTTTGATTTACATACACCATATTATTGCTTCTTGCTGAAGCATGCTAATAATACTATACCTAGTTATGACTTTCACTTAAAGTTTTATGATTTACTAGATTTATCAGAGACTAATAGTTCCATTTAGATTTATAATCTTTTTTCAAAAAAATTATTACTTAAAGCCCTGTTATCTAATGATAACTCCTTTGCAGGATTTCTATTTTGAGGCAAATGCTTCTTTTTAGCCTGCTGAAAGACATGCAAAAAGCAAAAACAGACAAATTTGCTACTTAATGATAATTATTCAACAGCATGGACAAAAAATAAAGACAAATTATCTATAAAGTGGAAACCAAATTTCTTGCTTTGTTTCTATTTGTTCTAGTCAGTATTTCTTAACATTTCTGAGGAATTCTGGGAGTTGAAGTCACAAATTTTAAGGTGCCAAGGTTGAGAAATGCTGGTTTAAGTCCATGGTGGAAACCCTGCAAATTATTTGTGAGCAACAGCCATTTTCCAAAATACAAGCAGACAGAAGAGTTTTCCAGTTATGCATTGGTATGTGCAAATTCCAACATCTACTTTGCTCTTGAATACTGTAGGCAACAGTTTTATGTTGCTTGACTAATGTGTATTTTAGATTGTTTCTAAGACTTCCTGTAATATATCCAAATTTCCCACTTTGCTCAAAGTTTCACAAAGAAAACTTGTTAAGTGGCATAGGAAAAAGAGGCGTTCATATTAAAAATTATCTGTAATAGCAGGTAGAGCAAGTTTTCCCATGCAGTGTTCTTCAGGTCTTGAATGATACCTCTTTTACCATTAATCACTATAGCCAATGGCCTTGTATTAGAAATTAGGTTATTAATACAGCAGGAGAATAACACATTCAAGAAGGCTGCTTGAGAGGTTTAGCAACATTTTTTGCAGCTATGTTTAATGATACCTATTTTGTATCATTATTCTCTTTATTGTCCTGGAGTTTCCCCCAAATTTTAAGTGTAGCCTACAGCCCCAGAAAGCCTTTTGCAGAGATGACAGGGTAATTTGGGCACAGTTAATCCCAGGCTGTTGCTGGAACTTCATGGAATTCTTGGGTCATAGGTACCATCCCATTATGCACAGTTGTATGTTTAGGGAGGCATATTCATCTCATCCTTCTTTGTTGGGTAGCCACAATCTAAAGATTAACTGGAATCATTCAGATCTATTTGAAAGAAAATGGATAACTTATGCATTGCTTACAGTAAGGCTAATTTTAAAAACTGAAGAAAAAGTTAAAAAAAAGGAAGTGGAATAGCAGAGATGCTGTTGCAGGAGTATAGTACCTTCAATTTATGGGACTGCCTGTACCTCACAACCTTTTCCTGGAGGACTAGTGGCTATTTGGGTCTCAATTGTCCAAGATTTGAACAAAATTTTTAAATTTTAGCAGAATGAAGTAAAAATAAATAATAGAAAGTTTGATCTGTTGATGTTATTTATTTCTAATACTATAATGTCTCTTTACAACAATGAGGCATATACATCTGAATATTCAAATCAAATATTTATTTGAGTCATAGACCATAGAAAGGATCACACATTTGAGGATCTATAGCCCTCTGATGATAAACTTTTTAAAAGAATCTTGTGAAACCTATACTTACATTGAAGGTAGGTCTTATCGAGTGTAATGTGAAGAGTGGGCATTTTAAATAACATCTCTTAAGAGGGCATAGAAAAATCCTCAGAAGATAACTAGATTTTCTTCTTTTCAAACATTGATTAACACTTCCATTTGCAATATGAATAAGGTATAGCTTTTTTACTTGTAATATTTTAGAATAGAATAGAGCTGGAAGGGACCTTGGAGGTCTTCTAGTCGAGCCCCATGCCCAAGCAGGAGAACCTATAACATCTCAGACAGGTGATTGTGACTCTAGTCTCTTCTTAAAAATCTCCAGTGATGGAGTGCCCACAATTTCTGGGGGTAAGCTGTTCCACTGGTTGATTGTCCTCACTGTCAGGAAGTTTCTCCTTAATTCCAGGTTGCTTCTCTCTTTGATCAGTTTCCAACCATTGTTTCTCGTCCTTCCCTCTAGTGCTCTGGTGAACAAAGTGACCCCCTCTTTCTTGTGGCAGCCCCTCAGATACTTAGGTTTGGCTAGTCTAAAGAAAAGAAGAAATAGAGGAGACATGATAGCAGTATATCATGTCTCCTCTATTTCTTCTTTTCTTTAGACTAGCCAAACCTAAGTCCTGCAGCCATTCTTCATATGTTTTAGTCTCCAGGCCTTTGATCCTCTTAGTTGCTTGTTCTCTGAACTTTTTTCCAAACTCTCAACATCTTTTTTGTGATATGGTGACCAAAATTGGCTGTAGTATTCCAGGTGTGGTCTTACTAGACTTTTATAAAGCAGTACTAATACACCGTGTGATCTTGATTCTATGCCTCTGTTTATACAACCCAGGATTGTATTAGCTTTTTTGGTTGCTGCAGCACACTGCTGGCTCATAGTCAAGTGATCGTCCACTAGGACTCCCAAGGTCCCTCTCACAGTTACTGTTTTTAAGCCAGGTCTCACCCGATCTGTACTTGTATCTTTGATTTTTCCTGCCTAAATGTAAAACTTTGCTTTTTTCCCACATTGAAACTCATTTTGTTGGATAGGGCCCATTGTTCAGGTTTGTCTAGATCTTTTTAGATCCTGAGTTTGTCTTCTGGGGAGTTGGCTACTCCTGTCAGTTTGGCGTCATCTGCAAATTTGATGAGTTCCCCTTCAATTCCCTCATCTAAGTCATTTATGAAGATATTGAAGAGTATTGGGCCTAATACGGAACCTTGTGGTACCCCACTGATTACGTCTCTCCATGTGGATCTTTCTGCAGCCATGCTGCTTTCTTCTTGAATTTCTTGTTTTTCTTTCTCAATGGTATTGTGTTGATATGGGCTTTTATGATTGCATTTAAATAATGTCTTTGTGCAAGTTTGTTGCTTTTGATTTCTGTCAAGAGAGAAAGTGGTATACTGAATTCAGAGGCAATGAGAGAGAGGAACGCCCCAAAGTGACATTCTCACAGTATTTAGAACATTCTTACAGTATTTAGAAAATGGCTACCAATTAGCATTTATTTAAAATATTAAAAGAAGTCACTTTAAATACAATTGCATAGCGACTGAGCTTCAAATTATTCATTCTAGTCAAAGGTATTTTCAAGAAAGTAATTCAAATACCACCGATCACACAACACTTTTTTTTAGGAATAGCTTTTCTGAATGGTAGAATCATAGTGCAGTTGAGGTCAGAAGGACAAAATACTATGGGCGAACTTTAAGTATTCTGAAGTATTGAAAGCTGATACTAAAAAATGATCTGGGGAGATTTGAAGGACATGTGTGCTGCAGCCAATTTCCATAGAAGAATTTGAATTTCTGCCAGGTTAAGAATCTGGATTTCAGCCAATGATTTCCATTGGGCACTGTAAGAGGAAATCCAGAGTATTCAGGACTTCATCACAAGATGTTATGCCAAGCTTGCATTTTAAGAGTATTTTAAGTGTAAGTCTTTTATACGTGGATGTTATGTACATTATTCTTGCTTATTGTATTATTTAAAGAAGAAGTAGCATGCCTGTAAGTGCGGTCTCTTCTGAAGAAGAAAATATGTGGATCTTTTTTGCTTCAGTTTATAAGAGCCCAAGGGGAATTTCTTCTCTTTCTCCACTGAAATTAATGGGGACTATCCTCTCTTGTGTAGAATTAAAAATTCATGCATGTGCAAAGGTAATCATTCTTATTTTCAGAATTTATAAAAGTCTATCGATATTTGCATAAACAGTTAACTCCTTTGGCAGGAAGATTTTTAATTTTTGATATTTGTTTCTTGCCCTAAAGCTATCCTCCTGTAGACAGTGTGAAAACTGTAAATGCAGGTGATGTAGCCTTCTCACGGACCTGTATCATTGCAAGCATTAGATTTGCCCTGCTCAAGGGAGGGAGGATGGATGATGTGCCATCAGGCAGTTTTTGACTCGTAGTGACCATGTAGATTTTCTTCTTGAAGGTCTGTCCTTAACTTGGTCTTCCAATGGTTCACTCATTGCCACTGTAACTGAGTTTATCCACATTGCTGCTGGTCGTCCTTTTCGCTTTCACTCTGCTTTTTCCAGCATTACAGCCTTTTCCATAAACTGAGTCTTAACGTAATATGTCCAAAGTAGGATCATTTCAATTTAGTCATTTGGAGAATAGTAGTGGGCAAGAAAACTGCAGACTATTTCTTTAGAGTGGGAAAATATGAATGCTCTATGTTTCCCAGTTGAAAATATGGAATCCGTACAGTGTGTGCCATTGATTTGCATTTCTTATTATCTCTTGGGAGTAACGTATCACATAGGTCTGTGAACAACCACAGAAATGGTCTGCTTGGATCTGAGACCTCTTTGAACATATTTCCTTGCTTACATTATTTTAATTCTTTTTCTGAACGATACATAAAATGGAAATTTCCCTAGAAGCTAAGTTTTACTATGTTACTGAGATTGGAAAATTGAAATGAAGACTTTTTACTACAACAACTGACATTATTTTGGATACTTGTTTATTATTACCATAGTCTTTGATACCTTTTTTTCCTAAAGAGCCACCTGAATGGTGTCTAACAGAAAAAAGGCAAAATAATTTTAAAATGCACCTTAGAAACCTTTCAGTAAAAATCAAGAGATAAGAATCAGAATTAAGTGCATTTCATTATTTTAGTGTAATGAAAAATAATTTTTAAAGAAGGGGTTGTATTGCAGTGGAAAAGAAGTAATCTGTTTGAAATTTAGTAATTCCTTAAAACTTCAATTAATGTACTGTAAACAATAAACATAATAGAATGTCTTTCTAGGGGAAAGTGTTTCTGTTGTAATGGGATCAAATCTTTTTTTTTTTATTTTGAGCAAAATTCTTTGACACAGTGGTTCTATGAAAGTGGTAACCCACTAATGTAGGGTATTTCTGTGGGCTATTTTAGTGTGCCTTTCCTGTCTGCTGCCAAGCCTGCCTCTGAGTGGAGGCATCCTCAAGGACACTCTCCTTCAATTCTTAGCTATTATAGGTTGGTTCATAATGAGACAAGTGATCTCTTAAATAGCAAGTCCTAAGCCTGGAAAACAATTAGCAGAACCCAAACACTTTCGATATTCGTGTGATATGAGTTTGATAACCTGCAGGTGTTAACAGACTGGATGCCAGATTTTGTACCAGTGCAAGTCTTGGGTTTTTCCCAAGGGTAACCTTATATAAACCACATGTCAGATAGCCAGAGCGTGGCTAATTTCTATCAAATCACATCCTGCTCAGGAATAGTTGCTGCTTGTGCACTAAATATAGATGTGCAAATGCTTTCCTTGATGCCAGTACTTTCTGAAATGCAGAACAGTGTAGGATCAAGAGCACTTTTCAAGCTGTGAATTGATTTTTTTTCTGGTGGGAAGTACAACTTTTTCCAGAATAGGCTGAATGCACAGTTTGGTGCCAGGGAACGTATAACTAATACTTATGTGAAATCCTTTTCTTTAATCAATTTGAAATCTTGATGTTGGAGTGGCCATTGTCTGCTCTGTTTCTGTCCTGCCTCTTGTCATAGTGAGGACCCAGATTGTTGGGGGCAATTAAGCTGACTTTGTAATAATGCCGCTTGGGGTGTGTGTGAAAGCCCTAATAAGCAGGCATATACATAGAATGAAGGCTACTGCTAAGCTTGTAAGCCGCCCTGAGTCTTCGGAGAAGGGTGGGATATAAATGGAATTAAAATAAAAAATAAATAAAAAATATATGTACCATGCCAGTTTCAGTGGGAGTTCTTGATAGTCAGCAATATAGTATCTGAACAGAACTTTAGAGAGGGTCTGTGTTGCATTGAGTAAACACCATACAGGTTTCTGCTGCTGAAAGTACTCAAAAGAACTGTGGAGATTTTCAAGTTTTATCTTTTTATCTGCTATTACGTTAAGTGCATATTTATAGATCACTGTTATTTTTAAGTTTCTGTGTGTGAATCTGAATAAAAAGCATGAAGATACTCCTTTTTGTTTTTGAAAAGTTTTCTCTGTAAAGTTTTGGTTGCTAATAAAACTGTACTGTAAAAAAATATGCTGTGCAATTTTTCACGAAAGAAAAAAATTCTAAATAAAATTGCTTCTGAAAAGAGTTCTTAAGTGATATGTGTACATGTGATCTTTATATACGAGTATTGGAAGTACTAAAAGTTATTCCACAACTGTTACGTGTAACTTATGGATAGAGAAATAGTTAATAAGAAAAAAATAAGTATATCTTAATAATATCTTAAATTATTCATAATGGCTAGTTTATGGATTTTGAAAGGCTCTGTTTTGAGTATAACTTATCTAAATCATTTGCTTCACAGAATATACAGTTAAAACACACATTGACAAAACAATGTGATCCCAAGGTTTTAATAACTGCAGAGGTACCTGGAATATTATGATGTTTATTTAAAACAAAATAAAAAATCCAATTTACCATGCCTAAAGAATAGGCTAAGAGTTAATATTGTATGTAGATGTGTAGATTATATGTATATGTATATATATATGTTGTGCCTAGAATGAGAATTTGGAATACCCAGTTTTGGGAAATCAATGGGTCCAAGTTTTAAGAAGCATAAAATCTGATTGAATGAGGAAGACAATCCATTTAAAAATATGTTGTGTTTGTTGACCTCAAAAAATGCTTTTAAAAGGTTGTATATCAGATTTCATGTGTTGATCTTGTAAGAAAGTATAGATTTGTGTGAACCAATGATTTGGTTATGTACAGCTATAGCTTCTTTCTGGTTTCAAGACACTACATATGTTAACATGAGGAAAATGAAGCTGTTGAAATTGTAAACAAATTGCTGAATAACAAGTCCAAAATATAGAATTTGACATTTTAGGAAGCTCTATCCAACTTAATGCTTTTCAAAGAGAAATATTCTACATAAAGAAAATTGTACTTAGGAAGTTAAAGACTGAATTCAGAAGATGCATTCTTTATCCATTTTTTAAAATGTTTATTTCAAAAAAATTAAAAGATGAAGTAATTTACATCTATGTTATATATATTTACTAGTACGTAAACTAGATAAGTGCACTATTTTTATATTAGTATTATGTAGATTTTTTTCTTTCTTAAGTTTTAGATTATTTTAATCATCTGTGTCTACTTTTTATTGTATTACTGCTGTTGTCTTACGTTTTGTCATATTTCATCAATAAAACAATTTAACAATTGTTTGGAACTAGGTAACATGTTCAGTGCAGTTTATTGGAGGTTTGTATCTGACACTGGTAGGCAAGACATGCTATTGTAGGCATTCATGCAGAAAAAATAGTTGTTTTTTTGTTGGAGGTTTGCATATTTGCACATTTCTGCCATTTGTGTACATTCTGAAATATTTGACTTCCATGCATATTCTATATGCCCTTATTTAGTTGGGTAATAAACATTTAAAAGAAAACAACCAAACTCAGAGAGCACCAAGGACTCACTCCATAGTTCAGCACATACTATACATACTCTTTTTATGGTTTGGGAAACAAAGCCTCATCTATTTTTAGGTTACTTCATTGGTTACCAATAGATTTCTGGACCAAACTGAATGTGCTCGTAATTGATTCAAAATTCTGGTTAATATTTTTATGGCATGGAAGTAGAATATACTGGACTATCTTGCCAAGTAAGATTCTACCAGTCAAGTCTGCATATCAAGAGAGGGCTTGTTAAAAGATCCTGCCCCCATGGGAAGTGGAGAAGCTTAGACTAGGAACCTGGCCTTTTCAATGATAATCTCCACAATGACGAATACACAATGGATATTTAAACTCTAGAATAATTAAGAGTTTTGTTATGATTATATAAGGATTTTTTGTATTGTCTGATATTCTAACTTTTATTTGAGTATAAAGTACATTTTTACAGAGAGTAAAATAAGTTTTATGCCACCTCACAGTAGCTTGTCATGAAGAGTTTTATAGGTGACGACTGGAATTTCAACTGAAAGCTATCTGGCAAGCAGAGCAGCTCCCATACCAGTGGTGATATATGGGCATAAGAAAAAGCAAACCATACTGTTTGCACTGCTGTATTTTGAATCAGCTATAGCTTTCAGATGGCTTTCAAGGGCAGCCCCATGTAGAAATTTTTATTTACTGTGAAATTTGACACCCATCTCATATTCAATGACTCCGCAAAGTTCTAATTGTGAGATGACTAGGATGAGACCAGTCATCTGAAGAACTTCTCAGTCGAGGAAAGGGTGCAACTTTCACACAAAATGAACTTGTGCAAAGACCTTCTTGGCCAAAGCTGCCATCTTTCCAGGAGGAGCGCCAAGTTGCATACCAGTCTCAAATGGAGAAATGCTAACCATTTAAGACCAACAATTTAATTTTGATTGCTTTGATTACTCTTCAGTTCATTAAAAACTACAATTTGGAATTGGCAGCATTTATACTTTTTATGGGTACATGCATCTTTGTGAGCCTGTGTGCTGCATTTCTGACCTGTCTCTGTCTTGGATTTTGTAATTCCTATCGGACATTTTGCTAGAATATCATTGGCTGTCAGTTGTTTTTGTCCAACTTGGAGTGAAGAATTGCAGAACTACTAGCATGCCATTTGTTTGTGCTGGCTGGGAATTCCAAGAGTTGTACTCTGAAAACATCTTTAGGATGCTTGCTTAAGGAAGGGGGAGGGGTGGAAAATGGTAAAGTCCATTATTCTCACATAAGACAATATAGTTTCCATTTTATTTGATATGACCTAATGTGCAGATTGTCTTGGAGACAATTTGACTGAAAGTCTACAGTGTCACACTAATGTAGATCTGATATAGTTTCCAGTCAATCTAATCTAGTTAAATGAAACTTTAATGCTTTTACTGGGTTTCATGTAGACTCAATTTAAAATTTAATGAGTTCTCCAAGCAGTATGTTTTGCATTAAAAGAATGGTAAATTGTTTAGTGCTAATCAATAAAGTACATTTAGTCTATGGTACAGTATCAATTGTATTTCTCTAATATATACTAATAAACCAACCATGTATTCCTTGTTTTCTCCCAGTATTGCTTGGAAAGAAATAAATGTGGATCTTGAGGTAAGTATAGTATTTATGAAGGAAGGATAACTTCTCTGCAGCTTCCCCCCCCCCAAAGCTTTCTTAAATTAATATCTTCATATCAAATTCATAGATGTGCTAGTTATGTCAGAATTGTGATCAAGTCTTCATTATTCATACAGCTTAATTTGCACTTTTTTGTGAGAAAGCCTGCTTAGAATCCCCACTCTACTTGGGCTGAGGACACTGGGAACAGAGAACAGACCTCTTCTGTTGCAGTCTTCTCCTTCCTTCCTTCCTTCCCTCCCTCCCTCCCTCCCTCCCTCCTTCATTCTCCACCTTTCATAAAGCTTTGAAAACAATACTTTCCACATGTATTTTATGTATTTCTATATTTGTATTCTGAAGTACATGTATTTGTTCTGTATTTTCACTCTTATATGCTGCATAGAATCATAGAATGGGGTGTTTTGCACAGACTGAAATAAATAACTTTGTTTTGGAATCATTAGTAAGAATTATCATGTACTTATTGATTAAAATTATTAATATGTATTGATTTCTCACTTTCAAAGTTAAACTGGGATTCAAACAATTTTACTGAAAATTGAACGATGTGAAATGCAATATTATATGTGTTTTATTCAAACAATACACATTTAGATTTTCCCATCAAAGTATTATTTGCCTATTCAATTTGATTGACATGCTTATTATATTGTTCAATTTCCATTTGTTTTTGCTTCTGTACTTCTATTATATTAGTCTGCCAAAGACTTTTGTAGCAAAACTTTCCATCTTCTAAATAGAAGGGCCAGGAGGACTATGACTGAATTCAAAGAAAGGACTGGACAGATTCCAGAAAGATATAAGCATTAACTGTTACCAGGTAAGATATGTAAAGCACCGTTTTGTTTTCTTCCAAGTAAAAAATGAAGTGTATAAAATTACATAGAATATATAATGGAATCTGTTATATGCATTTCTCATTATAGAAACGTGGAAAGAATATAAATAACAGCAGGGTAACAAGGCAGTAGAGACCACAAAATATCCCTAAGCAGGAATTATAAATATATTTGAAACCATGTTCTGAGAGTTTCAATCAGAAATACATTCCAAAAGCAATGATGAACATGGTCTGGGGTAAGAAGAAAAACCACAGCAAAACACAACAGACATAAAATGATGGCTTCTCTTCAGTTAAGAGAACTTAGAAATATTAACAGTTCGTAAAGATACTAAGACATTTAAAACAAGATGAGCATTGGAGCTCGATGGGACCTTAATTTTCCAAATGGAACATCGTAGTTTTAATCCCTACAACTATTGGTTAAAACAGAAATAGGTAAACAACAGTCTTATGGCTACAGATATTATTCAACGTTAGATTAGAAAATCTGGAAAATTTGGTCAGGAAAAACTCTTCATGCACAATTGCTGAAAATGCTTCACTTAGATTCAAAAAGCAAGACTATAGGCAGGTAAATAAGACTTACATACATAATAATATGAACCAGGGATATTCTGTTACATAGAGGTAAGTTAGAAGAAGCAGATGCCAATTAAGATTTATTGTCTAGGGACCCCCGGGCCACGGAAGTGGAGCATGCGCGGTCAGCTCCACTTGGTGCGGGCAGCAGGTGGGTGAATGTGCATGTGCAGCTCTATTTGTGTGAGCAGTCGGCTCACGTGCCTGCTACTTGCATAAATACAGATGTGCAAGTGCACTCACCTATCGCTCATGCAGAACCATCCCCTCTTCCTCCCCCCAGGTGGTCATCAAAGGTTGGGAGACTGTTGGTCTAGAAGGAAAAGTCACTAAATAACAGGAGGAACAGCAAAGGATCCTTAGGATTACAACCATTTAGATATATTTGCTATAACTTGTTCACATTTTCCTGTTTGGGTAATTTTTTAGTCCAATAATTATAGAAAGCGCTTTCAATTCTTTCTATTATACTTTAGTATAATTTTCATAGTTAAAATGTACCAATAATTTGTAGTCACCACTGAACTGCACCTTTAAATCTAAAATATGAATCATGACCATTTTACTAGCAGATCAAGTTACTCGTGATACAGATTGTAAAAAGTAACTTAACATTTTGAATTCTGAGCTCAGTCATGAAACCAGAATGGAAATAATGCTGTAAATGGGCAAACAGGGTTGCTCTAATACTTAGTCAAAAGCAAAGGCCAAGCTTTTGTATCTGCTGCTGCCAGTTCAGAAGTAAGAAGAAACAGCATGCTGTCCATCATCTGCAGTCTTGGTCACTCAGTTGAGCATTCTTTGGGTTGATTGGGGAAATAAACATGATTTCATTTCTCTGCTCTATCTCTGCTTATAATATTTCACCCACAAGAGTCAGCAGCTAACTTTGAAAAAAATCACATATGTAGCAGCTATACAGAAATTTCCCCATGAAAAAGATTCAACCAAAATCTCTTACCTGTCAGAGGAGACCTGTCAACTCTTGTCTCTGTTTGGCAGTCTTCCCCATTTGTTGTTCTTGACATATTGGGAAAGCAACTTCCAATATATTAAAAGCTTTCCTGGCTAGGAGCAACATGTCTTAGAGGAACCAAGCTGGGGAAGGTTGCTACTTGCTATTATTATCTATTATTTTTTGCTCAAAATGGAAATAGATATTTTTAATGTGAAATATGTACATATATAGAGAGCTTTTTCTGAAGGAGTAAAATCTTAAGTACAATAAACAGTTTAAAACAATAACTGAAAAAAGAAGGCTTATAAGAGCAAAAGCATGATTAAGATTCTTTTTTTAAAAAAGGCCTTCATCAGCATTGGAAGGAGGGTTAGATCCCTGATGGCAGGAGTGGGAAATCTTTGAAACAGACAACTAGGAGGCATACAAAAGCTTTTTGGTGGCACACGATCACTGCAATGCTCTCCAGTATGGTCAAGCAATTCAGGTGTGGGCAGATTTCTCAAGGTCATTGATTGCTTAGCACAGGGGTCTTCAAACTTGGCCCTTTTATGACTTATGGACTTTTAACTCCCAGAATTCCTCAGCCAGCATGCCTGGCTGAGGAATTCTGGGAGTTGAAGTCCACAAGTCATAAAAGGGCCAAGTTTGAAGACCCCTAGCTTAGCATATGGTCAGAAGATGGAACTACTAAAGCAAATACATCTGAGCCTCTGTTGTCTGAAGAGCTACATGGTTCAATGCGCAAACCGAAGTGAGTGGAACTGATCCTTTTGTTGCTGTTTTGGAATCCAGTAGATCAAAATCAAGAAGTGCAGTCCTAGCCGCTTGATTATAACATTGGATTTTCCCATGAGCCTAAGGGAGTAACATTACAGGCAGCTGGCAGAGCCATTAATGTCAGCCATAATATTAGAATAATGTTTTGATTTCATCATCATATATTAAAACCATTTGAGAAAGATAGGAACGTTGGTTAATTTGGATGAAAAAAGGGGAGTAAAGCAGCAGCATACAATAAGCCACAGCAACCCTAGAAAAATTTTATTGGGGTCAGATGAGAAACAAATAAGGAAATTGTATAAGTTTAAGTTTATTGAATTTATATACCGCCCTTTTCCCGTAGGATTCAGGGCGGTTTACAAGATATTTAAAAACGTCAATACAATACAAAAATTAAAAACAATAGTATAGTTTGCTATTGGGGTACAAAATGTTTGAGGAACAGGTTAAAGAACCAATGCTGATATGGGCTAAAAATTTGGGATATGGCATAGATTTTGATATCTGGCAAACTCTCTGGGATAGAAATAAAAAGATAACACTGGCCTCAGCTTATAAAAAAAATTATATAAAATGTTTTATCGGTGGCATTTCCCCCCCAGCACGATTAGCCAAAATGTACAAGACCATATCCCCTAGCTGTTGGAAGCGTTCCGAAGAATTAGGTACTTATTTTCATGTTTGGTGGTCCTGTAATAAGACGCAAAAGTATTGGCAAAGGATTCAGACATGGCTAGAGGAAATATTAGGATGGAGAGTCGAATGTAGACCAGAATTTTTCGTGCTTGGCATAACAAAAGAGAAACATAGCAAAGAAGAGTTATATTTAATAATGCATATCATCACAGCAGCGAGAATGACATTTGCCCAGAAATGGAAAAACAGTGAAATACCAGACGAGAGTGAAATGATAAGTAAAATTTGGGTGTGCGCAGAAATGGACAAGTTAACTTTGGAAATTAAAAAAAAAGACCAGTCAGATTACTACAAAATTTGGAATAAGTTTTACTCATGGTGGGAACAGAAAGGAAAGTCACAGCAGAAACACACAGGATGCTGATTTCACATATTACTAGAATAAGGTGGTTGATAAGATTGAATATTCTATAACTATATAAATGTTATGTACATAAAGTGTATATGTGTATATAAAACATAAAAATGATGTAATGACAAGAAGGACTGTCAGACCGTTAACACCTTGTCCAAAGTTTTAAATAATAAAATTTGTTTTTAAAAAAAGTGCTACTCACAGCAACTGTTAGAATTAATTGTTCTGATTGTTTTTCTATATAAACACAATCCTCAGTCACAACAGGAGTGTTTTAATACCCAGTAGGATTGTGCATACTTTGAAATAGATTCAGAAGTGCTTCAGCCTTATGAGGGCACAGAATGTCTCTATTTTTCATTAAGGCATGTGCATCTTTTTATTTGGAAAAGTGGCTGCCTACCAAACAAGGTAATATTGGGTAATCACAATAATATTAACTAAAAACAATAAGTAGAACAACCTGTGAAAGCACCACATATCTCAACATTGCAAAAACTGCCCATGTTCTTAGATTTGCTGAGCTCACTCCTATCTAACCCAAAGTCTGAATGAAGATCCCAGTCTTCACAGCCCCCCAAAGGCTAATAGGTCAGGGATCCTGTGACTTGCAGCTACAGTATTCCAAAGAGTCAGAGCAGCCACAGAATAGGTAATCTCCAACATCCCACTGGATGACTACATTTAAGTGACTGAACCTGGAATGTGGCCACTACTGTATCTGACTGGTAGTATGGGCAGATATCAGCAGGGAGAGGCAGTCCCACAAAAAACCTGGCCCTATGCCAGGGGTGTCAAACTGCACCCTATGCCAGGGGTGTCAAACTGCACCCACCCCATTGCCGGCAATGGAAAAAAAGTTGTGATACGTCGCAACATGTCACATGACGTTGCGAGTTTGACACCCCTGCCCTATGCCATTTAGGATTTTAAACCTAAATAACCAGCATTTTGAATTGCACTCAGAAAGTAAATAGAAATCGTGGCATCTCATGCAGCAGCATTTAAATATGGGCAAAACGTGAAGCACCCAGAAGTGTATATGCTATGTATTGCATGCCAGACCAGTTGTAATTTCTGGAGGGCCTTCAAGGGCAGCCCTAGATAGAGAGCAGTTATCCAACTGAGAGGTAACCAAGGCATGAGTGAGAGTGAACATCACTCCCAGTCCATGAAAGGGTATATTTGGTGCACAGGCCAATCCTGTGCAAAAGTCCCCCCTAGCCATGGCTGCTACCTGCTCCTTAAGCAGAAGCTGCAAGTCCAAGTGGTCCCTTAAATAGCATGCCATCTCTTTCTGGGGGAGTGTGTTCCTGTTGAGAGCCAAGGATAACAACTCACTGTATTCTGGGAGACCAAAAACATAAATCCAATCCTTTCCCAGGTTGAGTCTAAGCCAGCTCCTCTCCATCTAGACCTTATATCATTCAGGCACTGGAGAGAGAGGCCTAATAGGTGGCCCTCTTCCTCCACTACCAACACTGACTGAAATCAGACCTGGAGGAAGAACAAAACAATGTCCCATAGTCTTAACTCCAAAGTTAGTCCAGAATGATACCATGGTTGATTGTATCAAAAGAGAGATCAAGGAGGACACATCACTCCAAACTCCAGCCCTCTAAACAATATCCACAAGTGCAACCAACACCATTCCTACTCCAATGCTTTCGTGCTTGTACTTGAATGATTCTGTTAATTCAAGTAGCATCTTATTTCAGCCTGAAAAAAGACACATGTGCTCTAATAAATAGAAGAGAGTCCCGGTGCTCACAGTCATATAATGTCCAAAGCATTTCTTCCAATTCATGTTGGAAGCATGCCCAGGCCTAATTGTAGGAATTAAAGCCAAAATCTCTTGGATTAGGTGTGTCAGTTATGAAAAACTTGACTATGTTAAGAGCAAGAAGCACAGGGAATATTGTCAATTAACTGATAGAGTAGATTTAGATTTAACATTAAGCTAAATCTAACATAAAAGCAGAATTATCTTCACAAAGGTCAATTAGCTGTATCAGAACCTTAAACATAAGTGTAAAGCTTAGTCATATTGCTCAGGTTTTTGGGAAAGTGTGTTGAGGTCATGGTGGTAAGTCTAACAATAGTTTACTCCCAAAGGCCTTGTTTTCTTCACCCAGGCAGTGGAAGATCTGGTGGTTTTTCTTTTGCTAATCCAGTCTATATATTTTATGGGTTATCATGACACAGAGAACTCTAAAGTAGTGCATCACATTTTAGACTAAGCATCTTTTATGAACTGAGCCCATATGGCTATTTTATTCTGTATTCTTGTGAATCCAGAAATGGGCTAATTCCATAAATTACAGTTCAGTTAACTCTGGGTAACAGTGTCATGCAAATGTGTTTTCAATTTCTATTCCATTAAACTCATATATTAGCTTGGATATGTTATGTGTTGTATCTTAATTCAGGAGAATTTAGAGTAATAAAAGGTTGTGGGATCAAAGCTGTTTTAACCTGGAATGCCCTGTGTTTGGTTCTGGTGCTCATGGAAACACCAGTATTAATTCTGTGCTTCAGATGTTTGGGTGACTGCAGGAAGAAATCCAGACAGTACCAAGGTATTTACAGTAGATCACTCATTTAAAAAAATCACTAATTTTGACAGAATTTATTTCTGAATAATTACATTTAGGATTACCCTAAGGGGAAAAGTAAATTATAGTTATGAACATGGGTACCATTCTAAACTGACTGTGGACTGGGAATGAACACTGCAATAGAGCATTCTATATTTAAAATCCCAAAAATACAACATTAGAGTTAATATAAAGGATGTCTCATACTGAATCAACCCTTTGAAGCTTAGCTTGCTGTTGTGGGTGTTTGTGAGTCATCTCTTTATGTTGATTTTTTGTTAACATTCTAGAACTTTTAATATAATAGAAATGAAATGATCTTTAACAGTATTGAACCCAATATTGAAGTTGCTATGCACTATATTGCTATGGGTGACTGAGCAAAGATTTACAACTAAAAGTAGGTCCCTCTTGGATCACGCCATAGACTTATCTAGTTCAATACTTTAGTAACTCCTGGGGATCTCACAGGCCCTTCCAGTAGATCTGCAAAAACAAATAAATATTTTTAAATCTCTCAGTTTTAATTTCTAATACAGTAAAAATCAATAGATATAACCCACATAAACCAAAGTTCTTTGAGACTTCTCAGTTATTTTTAAGAATATAAAGGAGTCTTGAGATCAAAATGTTTGATCACCATTGAACTAGTTCAATATTTTGTATCCTACAATATTTAGTAAACATATAAACAATTTGCTCCCTAGTAGTTGGTATTCTGTTTTCATTCAGGAGATAGTATTCAACTATCAGAATTTGTAACCTGCTGTTACAAATTCTATGTTCTCCAAGAATTTGTCCAGCCTCCATTTAATTGTAGTTTATTTAATTGTAGTTATTTTCAGCCTTTTTAAAAGCAAATTAAGGTAGCTATGGACACTATTTCTCTTCAGTTGCCTGCCTCTGTAATTGCATTGGTACAATTTTTTTTGGTCATCACAATCATTTATATCATAATTACTTTTCCAAGGAAGAGTAAAACCAACAATGAAGCAGTTGTGTAGCTCTTTTTTCTAAAGTCACAGCATATTTGTTATTTTATGGGGAGCCTCACTGAAGGATTGGGAAAACCCAACAAACATATTTCAGCATCTAGGTTTTTAGAAATGGTATGTTTGGCATAATATTTTTAACTTGTCTTTATTCTTCTGTCTTGTAAACAGATGGCAATTTAGTGAAAATACTATTGCACACACTCTCTCTTTCTTACTAGGGTATCATTTGTCTCTTCTAGTGTTTAAGACTTTATCCTTTTGGATCTTGAAACTACCCAATAACTTCCTTCATCAGCTTTATCCATATATGTTCAGCTTGTCTAAATAGAGAATGTTAAAGTGTCCTTGAAATGCTAACCCTAGTTTTAAAAGCAAGTGAGCTTTGTCAGCTGATTAATCAGGTTGCTATATAGGTACGTGGTCCTCGATTTACAACCATTTGTTTAACAACCATTCAATTACAATGGCACTGAAAAAAGTGACATATGACCAGTCCCTGCACTTAAAACCGCTGCAGGGTCCCTGTGAACAAAAGTTGGGTGCTTGGCAACCAGCATGTATTTACAATGGTTGCACCATCCCAGGATAATGCAGTCACCATTTGCAATTTTCCCAAGGAGCTTCTGACAAACAAAGTCAATTCACTTAATGATTGTGGCAAAAAAGATTATAAAATTAGGCACAGCTGACTTAACTTATCACTTAATGACAAATGTTCCAATCCTAATAATACAACCCATAGAATATATTTATTAATTTGTGTTTTCTGAACCTGTAATTTTCTTTTAAAATAGCATGCAATTCCATTTTTAGATGGAATTCTAGATGAAAATACCTCCTGAGTTTTAGAGGATTTTGGAGGCTGCAATCTGAGAATTCACTATGGTCCAAGCACTAGTTTCTCCAACCAAGAGAAGATTGGGGATACATTTGGATGGGAGCTGCTGCAGTCTCCAGTGCTTAAGCAATGTACCAGGACTACACACCCAAATTTCTGTAATGAGACTGTAATTTCTGTACTGTGGGAATTCCCTGCATTCATGTAAAGGGTAAATCATCCAGTCATACTAGAAGAATTATATCCACATTAGATATTCCAGTGAAAGTCACCCTTTAGGGTCTAGAACATATCGGCATCTCGGGTTAACCAGACCATTCCACCTTTAACGATGGGGGGTAAGCTGTTACCCCCCCCCCCCGTTGATAGGGCTCGCAACTTGGGCGTCCTCCTTGACTCCCGGCTCAACTTTGAAGACTATATAGGAGCCGTGACCAGGGGGGCTTTTGCCCAGGTTCACCTGGTGCACCAGTTGCGACCCTACCTGGACCGAGATGCCCTATGCACAGTCACTCATGTGCTCGTGACCTCCCGTTTAGACTACTGCAACGCTCTCTACATGGGGCTGCCCTTGAGGACCACTCGGAGGCTTCAGCTGGTGCAGAATGCAGCCGCATGAATTGTGATGGGGTTTTGCCGATACTCCCATGTAACACCTCTACTCCGCGAGCTGCATTGGCTTCCGGTTGCCCTCCGGGTGAGATTCAAGGTGCTGGTAATGACCTATAAAACCCTAAATGGCTTGGGTCTGGGATATCTGAGGGAACACCTGCTGCCAGCATCAAGTTCCTTTCGTCCAGTGCGCTCCCACAGGGAGGGTCTTCTCAGGGTGCCGCTGCTAGTAACACCCAGGGGGAGGGCCTTCTCAGTGGGTGTGCCTGCCCTCTGGAACCAGCTGCCGGTGGAGCTGAGGACTGCCCTCGACCTCCGTTCATTCCGCCAGGACCTGAAGACCTGGCTCTTCGAGCTCTCTGGCCCAGGCTGATAATTTTAATTTTAATTTAAATTTTAATTGGGGGTTTTTACTCTTTCAGGGACTGTTATAATCTTTTTAATTGTTCTTAATTTTTGTATTGCTTGTTTTAATTCCCTGTAAACCGCCTTGAGTCCTTCGGGAAAGGGCGGTATACAAATCCAAAAAAATAAATAAATAAATAAATAAATAAATAAATAAATAAATAAATAAATAAATAAATAAATAGAACAGATGCTAGATCACAGAAACAAAAATCTAGATACAGAAAATGCCAACTCAAGTGTGTTGCTCCTTTTTAAAATAGTGATTATTCAGTGATTTATCTGCAGTGATCAGGTAATATTATTTTCCATAATTTATCACATGATTAACTGCTTTAGAAGAATAGGTAATAGGATATAATTTCTGTTTTACAAACATTAGGAAAATTTATTTCCATGGGAAGAATAAAATAATGGTTTGAAATATCTGATGCAAGCATCTGAATTTTCGGTGGAATTCACAGAAGTACAGCATGGATCAATAACCTTTCGTACAAAGGAGTCACAGAATTATACAATGAAAGGATTGGAAAGATCCATAGAGTTGATTAATCCGTGATTAATATTCTGGTTCAATTCAGGAATCCACTAATGTAGCATCCCCAGTATATGGCTAGCCAGACTCTGCTTAAGAACCTCAAGGAAAGCAAGTATCATATGCTTCTAAAACAGTAGATGCCACTGTTGTGATGTCCAATTGAAATTCATTCTTAGTAACTGCAGGGATTAGTTCAGACAATCTTTAAAAGTCAAGGTTGATTCAAAGTCAGATACACAGTTTCTTCTCAGGTCTTTAACATGTCTTTTTGGGCTGAGACTGTAGTGGTTAATGTATTGCTATAGGAATTTAAGAAAGCCAAATTTGCCTACATTTCTCCCAAAACACAAGCATGTTTTGATTTCTTATTAAGCCCCCATGTTTTCAGTGGCAAGTGACACACTTTAAAAAAGTGCTTATTAAATTTCTCACTGTGCCTGAAATTAAAGATAGGACAATGAAAAAGTAACATTAACAAATGGAACCATAAATATTAAGAAGAATGGGTTTTTGAAAGCCTTTGATTTCTACCGTTAGAGAGTTTTCTGAAAAGTAAAACTAAGAATGAAGTGTTTTACAATATTTTCAACTATATAAATATTTTAAAATCTGTGTCTTCCAAATTTAAAACTTTTCAGCTATGTTTGACTTCAAGTTTCCTTGTTTTCACCCAATAAACTATTGATTACAGTACATCCCTTCCAATTGTAAACACCTATCTCTGATCTGCTTCTCTAGTCTGAATTTACTTTTTGCCATTCAAAGGTATTTACATAATTTTCCACTTCAATGTACATCTCAAATGTGACTCATTTGCCCACCAGTGAATGGGGTAAAGGAAAGTGGGTAAAAAAATTTGGAAACTCCCTTCCCTCATTGATACCTTTAGAAAAGCCTTAAAACATAGTTATCCTTCATCTTTTCCCCCTTGTGAGCCAATTTTTTTGCTTCCTATGTTTAATCTTACTTTGATTATTGTTGTGATATTTATAAGATTTTATTGTTATGCATTCTTATTTTACTCACTTATTTTACTGTTAACATTTGTGGTTATTTATTCATTGATTGGCAATTGTAGATTGGGAGTATGCACTATATAGGCATATTAAATAAAGGAATAAGTGAGATTGATTATGTACCATTAAGTTGGTGTCAAAATTTAGCAACAAGATTGATAGATTTTCTCCATGATAATCTGTCCCTAAGGTGGTCTTTCAGGACCTAACAGTACATTCCTCACCATTGTAACTAAATTCATTCACCTTGTTGGTAGTCATCCTCTTTCCTTCCACCTTTCTTAGCATTGTCTTTTCTAGAGAGAGAGGGGTCATTTGAGCTTGGTTATTTATGTATCAAGTGAGAACTTGGTGTTGATTTGTCTGATGATCCATTTGTTTGTTTTCTTGTCTTTCTATATATTCTTAAATGTCTTCTCCATCACTGAAGTTCAGAACTATCAATACTCTTCCTAGCTTGTTTTTTTCAAAATCGTAACTTTCGCTTCCATAGAGTCTCACAGGAAATTCCATTGCTTGCACTGTACTGATCTTTGTCTGTGGTGTGCTTCTTCGCTGTCTAAACCCTTTATTGTTGTTGATTAATTTTAAATGGCAGAAGCTATCTACAACTTTCGTAAATTCATTGTCAATTTTAAGTGTATCCAGTAGTTTACCATTGCCTTCTCCCACACAATGTTAATTGATACCTTTGCCATTGTCACAGAAGTGATCGTTGGCCTCCCCCAATTTCCTATATTATTGCTGTCTGATATAGTTGTCTGCTTACTTTACCTGGGTGGTTGGGATGATTATGCCTTGAGTGACCCTATTGGGAATATATACTTTTGGCATACACACCTCAGGTTCTTTGCTCATCTCTTCCAGGCACAACCCCCTACCACAATAACATAGCACAGAAGAACTTAGGAGGAAACCACAAATAAGAGTTAACCACAAATAAGATACTTGAGAACTTGCTTCAGAAAATGGAAGAATATAAACCACAATTCAACTAGGAAAAAGCTAGGAAGGAGTTGGTTGCCTTGGAATATGCATTCCATAAGGATATTAACAAGGAGTTGAGCATGTTCCTATGCTCCCACAAATACTCTGAGAATGATTACAGATCAATATATCCTCTGAGAAAGCCAGTACTGAAAGATGCTAGCCAAGAAGTGCAAGACAATACATTTCTTGGGTAATCCTTCACCTACTCTGCCCTTGAAGTTTATATAATTATGATAACTACTACCTGATTGTCACACTAGAATAGCAGCTTTTTGGATATATCATAGCTGATGGTGAACTTTTTGGTCAGAGGTACCCAATCTTTTGGGCACCAGGGACCGGTTCTGTGGAGAGAGATTTTTCTGCAGACAGGAGGGTGTGTGGTTTTGTGTGCTGCCTGCATCTCACAGATGGGGCTTTGCTTGTTTGTGCGGCCCAGTACTAGTCCATGGCCCAGGGGTTGGAGACCTGTCTTAGGTGATACTTGTGCCACCCCTTTGACCAGTGATTTAAACACCAGTGACCCTGAAAATAAAACCCTTGTCCCACAAATACATCTCTTTCTCTTTTATTATCTTTACTGAACAAACATCAAGCAACTAAATAACAAGAACCCATGAAACAAAGACAAAAAAGATAGGGAATTGATGCTGGGCAAAATAGCTGAACCTCTAACATCCTTAATACGCATAACGAGATAGGTGTTGGTACCAGGAAAACAATGATAATTTATCACTTTAAAGAGATTGAAGTTGATATCAGAGAAACTATGGTAATTTATTACTTTTTCATTGCTACAGCCAATCTTTATTGAATGGTTCCCTATTGCTGTAAAAATAATTTAACCAGTAAGGTTTGAATCATCTCAACAGTTTCATTTGAGTCAGACCATAATGAGTATCTTCATCTGAATATGTTATTAAAGAAGTTAAAGGAGGAGTAAGCATTTTAAAAACTATGTATTTAGTCTTCCAAAATTGAACTATATTTTAGGGGACGAAATGCAATATTTTGTTCTAGGAAAACATTTTAGGTGAAAAAAATATTTATTTATAAAATTACTTGGCTCTAATGGTTTGAGTTTGAACCCATTTTTAGGAGGATCTTTCATAATGAATGAAGACATATGGCTTAACTGTACAGTTTGATAATAATACTCAAATTGGATATGCTCCAACCTCCTGTCCGAGGTCTACATAAAATCTTTCCATGATGACAGAATCCAGCTGTATATCCAGGAATGTGAGCTGTTTGGTTGGATCTTTGCCATTACTGCATTAAACAAAATGATATCCTCATTATGGGTTTGGCTTGGGGAATTATTACTTACTGTAGCACCTTTTAAAGAAGTTTATTTCAATTCTGTATGAGTATATTAATACCAAAGATTTTGTTCTTTTTAGGCAGGAGGAGGGTGCAGCAATAAAAACAAAACTATTTGTCACATATCTAAAATAGGCTAGGATTTAAAAGCTGTACTATTACCTTTGTTTGCAAAACGACAACGAATAAACTGGAACTTTTTTCTGGTTCTTTTTTTAAGCTTTTAGCTTCTAAATTGAATTAGCAGTGCAAACAAGGACCACTTTCAATGTAAGGATTCATTTTTCTTTTATTGTTTTTAAAATTACACAACTGGAACAAAGTATTCCTTTAAGCTTACATTGTAGAACATATAATGCCTGTTTCTCCTTCTGTTGAAAACAACCAGAAGTGGGCAAGGTCTGTTATAACCTGAAAAGAGGTTTATTTTCCAATCCGAAACCATGTTGAAGAGACATCAGGCATATAATACATAGATTAAACTGTTCTCCCCACCTCATGCATAATATGGGAAACACATTGGGTGGATGAGTGGGTGGTTGTCTTCTTTTAATTTAAATAAGTTTACTTAGATAAAAGGTGAGTTCAGTTAAAGGTTGCAGACATGAGAGTTTTAGTAGTAGTTTATACAAAATATGTCCACTCTCCGCTGAACATCGATGGCTCCTTCGTGGAGTTCGTAAGGAGCACCAAATTTCTTGTTGTTCACTTGGTGGAGAATCTCACTTGGTCCCTCAACACCTGTTCCATAACAAGGAAGGCCCACCAGCGTCTTTACTTTCTGAGAAAACTGAGGAAGTCACAGCTTCAACCACGCATCCTCACAATCTTCTACAGAGGGACTATTGAGAGTACCCTGAGCAGTTGCATTACTGCCTGGTTTGGAAACTGCACCGTTTCGGATCGCAAAACCCTACAGCAAATAGTGAGGATGGCAGAGAAGATCATCGGGGTTGCTCTTCCCTCTGTCATGGATATTAACATCACGTTGCATCCGTAAAGCCAGAAACATGGTTGATTACACACACCCCTCATACACACTCTTCACTCTTTTGCCATCTGGAAACAGGTACAGGAGCATTCGGGCTCGGACATCCAGATTGTGTAACAGTTTCTTCCTACAAGCCATTAGAATTCTCAACACGAAGAAACTGGTACTATAAATACTTGTATTTGTAGTTTTTAAAAGTTTTTAGTTTAGAGCTATGTGTAGTTTGTGTTCTGTTCTTTTTTTGATTCATGTCGTCTGATGTAGCACCTTGGTCCTGGGGAAACGTTGTTTTGTTTCACTGTGTACTTTACTGTATATTGTTGAAATGACAATAAAGTCTACTACTACTACTACTACTACTACTACTACTACTACCACTACTACAACATAGTTGTTGAAAGCCAGTAGTAGACTAACTGCTAAAAAAACTGGTTGTAGGGTGTCAAGGTAAAAATCACCTTTGTAGAGGGCGACGGACCGTGCTTCAGAGAATGCATGATGTGCATGCAGGAAGGCAAGAAAAACACGACGCATAATCTTACTAAATACCTTTTACTTACAAAAATATAAAAACTAAATATATATTATACAGAGCTAGCTAGCTACATCCTAACGTAACAGTCAGTAACAGCAAAGTGAAAAAAACAATACAGATAATAACTCAGAACTTTCTCTAGACATGCGCAATAAACAGACTGAAACCATAACATAGCTAGTCATATGGGATTCACTATGGTTACCAGATAAGTTATCACAACAGGTGCAGAGAGCAGGGGAAATGTACAGTTAGAAATGAACTTTCTGACGAACAAAAAAAAACGTGCAGTGACATTCCCCTTCTTTCGTCAGCAAAGTGAAGACTCAAGTAAGGCACATCTTCTCACGCAGATACTCATGCTGGGCTGTAGGAAGTGGTTTGTTCAGCATATCAGCAATTTGATCACGTGTAGGCACATACTGTAACGACACAAAATCTTGTTTAACCAGTTGCCTTATGTTTTGATATCGGATGTCAATGTGTCTGGACCTTGAACCTGTAAAACGTGTTTCAGAAATATAAACCACAGATTCATTATCTTCCATTACTGTGATCGGTCGAATCGGATGTGTCCAGATATCTGTGACCAAAGCATCAAACCAGGTTAAAGAATTGCATGCATCAGACACACAAGCATACTCAGCTTCTGTAGAGGAACAAGAAACAAAATTCTGTTTACGCACATGCCAGTAAACAGGACATCCATTTAAGAACATCATGTAACCTGATGTACTTTTCCGTGACTTCTTATCACTCGCCCAATCTGAATCTGCAAAACAACATAACTCTGCATAGTCAGTATGTGTTGGTTCCAACAACAACTTCATGTCTTTTGTGTGTTTTAGATACCTCAATAACTTTTTAACACATGTCCAATGAAACTGTTTTGCCTTGCCTACGTGTCGTGATAAAAGATTAACACTAAGTGCAATGTCGGGTCTAGTCCAACTACTAATATACAGCAGCGACCCAATGATTGAGCGATATAGTGTTTGATCTTCGAACTCAGGACTTGGTTCGTGTGCCAAAATGTGAAAATCAGTTTGCATGGGTATACTAACAGGCTTAGCGTCCTCCATGTTACAGTGATGTAACAGTTGTTCAATCTTCTCTTCTTGTGTGAGACTAAACCCCTTCTGAGTTTTGGCAATTTGAACACCTAAATAAGTGTTAATACATCCTAAAGACTTCAACGTGAAAAACTTTTGTAAAGCTTTAGCAAAAACCTCACTCATCTGCTTATTTGGACCAATATAAACAATATCATCGACATAAACAAGAATTATCTCATACCTATTACCGGATCTTTTGGTAAACACGCATTCATCTGTTTCGGACTTAATAAAGCCCATTGAATTTAGTTTGTCAGAAAGACATAAGTACCACATTAAACCAGACTGTTTCAGACCATAAAGACTTTTGTGTAGAAACCAGGTATCTCCTTCTTGCTGTCTGAAACCTGGAGGACCTTTCACGTAGATGTCCTCGTCAAGATCAGCGTGTAGATAAGCCGTTTCAACGTCGAACTGGAAAACCTATAGGCCAAGGATAGTTGCAGTGGCTAAAGCAATTTTCACACTTTCAGTCCGCACTGTGGGTGAGTATGTATTTGTATAGTCCTCAGGATAACGTTGAGCGAAACCCTGGGCTACGAGTCTGGCCTTGTACAACGACTCACCATTCGGCTTCTTTTTGATCCTGTAGACCCATTGAGTACCAATAACTTTCTTGTTTGCTGGAGGGCTTACAGGCGTAAACACTTGAAGTTTCTTTAAACTGTCCATTTCAGCCTGCATTGCCTCAAACCATTTATCTTGTTCTGATTCAGGAAGATGTTTGATCTGTGTGAACTTCTCAGGTGGAAGTGTAACATTACAAATCAAAGGTACAGGTGTTTTTGTTACTTGCCACGAATACCGTTTTGGAGGAATTCCCTTTGTGGTCCTCTTGGAACGTCTCAGGCCAACCGTCCATTCTTCTTCTGTGTCGTCCTCGTCTTCATCGTCGCCAGCAGCAACATCAGCGGCTTGCGAAGACGGAACAGTAGGTTGAGAAGAACTCGTGGAAGGAACATTATCCTGTGAATCTTGATCATCAGGTTGTGTGGCATCAGCAACATCATCTCTAGGAAAATAAACTCCAGGATCATTAGAATGAATCCTGGACCAGTCAGCATCTTCCTCAAAAGTAGCAGATTGTGAAACCACAATAACATGATGAGAGTCAATGTATTTGCTCCATTTTGAATTATCATCAATGCCCATAAATCGCATCCTTTTTGCTGCAGGACCCCCTTTCTTTCTTTGGGCTAAAGGAATATTCACCATAGCATAGGAACCAAAAATATGGAGATGTGAGAGATCAGGCTTGTGTCCATACAACATGAAATAAGGGGTCTGATTTATCACACTACTCCAAGTACGGTTGATGATATGGTTAGCATATTTGATAGCTTCACCCCAGTATGGAAGACTGAGGTTAGCATCTTCAAGGAGGCAACGCATCATGGTTTGCAAAACCCCATTTCTGCGTTCTGCCACCCCATTTTCAGCTGGAGTATAAGGAGCAGATGTCTGATGTACTATCCCATTCTCACGCATCCAGTCCTGGAAACGCTGAGACATGAATTCAGCACCACGATCACTCTGGATTCTGGCAATGTTGACCTCGAATTGGGTATAGACAAGACTAGCAAAGTCTTTAAAGATCTGAAAGGTCTCAGATTTTTCTTTCACAGGATATACATATCCATATCTAGAATAATTATCAACGATTGTCAAGCAATATCTTTTACCACCAAGTGTTGGTGCAAAAGGACCAACTATGTCAGTGTGTACCAAATCAAAAATGCGTGTTGACAGGCGTGTAGCGCGTTTTGGAATTGCTGCTGCTTTGGATTTGGCTTTCTTGCAGACAGCACAGTCCAAGAACACCTTACACCCCTTGAGATCCAAACCTCTTGCGAACTCTGGCATCTTCTTCAGAACACGGAAACTGGCATGACCCAATCTTCTGTGCCACTTATGGATACACCTGGAATGCAAAGGTTTACCTGTTAGTGAATTCTCAACTTTAGCATTTTTATTAGGAACCCCAGGCTTGCTGTGAGCAACCTGTGTCTTTTTTGTATTTTTATCATTATTAGGAACCTTTGGAGTAGCAACAGGATCTCTCTCTGGGACGTCTCTCTCTGGGCCTGTGCTTTTTGGAACGTGTATACTTGCCTGCTCTTGCTGCTTAGGCTTTGGTTTTAAGTAATAAACACCACCAATCAACATGGTTTCAGCAACAATATCTCCATCTTTGACTATATAACTTGCTTTTTCAAGATGGTGGACCTGAAAATGAGAAAACCTAGACAAATGACTCTGACTAAGCAAATTACTACTGGCAGACGGAACATAGTAAACATTTGGAATGAGAGCACCGAGCTCTTCAATGTAGACAGTTCCTTTTCCCATGACCTGAACAGGATGATTGGAAAAAGAGTAAAGTTCACGAAGTTCAGGTTCAGGCTCGTGCATCTCAGTGTAAAGCTCTTTTCTGTAGGTAACATGTAATGCTGCTCCACTGTCCAAAGTCCAAAGAAGTCGTCTGTCGTACTCTGGTTGAGGCTGTGGATCGTTGGTCACAACCAATGTGACAAGTGGAGCTTGTGGATCACGCCTGGAACCACGACCACGACCTTGTCGTCCACCTCTACCTCTGCCTCCTCTGGAATCTGTTCCTCTGGGCTGGTATGTGACGGGCGCTGGAACTCGTTGGGGACAATCCCGGGTGGCATGTCCCACACGATTGCAGATGTAGCATCTTAGCATCCTTGGAACGTAGGTCCTTCCACGGAAGGCACGCCTCGCTGAAGCTCTTGATGCAGGTGGTTCCCTTAAATGTGGCGCAGCTTGCATAAGTGCCTCTTCTTCGGCTAAAATCCTGCATACATGATCCACTGTGCGTTGAGCAATAGGCACTTGATTGATCTTGGAAATAGCATCTTTCCACTCATGATTCAAAGAATTGATGATAATGCTGATCATTTGAAAATCATCAATAGGATAGCCTTTTTCACCCAGTTCTTTTCTAATACCTTTCATTTTAGTCAAATGTGCTCCAATATGTTCACCAGGTTTTAATCTGGAACCATGGAACTCAGACAAAAGCAAACATGTAGACTCAATTGATGTAGGCCGATAACATGTTTCTAACTGAGTCCAAATTTGTTGGGCAGTTGCATCTTGTGAAAACGTGAGCTGCAATTCAGTGTCCATTGACATCAATAATGTTGTGCACGCTCTATTATCCAAGTCCCATATGTCAGGAGTCCATGGCTGGGCAGGAGGATTAAACACCATCATGTGAGTACCTTCTCTGCGTAACAAAAGTCCAACCTCACTGACCCATGCCCTGTAATTCTGTCCTGACTTCTTTAATTTTGAGTCACCAACCAGTGGTACAATGGAAGGTGTTTGATGAGGAATATACAATTGAGGTACTGGCTGTGCAGGTTGTGCAATCCGACCATAACCTGCAGGGGGCACCAGTGGCGTCTGTGCCTGGACATGCGGCAGTTGCATTGAAGCTGCCGGTAGTCTTGGTGCTGGCTGTGACTGTCTTTGGGCTGCTATTCCACCCTGGCCAGCAGGAGGCGCTGGCGCTGGGGCTGGTGCATTAGCATAACCTGCAGATAACACTGGCCTTCGCATATAAGAACCCGGTGGCAATCGCATGTGGGTTAAATATGGCTGTGTTCTGCCAGGTAGAGGGGCTTGCATAGAAGCAATATTAACAGGAGAAGCAATAATAACAGGAATCCTAGCACCATCATGGACTGGAGCCTCAGATAACGGCAGAAATCTTGTATCTCTGAGCAAAGACTCCTCCATAGACAATTGCGAGAATGAGAGCTCCAATTTATGCCTTAATGCAGCTTCACCAGTAGATGGTGCTATAACATTTGCTTCAGGCATCACTGTGGCTCTGTATGACCTTTGGGATGGCCCATAATCATGTGACATAGGAGCCTCCGGTTCCCATTCGTCTTGCATGACACTCAATGATGGGCGTGACTTTGGCTTTGGGGAAGAAGGAGGCAATATGGCTTCTCCTTGTGGGTGTGGCAATATGGCCGGTTCATGCTCATAATTCCTCTCATATTGCTGAACCATTGACACATATTTCTTTGCCTGCTGCAAACGCCTTTCAAAAACCCCAATTTGTTCACAGTAGCCTTGCATAGCCCTATCTCGCATAGTTTGCTTGGGGCTTGAAGGAGCAGAAGGAATTTTCTTCGGCTGAACTTTAGGTTTCGCTCCAAGCCTTTGAAATTCATCTTGAGCCCCTGGAGTGTGAACATTTCCAAGAGCAGCTGCCAGGGAGCTTGGAAAAGTAGAAAAAGGAGTGACTGACCTTGCATCGTCGACAGGAGCAGGTGCGTCTTCTCCAAGGCGTGTGGCCGAAGCTATCGGAGTTCTTAAAGTAGAAGGGAGCTGCCCCACAGAAAGACTCCTTTTCAGCCGTGGCTTCCTTCCTGACATGTTTCAGCAGTTAATCACCACTGCCTCACTAGCATTAACTAACTGATAACAGCCGCAGAAACATGCATCTCCAAAAACATAAATCAAACCATCCTCGATACCAAAATGTCAAGGTAAAAATCACCTTTGTAGAGGGCGACGGACCGTGCTTCAGAGAATGCATGATGTGCATGCAGGAAGGCAAGAAAAACACGACGCATAATCTTACTAAATACCTTTTACTTACAAAAATATAAAAACTAAATATATATTATACAGAGCTAGCTAGCTACATCCTAACGTAACAGTAACAGCAAAGTGAAAAAACAATACAGATAATAACTCAGAACTTTCTCTAGACATGCGCAATAAACAGACTGAAACCATAACATAGCTAGTCATATGGGATTCACTATGGTTACCAGATAAGTTATCACAACAGGTGCAGAGAGCAGGGGAAATGTACAGTTAGAAATGAACTTTCTGACGAACAAAAAAAAACGTGCAGTGACATAGGGAAGAAGCCATCACCATATGTTGCATGTGCATGCTACCTGAAGAACGGGAATGCTTGAATGGCCATATCTGAATGCAACAATCTGGAAAACTGGATTTCTGCAAAGAATTCTTATTTCTTGTAACCCTTTCCTGCCATCTACTGGGCCTCTAGAATTTGCAGCCCATGTGTAATAGCCCCAGTGAACATCAGCAATGAAACTAATTAGAACCCAAGAAAACCAGGTGTCTCAACCTGTGTAATAGTTTTTATAAACAGGCTTTCATCCACTACACACACTATTGAAGATAGTAAGAGGAAAATGAACATGGCACACTGACTGAAAACATAGCCATAGGGCTTATTCACTTGGGAATGAGAGGCATTAACTATAGGATAGCATAAGCTTACTGTGGTTTCTTTAGGTTAGCAACAAGATTAATATTGACAAATGCCCTCATTGCAAGCAAAAGCAATTTGAGAAGCCAACGGACTCTTCCCTAGCTGCCACCCCAACTATCATAGAATGAAATAAGCTAAATAAATAAAGCCATGTACTGTACCAGCAGATTGTGCACACTTACCTGTGAGTAAATTAGTTACTACTTATAGAGTAAGTGTCAAACCTTCAAATGCTCTGAATTCAGCCATGTTTCTTTGCTTTTTAGTTGCCACAGCCATGGGAGAAGAGAGATGCATTCTTTTAGTTTAGTCAAAACAATAACTTTCTTGTGGGAACCAAGGTCAAGCAGTCTAAATATTTGGCAGGCTGGAGCTACCATCAGGAAGCCTGCCAAAGGTGATAATTGGGATTGTGATTTATGACACACTAAGTGGTGGGGAGTTCAACTTTTACAGCAAAAATAATAAAGATTTCAGACCACAATCAGAAATCTCACTGGAAGTTAAGATTACTAAAATATTTTGGTCATACCACTGATTCAAATCTCTTATAAAAATTGGTGAGGAATGGTTTGATGATACTAGAAAATAGAGACCACAAAGAACACGTAGCTAGATATTGTCAAGATTCTGATTTAAACCTAGAAATATTACATGAAGGTGTAAAACAGACATGTTAAACTCATGATGTCATGTGACCTCATGCGACGTATCGGAGCTTTTCCCCCATTGCCGGCAATGGGGTGGGCACAGTTTCGTCATGATGCATCCGGCTCGTGGGCCAGCAGTTTGACATTCCTGGTGTAAAACATATGGAATAAAGGAGAGAGGCAATAAAGGCTCTGAAAGTCAAATACAATTAAATGGACGAAGAAAGAAATTTAGCTCAAGTAGTAGTAATTTGGTTTTATACTGCTTTGCCCTTTTTCTGGAGAATGATCTCTGATAGGTTGTTTAAAACATTTTATGCTGCTTAACTTGTTTTTCCTGGTCAGAAAAAGGAAGGCCTGGATGAAAAGAAAATATTTACAACAGAGATCTGAGCCTTTATTAATGATTGATGACCGTAGAAGCATCCCAAACCACATACAGTAGCTCTTCCTTTCATGACATTCCAATTCCCCTTTTCAGGAATTGTGCACCATAAAATTGTCAACATTCAATCTTTGCATTTATTGTTTGATTATTGTTTTTGTCCTGATTGTTTCCTGTAAGCTGCCCTGAATCATATTTTTTTACCTGGGTAGCTATATAAATACAATGAATAAATAAATAACACTGTCATCCAATGCAGTACTGTACTGCATCCACGCAAAAATTTAGAATATGCACGTTATTTCTTGATTTAGTTTTTATCTGAAAGCAGATGACACTTTATCCTATAGCACTTGATGACTATCCTTATGCCTTGGAAATATAATTACCAAGCTTCTGAAGCAAAGATGTACTATGTACAGATCCATGAGTTTCAATGTGGAGAAAAGCAGTTTTACATTTAGGCAGGAAAAATCAAAGGTACAAGTACCTTGCTCAAAAACAGAAACATGTGATGTCACGAGTTTGACATGCCTGCCCTAATAAGACCACATCTGGAATACTGCAGCCAATTTTGGTCACCATATCACAAAAAAGATGTTGAATGTTTGGAAAAAATTCAAAGAACAGCAACTAAGATAATCAAAGGCCTGGAGACTAAAACATCTGAAGAATTGATGTGGGACTTGGGTTTGGCTAGTCTAGACATGTCAAACTCATGACGTCACATGACGTCATGCAATGTATTGGGACGGTTTTGCCATTGCCGGCAATGGGGTGGGCGTGGCTTCCGGATGACGCATCCAGCCTGCAGACTGGCAGTTTGACACTCCTGGGCTAGTCTAAAGAAAAGAAGAAATAGAGGGGACATGATAGCAGTATTCCAGTATTTGTGGCTGCCACAAAGAAGAGGGGGTCACGTTATTCACCAAAGCACCAGAGGGAAGGATGAGAAACAATGGTTAGAAACTGATCAAAGAGAGAAGCAACCTGGAATTAAGGAGAAACTTCCTGACAGTGAGGACAATTAACCAGTGGAACAGCTTGTCTCCAGAAATCGTGGGTGTTCTGTTGCTGGAAATTTTTAAGAAGAGACTAGACAGTCACTTGTCTGAAATGGTATACCGTAGATTCTCCTGCTAGAGCAGGGGGCTGGACTAGAAGACCTCCAAGGTCCCTTCCAGGTTCTCTTCCCTTCCCTTCCCTTCTACTCTACTCTACTCTACTCTACTCTACTCTACTCTACTCTACTCTAAATTTGTTTCCAGATCTTATCTCATAGAAGCAGATCAGAAATCTACCATATTTAACCATATCAAAAATACTCCATAAGAGAAAGAGAAGTTACATGAGGATGTGCTCCAGCATGAGCCTGAAAGCTTGGAAGAGTAAACCTTTGATCCTGGTGACCAACTCAGATTGAATCCTGCAACATTATCCTGGGACGCGTGTATTTGCCTTCATTTACAACAGACATGTCAAACACAAGGCCCAGGGGCCGGATTCGGCCCGCAAAGTGGTTTCATGTGGCCCGCGAAGCCATCCTGGAAACAGTGAGGGAACGGCCCCCACTGCCTTGGCCCTGGCCCAGAGACCCTCCTTCTGCCAGAGACCCTCAGATCTGTCCCACTCCTGCCCAGGCCCCCATAGGCACCCTTGATGCCAACGATGTAGAGCTGGCCACGCCCACCCAGTAGGCCATACGCACTCTAGCCACGCCTACCCAGTAGGCCACGCCCACTGTGGCCATACCCACCCGGCCCCTTGAGGGCAACTGCAATGCTGATGCGGCCCTCAATGAAATTGAGTTTGACACCCCTGATTTACAAGTATCAAAAATTATTAGGACATACCTTATGCAAATGTGAATCCATTAAAGTTATCTCCCTTGGATGACTCAATCTTGTTATCTCCCCTGGATGACTCAGTTACAAGCTTTCACATTTTGAGTTCTTAAAAGAATGTACAATCTCACATAATCCACTGGACATCAACAGACAGTGGTCAAAAGAAGACAGTGTACAAGACCATGAGAACAAGCAGTTTTATTTTTGAAATGACATGTAGATTTTTCACAGTAGACTTTAGAAGACTCCAGCATGGATTGATTCTGGCAAGCTGTGTGTGTATTTCACCCATACACATACTGCTTATACAGTATGTACACATCAACATAAAAAGTGGTGAGGGAAAATATTTTAATATGAGAGTTGACAGCCCAAGTTGGCAAAGCAAGAAACTGGGCAGCATACAAGAATGTGTGTTTGTAATCTTTGGGGTGGGGTCATTTTACATTCAGCTGAAATTTCAAATCTGGCTTCTAAAACTGTATAAAAGAAAAGGAATGGAGAAGGATGTAAACTCCAGTTTGTTTTTAAAAGTTTCAGTTCTTATAACAACCAGATGGAATGCAAATAGTTTTGGTATCATGATAGAATCACTGTTACTACTTGATGATTAAGAGAGACAAAACCAGCTATCTCCCAATACCTCTGCTTCTTTTTTCTGCTGCCACTTGATTAAACTGATTTGACACTGGGCATGGGTTAGCATATCGTGAATGTAGGTAGGTATATGTGGTTTATTCAGTAAAGGTAAAAGGTAAAGGTTCCCCCGCACATGCGTGCTAGTCGTTTCTGACTCTAGGGGCCGGTGCTCATCTCCGTTTCAAAGCCAAAGAGCCAGCGCTTGTCCGAGGACGTCTCCGTGGTCATGTGGCCGGCATGACTAGACACCAAAGGCGCACGGAACGCTGTTACCTTCCCACCGCAGTGGTCCCTATTTTTCTACTTGCATTTTTACGTGCTTTCGAACTGCTAGGTTGGCAGAAGCTGGGATGAGTAACAGGCGCTCACTCTGCTACGCGGCACTCGGGATTCGATCTGCCAAACTGCCGACCTTCTGATCGACAAGCTCAGCGTCCTAACCCACTGAGCCATGGTTAAATAAATCATGGTGTGTAGACTTTTCTTTTTTGAAAAAAATGTCAGTTAATGTACTCATTCATCAATTTAAGACTTGTATTTACTAATTCACTTTTTTAATTCTTGAATTGGTCCCATTTCTAGTTTTTGTTGGATACTTAGTTCTGCAACTGATTTTATTGCATAGTATGGATATTTGTACATTATTTTAGCTATGTTTTTTTAAATTAGAATTTGATCAATTCTTTATCTGATAAGCTATCTTAAGGATTTAATTATAGAATGGGGGAAATTGTATTTTTAGTAAATTTTTAAAAATTAATAAATTTAACAATTTAATTTTAAACTAACTTTGATTTGTTTAACTAGATGAACAGTTTCACAGGTCATTGGAAGTTCATCCACATTACATGGAAAGGGCTTCAGATTCAATCCAAGCCATGGAAGACACTTGAAAAATAAGAGAATTTTTGTCCATTAGTGGTAAATAAAAAATAGATCATTTATTAATACAAGACTGTTTCTTGTGTTCCTATGCAATTAAAACAGGCATCAGTTTATTAGTAAATAGAAGAGGGAGGACAGTTATAGTCCTTTTTTTATGTTTCAGTTGCATATTTGTTCTTTTTTGCAGTATTATAGTTCATATTACATTTTGCAGTACTGTGAGCCAAGAACTTCCCTAATGAAATCAGGCAGCATCTCTTATAAACTTGGCCCTTGATCCAGAATGCTAATAAAATTTTGAATGATTAAATGTTGTGACTAGCCAAAGTAAAAAAAATTGAAAACTCTTATGTTAGAATGGAGCAATTCATCCATCCATCTTTAAGCATTTCTTAAAGAAAACATACCTGTTCTCTGTTCTGGGATCAAATATACCTATGGTTATGCCAGCCAAATGGGTACTATGTTTAAGAAAAGTGGGGGGGAAGCATAAACAAGCAGAAGACTCATGAGAAGTGACCAGTATGTTCCCAGGGTCTCTGGAAACTCCATGGGCATTTTCAGTTGAGCTCTGCCAATTATGTTTATGCACCACCCAGATGTAAGAAATCAGTGACCTCAGTATGATGAGACTACATTCTGCATAACAACTTGTGTCAGTACATTTTACCTACTGCAATTGCACTATGCCAATCTACAATCCTTCCAGCAGGCATCCCAAACTTTTATGCAGTTTTATGCTTTAGGAGCACAGGAAAATGAGAAATTATATCATACGGAGCCTATATAGCTTTCAGGATGAGATGCCTCAAAAGAGCAAAAGATACACCTGGGAAATACCTACTTCTTGTGGGGCAGCTACTCACCTTAATAGCAGCGTATTCCATCACACTGGTGGTGAAAAGGGTTATGTTTTAAATAAAAGGCCAATTATAAAGGACATTGTATTGTAGAGATTCTTATTTAGCTGCAGTGCTTTTTTGTCATAGAATGCATCGAACGGCATTTTGGCACCTTTTTCTGAACAGAAGAACCGGCTCCTTCTAAGCTGCCAGCACGAGTAAAGCTCTAGCTTGGTGAAAGGAAGCTGCCCAGGGAAATTGGGGGCATCGAAGGTCAACCCGGAAACACTTCCACGCCCTGAAAGCAGACCCTCTCTTCTGCCTTGGTTCATGGGGCTCCCCGCACCGCCATCACCTGTCCTTACCCCCATGTTGGCCACCAGGGACCAGGTCTCACTCCTGGAGCGAATCTCTTCGAGGGACCAGGCACACTCCCAAAGCAGCAGTGCTGCCGCCTTGGTCACTCTGGCTCTGGAGGAAGCCTCTGTGTCATCAGAGGTGGAGGAGAACGAGGTGGCAGAAGACATGGTGGCTCCGAACAAGCACCCTCTCAAAGGCCATGGCAATAGTGTCCGTCAGCTGACACTGCTCACGTGATCTGCACCTCGGAAGCTCCCTAAAGCGGTCTCTCCCCCCCCCTCCTGCTCCATAAAGGGCTTTTGACTGGAGCTGGAGCTGTGCGTGAGTTCTAGCACCTTTTTTTTTTTACAAAAAAAGCACTGTTTAGCTGCATAGTGAAATGCTGGTGAGAACCCAAAATAACATGTTCTGTTGCATCCTAGAGGGTTGCAAAATTGAATCTTTTATGCTATAATGTAGAGGGAATTGGATGGAAAACCTGTCCTTGTTAATGAAGAGTTAGTGGGTGATACAGGAAGCAAAGATACTCTCAATGGGCAAGAATAAGATGACTCATGGTTGTCAAGGTGCAAAACAATGCAGTTCATCAAGCATCTGTTGATATTTGCCAAGTTTCTGGACAGCATATAGGCATATTTAAAATGTTGTTCCAAAAAAGAAAAGAAACTGCTGGGATTTGTTCTTCTGCTCTAGCTGTGAAGAATAGGCATTGTCTTCAAGTCATATAGAAAATGAGTCAGATGTGGAATTTCCTCAATTGAAAAATTGATTGGTTATTTTCCAATATTGTATTTATAAAACACCCAGATCGCGAGACTCCAGATTTTGAATACCATGCTGGTGTAGTTGAAGTATTTAGCAAGAATATTTTATTTTCCAGTATATTCCAGATAAATTGAGTGATCAATGTAATACTGCCAGATCTGTGATGTAAGATGGAAAAAAAGATATAAATTCTGTAATTCTTCTTTATCTACTAAATCATCACAGAACTATCTGATACAATTTAAACACTCTTGTTGCAGAAACAGCCCTGTAAATCTTGCAAACTGTAAAGAGCTCAGGTTGAGGCACTTTGGATGCAAAAAAATTGAAACTGAGCTCCTCATTCAACTATGGAGAGGGAATGATAGTGAAGACTTTTGTGGAAGATGTAAATGTAATGCCTTTGGTGACATTGTCTAAATTTTGCACAATAACATTTTGCCACAGCAGAACTCTGAGGTAAAATTATGCAATGTCCATATTCGGTAAAATACCTCTATGTTTAAATAAGTGGAAAATTGAAGTTGCAGTTGCCATGGGCCCAACACTTGGAAAATGATACAGACACTGACTTCTCTTGGAGAAGGATTCTATATATGAGCACTTGAAGTATATGGTATCATAATAATGGGATATAGCAATAACAATAGCACTTAGATTTATATACTGCTTCACAGTGCTTTACAGAGGTTTTACAGAGTCACCATCTTGCCCCCAACAGTCTGGATCCTTATTTTACTGACCTCAGAAGGATGGAAGGCTGAGATAGGCGTATGTATTGCTCCCCTTCAAACAGGATAATCTTCAATGGAAAGGCAGACTGCATAATTGACCCAAAGACTGAAAAGATTTGAACTACATGGCAAAATAGCTTTCTACAGGAATACATAGCAAAAAGCTTCTAATCTAATAATGGAATTATGCCTTAGAAGTAGAGGAAATTTATAGAAACTATGCCCAGAAAATAATCTTTGGGCCATGAAAAATCCAAATAAAAGTTGATAGGTGGAAGAAGAAGAAATGATGATAGGTACTTTGCAGATGTGAAAATATGCATCCAAGAAGTCTATAGATGTAAACCAACTTCAAGTAGGAAAGGGAGAAGAGATCAATATCATATTAAAGAGATGTTAAGGGGGCAAAGGCCTAATATGAGTCCACATCCACCATCCTTTTTAGGGACTGTAAAACAGAAGCATTATCCCCTGAAGAAATGTTTTAATCACTGCTCTTTTCTGTAAAATGAGAGAAAATTTCTATTCTGATACAATAGTGAAGATGCCTCGATAACTAATCTAAAACTTTATATGTGATGCTGAGAAACAAAAATCCACAGAGTATGAGATATATAAATATTTCAGACTCTGTGTGTTGTATTCAACTTAGCTTGTGTAGTTTCAAATCAGGATTTATGATTTTGGCTGCTGTAATGAAACAGGAAATCTAGACGGCACACTAAAAAGCAGAGACATAACCCCGCCAACAAAAGTGTGTATAGCCAAGGCTATGGTCTTCCCAGTTGCCATGTATGGCAGTGAAAGTTGGACCATAAAAAAGGCTGAGCGCCAAAGAATTGAAGGCTTTGAACTATGGTGCTGGAGAAGACTCCTGTGAATCCCTTGGACTGCAAGGCGATCAAACCGGTCAGTCCTAGAGGAGATCAACCCTGACTGCTCTTTAGAAGACCAGATCCTGAAGTTGAAACTCAAATACTTTGGCCACCTAATGAGAAGGAAGGACTCACTGGAGAAGAGCCTAATGCTGGGAAAGATTGAGGGCAATAGAAGAAGGGGACGACAGAGAATGAGGTGGCTGGATGGAGTCACTGAAGCGGTAGGCGTGAGCTTAAATGGACTCCAGAAGATGGTAGAGGACAGGAAGGCCTGGAGGAACGTTGTCCATGGGGTCGCGATGAGTCGGACACAACTTTGCAACTAACAACAACAATGAAACAGCCAATTGTGGTTTGTTATTTAAACCACCATAAAATGTCTGCCATAGTTAGATGTCAAGATGAGAGGAAGAGAGAAATACTATTGTCGATGGACTCAGTTTCTGCCTATTGCTGTAGTTGGTTAAGTAATTATTTTGCTGTATCTTGTTTGCGGTGCAGATCAGAACTGAGGATTTTGAGAGCTTTAGCTTTAGAACTTTAAAGCAAATTATTAAAAATGTTACTTAAGGTATTTCATTTTGTGTCTCTGAAAGGACTTAAATATTTTTTTTATTTGCCATTCTTGTATTCTGTTGTGATAAAGAGTTACAATATACATTTTCAGTGTAATTATGTTCTCCACAAATATTACTGTTACCAATTCCACTTATGTTATCAGTGTATCTGGGATGTATTTGTTAAGAAATTGGTGCATCTAGTCTTCCAAAAAGTAATGTGATTTTGGCCAAATTTGTATTCTTTAGCCAGCAGATTTTCATCATAGAATTTTGACTTCAATCTTTATGATAAATATAAAGTATATGTTTATTTACTAGACTGGAATTAAATTTACATTTTCCAACATTTGATTCTATGCCATCTTATGATTTTTTTTTCATACTTGTTCTGTGCTGCAGAGCCAAGTAGTTAGGCACAATGCTTTCTTTAACTTAACAAGCTTCAATAAGAAATTGGCTGGTTTTGTATTTAATGTTCCTATCCTTTATTGGAACAAAACCAACTTGTTTTTCATTTGTTTTACACCCTACCATTATCATTTAGAGTTGCACAGAAATATTTTTCCTCCCAAATAAAAGAAATAACTTCAAGATTAAACCCCATTCCCTTAAAAAAAAAGCCTAAACAGTGTATCATTTTAATATGAAAAAATAGGGGGAAAGAGATACCCTGTCACTGTACATTATTTGTTCAGCCCACAATGAACTGAATGGGAATTTTTGGATGGGAATAAAAGTTACATCTAATGAATCTTTGTGGTTAATACTGACTGTCACCTAGAATCATGGGTAGTCCTTGAGATACGACAGGTCACTTAATGACCATTTGAAGTTATGACAGCCCCCCCAAAAAAACTGCATATATTGGAGCTTTCTGGGGGACGTGCTTCTGGCTCTTGCTAGCTTTGGGAAGTCACTGCATGCAAAAGTGGCAGCTTCAGGGCAAGCTTCCCAATACATTTTTCTTGCTTACCCCCTTTCTCCCCCAGAAACCCACATTTCTTCAATAAAAAAGCAAAGCTGGGCAGGACAGAGTTGTTTTCCCTCCCCCCCCCCCCATTATCTGCTGAAACTAAACTCTCCACCTCTGCCTTCCAATCTCAATCTATTTTAACCGCTTAATTTGCTAATTTACTGCATGTCTGGAAAGATGGTGACAAAATCTGTAAGTTACTTATCTTGATGAGTCACTGTCAGGCTGAAGAGAGGAAAGGATGCAAGCAAGCAAAGAAAATCTTTCTGAAGCTTTTTGCCTTTAGGAGCTGAAGGGGGGGGGAATCAGCTCTAAAGAAAAAGTGGCTACAGCACATGGTAGAAGTTGGGTCCTAAAGGCAGTGAAATAGGCAGCAAAAAAGTAGGAAACCTGAAACCTATGTCCAAAGGCTGGGATCAGGAGGAGCAGGGGGTGAGGGTTGTTAAGGAGGCTGTTTCACTTAATATTTGTCACCACTTGAAATAGTAATGGATAGGCTCCATTACAGTCATAGGTCAAGGCTACCTGTAGGACTATTTCTGTAGTAATTATACCACTGTAAGGTATAACAAACAGCAACAGTATTGTAAATTTAGCAACCATCATTCTAAATGAGCCTTGATGGTGCAGTGGTTAGAATGCATGCAGGCTACTTCTGCTGGCTGTCAGCAGTTTGGCAGTTCGATGCTCACCAGCTCAAGGTTGACTCAGCCTCCCATCCTTCCGAGGTTGGTAAAATGACCCAGATTGTTGCGGGCAATATGTTCTGTAAATCACCTAGAGAGGGCTGTAAAGCACTGTGAAGCGGTATATAAGTGCTATTGCTATTGCTGAATCCCTAAATTTGATTTTATTTGTGTTCCTTTTCTCCCAGACTAGATCCTGGCTTGACTGTTGACAAAAAGCATTGTAAGATTGCTTGACCTCTCTTATTTCCTTTAGGAGACATCCTCAGACAGTCCCTCTGTATCTTAGATGAATAGGTTCTGTAATATGCCTACGAGGCCATCATTATCGTCTGACAAAAGGTATGACAACAGATATGGGGATTAATATTTTTCTTCTGGCTCTTGAGGTAATAGTACCGCTCTATAAAACCTTCGTAAGGCCACACCTAGAATACTGCATCCAGCTTTGATCACCACAGATGTTGAGACTCTAGAAAGAGTGTAGAGAAAGAACAACAAAGATGATTAGTGGCCTTGAGGCTAAAACCGAAGAATGGTTGCAAGAACTGGGGATGGCTAATTTACTGAGGAGTAGGACCAGGGGTGACATATCAGTGTTTCAATATTTGAGGGACTGTCACAGAGAGGAGGGGGACAACCTATTTTCCAAAGCATCGAAGGCCAGACAAGGAATAATGGATGGAAATTGATCAAGGAGAGATTCAACCTAGAAATAAGGAGAAATTTTCTGACAGATCAATCAACCAATGGAACACCTTGCCTTCAGAAGTTGTGGGTGCTTCATAACTGGAGGCTTTCAAGAAGATACTGGACAGCCACTTGTCAGTAGTGGTATAGGATCTCCTGCTTGAGCAGGGGGTTGGACTAAATGACCTATAAGGTCCCTACCAAATCTGTTATTCTGTAATCTCAGAAACATAGTTTAGAGAACTATAAACGTTGAGAGATGGCACTGAAAAAAACCAATTTTATTTCTTCCTGTTAAAATATTCACAGTGCTTATTCATATATACATTACTTATACATGCCTTCTTTGAATTAAGATTCATTGAGTTCAACAGTACTTCTCTAATAAACTGCGTAAGATCGCTATTTTAAGTATTGAAACTCAGATAACAGCTATTTTGGTCATACTTTAGCAACAGTTAGAGGTAAAAACAGCTCTTTGTGTTATTGTATTATTGATGAATTTAGGAATTTAAGCATCAATCTAAAATGTAAATGGGCAACCCTATAAAAACAAACCCTATAAAAATGATGCAAACATATTCTAAGGGAAAGCTACATTAACCCAAAATAACGCAAACAATCAAATCACAAATGCCTTCTAACATGAAAGCTCTAGTCAGCAAAAAGGAAAAGGTAAAAAAGGTGAACAGATGTAATGAAGTAGTAAACATGGTGAATTAATACGACATCCGTTGAAAGAAAATAAGCTACTTTGTAGTTATGTCTTTAATTAGTTATCTCAGCAGGTGTTTTGAAGGATGGAAGCTATTCATAATAGAATTATTGTGAATTTCCTACTGTTGTTCATTTAACAAGCATAGTCAAGGGAATTTAATAATAGAATAACAGTCCCAACTAAAAAACTATTATAAATGTTTAGGAAGTATAGACACTTAACAATGGGATACTGGAAAAAGTAACAGTAATCCCCAGGAGAAAATATGATCTGAAAATTAACTATAAAGCTATTGTATGAAACCCTAGGGTATAGCAGCTATTATAGTGTGTCATATGATAGTGTTAATACTGAATAATACATATACTGACTGCTAAAAATTGGAATGTGGTTAAGCATCTAAAACCTCCAAAATCATACTGCTAACTGCAGAACCAAGGTCTATATAGGTTTCTCAGAGATGGAAACTTAAAAGCCTTCTCCATAAGACTAAGTCATTATATATTACATATCAAGCAAATATTTCATTTTCTGCAAGACTTAAACAATTATATACTGCTTCAGTTTTTCATAAGGCATTAACATTCTCATCTTCAATTGACCCTAAATATGTTCCTTCTTCAAAAATATTCTGTTGTTGCCACACATGTTGGCCGATTGAAAAAGATATGTGAACAAAGATTCAATTTCATTTGGTTACATATGGAACAAATAATCACTCTTAGCAATACAAAACCTATAGAACAGGTGTCAAACTGCCAGCCCACAGGCCGGTTGCATCATGCAGAGGCCGCGCTCACCCCAGCTCCAGCAATGCAAAAAGTCACGATATATCATGATGTCACATGACATGGTGAGTTTGACACCTGTGCTATAGAATATGGAAGGCCTACTACCGGTATGTCTGTTGGTTTCTTCCTGTCCAGTGTGAGTTCAATGAAAATGTTATTTTGAAGTAACTAAAATAGTAGAAGAATTTAATTTTTAAAAAATTTAAAGAGTTTTATCTACACACACAACATGGAAGGGGGAAAACAAGTGATGAATATCCATTATAAGATTGCAAAGTAAGCTCTATTTGTATGTGATACTAGATGTCAGTAAAGGGAGTTTTATATCTCTTTATTTCCATTTAGTGATTATTCGACTTCTGTATTCCAGACCTCATAGTCCTAAAATAGGGAATTTTCCCCACACTTTAGAATTACTTGGATTTAGTTAGCCTCAGGATTCCAAGGAGGTCAGACAGTACTTAACACCTGAATCTGGAGGTAGTATTAGCACGAATGGCTACTGACAAAAATATCTTTTTTGAGTATGATACAAATAGGATTGGTTGGGGTGGAAATCAAGCCAATCATAACTCATACCAAATACCTTCTTTGATCTTAGTATAAACGTATAATTATGGAGAAAATTTCAGTCTAGATTATATAATTCTTGATACTAGTTATGCAACTATGTGTCTTAATATTTGTGAAACTTTAATAATGGATTATTTGTGAAACTGTAATAATGGATTATTTTCCATTATTTTCTTGAATCAATTAAAAACACTGACAACAATGTATAATTGATTTTGAGTTGCCTTCTTTCAGATTATTTTTCCAATTTCCAAAGTTTTCATATGGTGAGGAGATTTCTTGATGGACTCACATGTAAGGGCTACCCAGATCTGACTCTGTTAGCTTTTTTGAGGTCAGAGAAAGTCTGCCAGATACCGCCACCTGCTGTTAGCTATTCTCAACAATTTTTGTCAAATTGGGTCCGATCATGTCACCATCCAGGACTTGACTGATGTCTACACCAATAAAAAAACAAAAACAAAAGCACTGTTATGATATTTATTATTTACACTAAGATTTAAGGATTAAAGTTTCTTTGATTCACCCCACATTTTATCTAAACTGTTTCTATGTACTACTGTGTTATGCATCCCAGCTGTTGAGAATCATTTCTTGAAGTCATAAAGTATGTGTCCAAACAATTAAACTAAGACCTTGAGCGGAGAATATCTTTTCCAATTCTTTAATGAACACCAGACACCCAAACAACAGGAATAGTTTGGATGGACAAATCTTCATATTAAGTGTACAAACTGATCCCAAGGACAGTAGAATAGAGTTCTACTGATAAGACGAACAAAAACATATTAGCAAATGTTTGATATGTACACATATACTACATATCTAGCTGGTAATTATACTTTAAATAAAACCTGGAAGCCAGAAATATAAGGAGATTAAACAAAGGAAAATAAAAGAAGCTCAAAGACACCAATTAATTTTCCAGGTGTTCAAAGTAGATCAAATACAGTGTTTATGTAGGCTAGCACAAGGAAAACACCAATTTAGGAAGCAGAAAAAACAAAATTAAATGTTTTGCTTAATATTGGAGACTGCCACTTTACTGATCCTTATTTTGGCTTCGCATTCATAAAAAATTGCAATTGCTTTAGTAGCTATTGGGCAAAAAAAGTTAAACCTCGATTTTGTCTTTATGAAGTACTAAAAAGTGGCTTGTTTGTAATTAAAGTTATGAATTGGTCTATTTTGTACAATGTTTGCACTTAAGGGTGGTTGATCAAAACATCAACAAGAGCTCCTATTAATCCAACCAAAACTTACAAAAATATATAAAGCAAACTTTTCTGTAAGATGGATATTATGTTACATAAAAACATTCCCCAAATGAAAGAAACAGGAGGCATGTTAACAAGCCCAAATGTGTGCCATGGTATAATTTCAAAAGTACATTCAACATAATTAAGAACTGACATCATAACTGTGAAAACATATGTATAATAGGGGAGATCAGTGTTGATGAAGAAATTGCATGTCACAAGTTTGCATTTGCTTCCCCAAATGTGGCTTGGTCTCTATATATGCTTTGGGCTTTTGATTACTCCTGTTTGGTCCTCCAAGCACAAGAGTTATTATTGTACTGTGTTTTCCCGAAAATAAGAACCGGTCTTACATTTTTTTTAGCCTCCAAAAGAGGCTAAAAAGAGGCATTAGGTCTTATTTTCAGGAGATGCCTTAATTTTTTTCAGGTGCTGCCCCAGAAGCCCCATACCTGCTTACCATGCTGCAGGGCTCCTGTTCCATCACCATGCCCATTCTGCTGTAGCCGCCATGAGGTGCATCCTGCCACCATTAGTGCTGCAGCCATGAGGTGTGTCGTGCCATCGTGAGGCCCGCCACACTGCAGCCGCCGCCATCCTGCTGCTGTTGCCATGAGGTGCATCCCATTCCCCTTGGCACCGGTGCCGCATGCTGTGACATGGTTCACAGCGGCGGCAGCCACACCATGATGTACCTCACAGCAGTGGCAGCAGTGTGACATGACTCGTGGCAGGATACACCTGACAGCGGCAGCAGTAATGGTGGCAGGATATGCTTCGCAGCAGTGACAACGGCAGCAGGCTGTGCCACCAAGCAGATGCACCTCGCAGGGCCAGCAACGGCAGCACAATGTGACTTGCGATGGTAGCAGCACCAAGAGCTCTGCAGCATGGTAAGTGGGTATGGGGCACATGGGGCAGCTCCCCCCCCCGCGTCCCACCTCACCTTGTGTCTTAGCAAATAAGTAGGACTTATTTTTGGAGTAGGGAGATAGATAGACAGACAGACAGACAGACAGACAGACAGACAGACAGACAGACATACATACATACATACATACATACATACATATATATATATATATATATATATATATATATATATATATATATGTGTGTGTGTGTGTGTATATATATATGTTTTCTGAACTGGTGAGTTGTGCTGCTTTTGTTCAGCTCCGTGTTTATGGTGGTGCCATGATTTTATAGTGGGTGTCAGTTTGCTTATTGTGTGGTTTGGAGGGGTTTAAAGTGGCTGATGTTGCAGCTGTAGTTAGGTTTCTGTTTTGTGGTTGTGTGTCGTTATCGTTGTGGGTTTGGATTTGCTTTTTGAATGGTTGTGTGGTGGTGATGTCATGTGATGTTATCATGAGTTTGGGTCTGGTATCATTCTTGGTGGTTGGGACTCGTCTGTCAATCAAGGCGGGTTTCCAAATGGCTGGTAGGCGAGAGGTATCATCTCGTTTGTTCATGCTGTGGGGGCGTTTTTCTATCTCAATGGCTTCTCTGATTATTCTGTTGTTAAAATGTTCAATTTTGGCGATAGTTTTGGTTTTTTAAAAATCAATTTCATGTCCCGTGGCTTTAAAGTGTTGGAACAGGGATAAAAAAGAGGAACAAACAGCCACTACCACACACTTCTCCCAGAAGAACGAAGCTGAAGCCACCAGCCTGAGGATGATGGATGAGATTTCGTCGAAACGTTGCTCTTATACCTTCAATTCTACGTGGGAAAAAACCTGAATGACCAAAGATTATATATATCTATCTATCTATATCTATATCTATCTATCTATCTATCTATCTATCTATCTATCTATCTATCTATCTGTGTGTGTGTGTGTGTGTGTGTGTGTGTGTGTGTGTGTTAAATGTTTAAGTATGTGTGTGTGTGTGTGTGTGTGTGTGTGTGTATGTATATGTATATGTGTGGGCTTATTTTTGGGAAACAAAATACTTACCGATTATTAATGTACTTGCAAAGAACTGAATGTCATATTATGGAGTTGGAGTTGCATCTAATCCTTCCCACAAACACCTAGGCTTTGTATATGGTGAACACCCAGTTGTATGGGTCAGCGTACCATCACGCCAAGCCAAAAAATTGGATGAGAAAGCATGACAGAGGCAACCACAGGCAAGCAAATTCTGTGAATTCAGTCAGTATACCACCTAGGAATGAATACAGCACATTATATATTTTTTCTCCTCCCACACTGCTCCTGATTAATTCTTAATAATCTCAAATTTTGGGAGACAATTTCAAAAACACATGCAACCACATTTTCTCCCCCCCCTTCCCCCCAGTAACGTGTTTTTAGCAACCCAGCCTCACATTTGTAGGCCCTGGGTATTAGCATGGCAATAATTATCTGCCATAGTGTAGTGTTGTGAGAATTGATGTCTCATATATGGCTGGATAGAGCACCAAATAGGGAAACGCTAATTGAATCCCCTGAACTTAGGGAGGGAGAAGCTGCAGTATTCCAGCTATACCAGTGGTGGCGAACCTATGGCAAGCGTGCCAGAGGTGGCACTCAGAGCCCTCTTTGTGGGCACACATGCCATGCCCTGGAGATGGCAACCATCCCTCTTCAACCAGCCGTCCGAGGTCCCATGTGGCTGGATACATCCCAGCATGGCTGGTTTCCCTCCCCCCCCCGTCCCATCCCTCCTGGCCTCGCATGCTTTCCTTTTCCTGGGCACAACCCACTGCATCGCCTCCTCAGCTGTCGGCCAGCTGTCCAGCTCAGAGGCAGCTTTTCTGAACTGCTGGTGGCGGGCTGTGGAGCTCCAGAGTGCACCGGTCAAGGAGCCGGCAGGCTCTGGCAGCTGACGGACACCCTTCAGCCCCCATGCGCTCGCTGGCCTCTGTGTGTGGGTGCCAATGGTGTCAGGCAGCAGCTGCCCTGGCCCCTGCCTCACCTTGCCCCATGGCAATGGCATCCCCATCCTGCTTCACCTCACCCCACAGGATGAGCCTCCTGCCTACCACCTCACCTGCCAGAGACCCCATGGATCTCCCCCAACCCTGTCTGGCCCCCACAGGCGTCCCTCCACACAAGCAACATCGAGGTGACCACGCCCACTTCGGCCACACCCACCCAGTCTGCCATGCCCACCACAGCCATGCCCACCCAGTGGGCCACGTCCCACCTGGCACCTGGTGATAAATAAGTGGGTTTTGGGTTGCAGTTTGGGCACTCGGTCTCTAAAAGGTTCACCATCACTGAGCTACACTATCCCAAAGGTGCTTTTTCAAAAAGCAACTGAACTTCGTTTTTTCCTTGGAAGACGTTTCACTTCTCATCCAAGAAGCTTTTTCAGTTCTGAACTGAGGAAGCTTCTTGGATGAGAAGCGAAAGATCTTCAAGGAGCAACAAAGCGCAGTCGCCTTGTGAAAAAGCATCTTTGGGACAACCGTGACCTAGCTCAGGGGTAGGCAACCTTGGCTCTTTTATGACTGGTGGAGCATGGCTGGCTCAGGAATTCTGGGAGTTGGAAGTCCACCAGTCATAAAAGAGCCAAGGTCGCCTACCCCTGACCTAGATCAGCGTTTCCCAACCTTAGGAACTTGAAGATGCGTGGACTTCAACTCCCAGAATTCCCCAGCCAGCATAGCTGGCTGGGGAATTCTGGGAGTTGAAGTCCACGCATCTTCAAGTTCCTAAGGTTGGGAAACGCTGACCTAGATGACTGAGAATCTCCATAGATATCCAGCTATATTACATTTCCCATCAGCTCTGGCCCCTAGCCGTACGCTGAGGCAAATGGGATTTGGTATCTTCGGAAGGGGGTGGGATTTCTAAATTTGTCATCTTCCCAGAATTGGTGGCCCGAGTTCCACCGGTGAATTTCATTGGAAGGTTCCCTCCGCCTGGGAAGCGCTGGAAAAGGGCCCGGGTGCGACTTTCTCAAAGCCATCTCCGCCACTTACAGCAAGGTAAGAGCTTGAGAGGCGTCTATTTTATCTCTCGGTCGCTCCCTTCCCCACGTTCGCCGCCTCGGACGGAAAGAAGAAGGGGAGGACGCGGGAGTTTTTTTTTCTCCTCCCCCTCCCCCCCCCGTCTCCGCGAACAAATGGGATATTCACGGTAAAGGGCCAGTGGTTGGTTTTGTTTTTTGTATTTTATTTTATTTTATTTTATTTTATTTTTTTGGCCAGGCGCTTTTATGCAGGTGGCCTCGAACCGAAACTCCACGCTGAAGGGGCCGAAGCGGGAGAGGAAGATGCAAGACGCGGCCGCCGCAGCCACGCGCTCGTTGGCCCTGGGATTGCTGCTTCTGGCGGCCGCTCAGCCCTCCAACGGTCGGCGGCAGCTGCAAAGACCGAGGTAAACTCCCCTACGAGTCCGCCGCGGCGCGCGGAAATGCAAGCCAGCCAAGCCTGGCCGCTTCGTTTGGCTTATTTGTCCCGCTTTTCCCCGGCTTTCGCACTCTCCTCGGGTTTAACGAGGACGAGCTGCCGCCAGGGCTTTATTGTTCCGCAAGGGTCTCCCTCCCGGCTGACTGGCTGGAACGCCCGGGATGCACAGCAGACTTTAGTGCAGGGGTCTTCAAACTTGGCCCTTTTATGACTTGTGGACTTCAATTCCCAGAATTCCTCAGCCAGCAAAGCTGGCTGAGGAATTCTGGGAGTTGAAGTCCACAAGTCATAAAAGGGCCAAGTTTGAAGACCCCTGCTTTAGTGCCTCAAGGATTACCGTACTAGCGCCTCTCCCTTGCCCGTAACTTTCCTGTGGTTGCTTCTCTGCCCCACCTTAGGACCTCGCCTGTCCTGAGGAGACAACTCACGCCTCCTCCCCCAATCCCGCGCTTCTCCCTGGCGTGCAGTTAAAAGGGGAAAAAAAAAATCTCCTATATCGTGCAAGGGCAAGTTTCAGGGAGAAAGAAGACATTTGCAGCCTGGAGGGTGTGCAGTTAGTCTCTCTACCCTGCAGTTTTAAAATCCGTTTGGGGTTTTTGTCTCTGCTGTGAAAACGGAATATTTGATATATTTGAGAAGATGAAAAGAGCATTTCTAAACACGTGCAGAGTGCATATTCCTCTTCTAACAATAACAATGTTTCCAAAGGAGGGGTGGGGAGATTCTAGGCTAGGGTAAGTGTCCCTGAATTCTTGAGTCCAGTTTCATAAGGATGATATATTTTGAAAGGGGTTACTATTGTGTTTGTTCTAGAGAAGGAAAGGTAATTCATACTTACATGACATCAAGGTTTGTTTCATGTTCATCCAGGCGACTGAGGGAAAATTGGACCATACAGTGGACAGTATCACAGAGCTATGCTGTGGCTAGCCACAGTTCTCCAGCACATATTTGCAGATATACTACTCTGTCTCAATATATAAATGTATTTGTTGCAAATTGCAATGAAGAGATTGTTCATTTGCTATGTACATGGGGAAGGCCGTACAATTTAATAAGGAGTTTCAGAGATGCTTTACATTTCTCTACCTGGAAAATATATTGCTAGGTATATCCTCAGAGGGATGCGGTGGCTCAGTGGGTTAGGATGCTGAGCTTGTCGATCAGAAGGTCGGCAGTTTGGCGGGTCGAATCCCGAGTGCCGCGTAGCAGAGTGAGCGCCTGTTACTCGTCCCAGCTTCTGCCAACCTAGCAGTTGGAAAGCACGTAAAAATGCAAGTAGAAAAATAGGGACCACTACGGTGGGAAGGTAACAGTGTTCCGTGCGCCTTTGGCGTCTAGTCATGCCGGCCACATGACCACGGAGACATCCTCAGACAAGCGCTGGCTCTTCGGCTTTGAAACGGAGATGAGCACCGGCCCCTAGAGTTGGAAACGACTAGCACGCATGTGCAGGGGAACCTTTACCTTTACTATATCCTCAGATCCAATTAGTATGTACTCTTAGGCAATATTCCATTCAATTCTTCTCCTTTTTTTCTTTTCAAAAGACAGCAAGCATTCTTAATTCAGTGTATATTTCACTTTTCATTTAGGAGCTCAAGGTGGCATAATGTTCCCTTCTCCTGTTTTTCCCCATATGTGGTTGGTTGAGTTGAGGGAAAGTGATGGGCCCAAAGTCACTCAAGTGTGTCTCTGTGGCTGGGAATGGGCTGATTTTTGGTTTTCCTTGCTCCTAGTCCAACTCCTTAGACATTATACCACATTGTGCTTACTAAGTGAAATCTGTCCTCATTAGAAACTAAGTGGTGAGATTGTCCCCATAGGGCTGGTTTAAAATTTCTTTCTACAAATTCTTGGGAATCCTCTGTGCTAGGGTTTCCTTCTTTTTCAACAAGGCTGAGTTACAATTTCAGTGATATTACCAAGTTCACTTATCAGCAGGATTGGTGCTATTTTTAGTTTTAAGATGATGCATTGGAGTAGCATCACCATTAACATGCTGCTGAGGGTGTGAATACAGGTAGTCCTCTACTTGCAACAGTTCATTTAGTGACTGAAGATACAACGGCACTGAAAAGTGACCTATGACCCTTTTTCACATAGCATCTCCTTGCAATGATCACCACCTGCAACCTTCTGAGAAGCAAAATTAATGGGGAAGCCATTTTTGTAACAATTTTGTTACGAACTTAACAACTGCAGTGATTCACTTAACAACTATTGCAAGAAAGGTCATAAAAATAGGGCAAAACTCAATAATTATCTCATTTTTAGCAACAGAAATTTTGGTCTCAATTGTAGTCCTAAGTCAGGGGTAGGCAACCTTGGCTCTTTTATGACTCGTGGACTTCAATTCCCAGAATTCCTGAGCCAGCTGTGCTGGCTCAGGAATTCTGGGAGTTGAAGTCCACGAGTCATAAAAGAGCCAAGGTTGCCTACCCCTGTCCTAAGTCAAGAACTACCTGTAACTCCTTTCTGCAAATTGTAGAATTCCACGTGATGCCCTCATTGTAGAATGGTTGGTGGGAAATGTTTCCTGGAATTTGATGCTTCCCTATAAAAGGCATATAGTCCTCACATTTAGCAATTTGAAAATCGTCTCTGCTGATCTCTCTTACCATCTGTATGACAGATGGAAGTAATAGCAAGTGACAACTTGGGTCTGTTTACAGAATCCAGGATGTCCTGACAGGACAGGACTTTCTTTTAGTATACTTCAATTATATGTTTTCTCATCTGTTTCCATTTTGGTGCCAAGTTGGCTGCAGTGGTAAAACACATTATTTTAGAGACATGCCTCGGATGAGAAGAACCTGTGACTGAAAAATGCTGCCTGTCTTCACTACAGAACGGTTCTTGTTCAGGGTCCTAGTCAATCGTATCATTCAGATTTAACTTTCCACCACTCTCAATCCTGTTTTTCCTTTAACCGTGACTCAGCATCCTACTGGACTTCATTGACACAGAACCAGAGGAATTATGGAAGGAACTTTAAAAAGTCATTAAGGATTAATGTGAAAAGAGACTGCCAAAAATGAAGAAAGAAACAAAAGCAAACAGGATGTCAGAACAAATTGGAAATTGATGAGAAGAGAAGCCAAAACAAGTGAAGACAAAAATATCAGAAATGAACTTAATGAGTTTCATAGAACTATTAGCAGAGACCAGAAACAGTAAACATCTATAAAGATAATGAAGATGGAAACAGAAAATGGAAAAATAAGAAAGTCTTCCAAACTTTCTGAAGGAAGTGTGTGTGTGTGTGTGTGTGTGTGTGTGTGTGTGTGTGTGTATAATATAGTTACTACTTTCCTATAATGCTAATACACAACCACAAAATCACTTTGACATGGTATGTACATGTGCAAATATGTGATTGTTGAACACAGGACATTTTACCTGAAAGAATGTGATTCAACATCTGACACATCAAGTGTATCTACTGTATGTCTGCTTTTTTTGTCTACATATTCACGCATGCACAACCACAGCATGTTGAGATAATCGTGACTCAGCAATAATATTTTCCTGATGTGGTTGCTAAGAGTTGAAAATGATTGGATAGCACGTAATAATCAATTTAAAGCAACAAAATTGCATTATATTTTAAATAGCTAGATAGCTTTTAAATGCTTTTTACAAAGATTCCATATATTTTGACAGTGGCATATTAGATGCCATCTGTTTTATCTAGACCAGATCATGCTATCTCAAAAATAATAATTCTTTGTTTTCCAGGGCTTTCAAATGCGGTGGCATTCTAACTGGAGTATCAGGGTTTATTGGAAGTGAAGGATTCCCAGGGGTCTACCCTCCAAACAGCAAATGTACCTGGAAAATCACAGTAAGAAAGCTTGATATGACAACTCCTCCCACACAAAGAATAATATGCATGCTTATTGTTGATGGTTTCAGTTATGTGATGAGTGTCTATAATGATACCTTAATATCATATGTAGCCACCAAAATAGAACATTTGATATTTCTTCACAAATGTTAATATAAATTAAATCACTTGTAGATAGGTCATAGTGGTATTCTTTTATGTAGATGAAAGCTTAGCTGGTCATTTCAATAGACTTTGAACTCTTGCTCTAAACCAAAACCTGTTTGAAATGTATATGACTTAATGTGACGGCCATGTTTATGAAAAATGTTTTAAAATTCCCGGGTTTCCACAATGTGCTGAAAGCTAACTCTCCACATTGAAGTACTTTAATGTTTTTTTGAACCCAGACTGTAAGTTCCCTTTTTGCCATGTTTGAAACCTTAGAAGTAAAAGCTTTTGTGTGTTATTGGAAAGGTAATAATAGATTGAAGACTACATTTCTGGATATTACATGGAGGAAGGTAATGCCTTCTCTGCTGACAATTCACATGAAAAAAGATGTATACATGTTCCCACTTAACATTTTTTTGAAAATACAATATGCAAGATAAAGATGAGACTAGAAGCGCAATAATATTTTAGAACAAAACTGAATAGGTACATACCATGTTCATTCTGTTACACTTTAGTAAAATTTGATAAAATTTAACAGCTGTTGTCAAACATTTACTACACTTAAAAATGTTTGTTGAATTGGGCTTCATAGACAGTTCCATGGAATAAAAGAGTGAAGAGAGGATTAGAGGTGACATAATAGCCATCTTCCAATTCCTGACAGGCTGTCACAGGAAAAAGGGTGTTGATTTACTCTCCATAGCACCTAAGGGTAGGACAAGAAGCAGTGGGTGGAAGCTCATCAGAAGGAGATCCAACCTGGAAATAAGGAGGAATTTCCTGACAGTGAGAACAATTAGTGGAACAGCTTGCCTCCCAGAGTAGTGGGTGCTCCATCACTGGAGATTTTCAAGAAAAGATTGGACAACAGTTGGTCAGGGTGTTGGACTAGAAGACCTCTAAGGTTCCCTCCAGCCCTATGATTCTATGAATGTCTACTTTTCTGTAAAAAAAGAATCTTCCACATGTAAGATTTTAAGAAATAATGATCTTCTGGAATTTAACTTTGCTTTGTACTACATGTATTGCCATAAAACCAAAGTTTGTGGCACATGTCTTAGGTCATTTTTTAATATCTCACCTTTATTATTTTTACAAATAACTCAAGATGGCAAATATACCCAATACACTTTTCCCCTTCTATTTCCCCACCCAATATCATCCATCTGGCTTTCATGGCTAAGGTGGGACTAGAATTCATAGCCACCAGGTTTCCAGCCTGGTGCCTTAATCACTAGACCAAATTGGCTCTTGGTTAGTTGAAAGAAGTAGGACCTTCAGAGTTAGTAATGTTTGTATGCATTGGGTTTACTCCCCATAGCACCTAACAGCAGGACAAGAAGTAAATCTTAGAAAAGCATTTTATTAGGCCATAATAAAAAGAAAAAAGATGGGGACCTAGAAACAAAATTGAAGAAACATGCCTTCCTAGATATCAGACAAGATAATTCCTTTGTTTTGGGGCACTAAGCAGTCCCTGGAATCCCCAAAAGTCCTGTTGAATCACATTGTGTTATTTTTGTGCCTTATTTGATGATACCACAAGCACTACACTCATTGGAGCCTTACTCTAAAGTTACTATAAACTGGATTTCTGCAAAGCCACTGTGTAAGGCTTAATTTTGGCTGAGTTGCTCAGACTAATAGTGGTCACCAATAATGGCAGCATGGTTGACACTCAGAGATCCTGCATGACAGATTCTAGCAGGCTGAAGCAGTTCTGTTAACTCTCTCATTACATAAAAATGGAGACCAGAGTGCCTTGTCAAATTGTCACTCAATACATCTGTTGCACATACAGTATAAATAAGCTATCTACCAGGCACATTACAAGGTAAATTGGGACGTGAGTCTTACAAGATAGTATCTTATAGAGCAGCAAGAAAGTTTCAGAGAAGGACAATCAATCAATGCTTGGTTCTCCACCATTTAGTGGAGAGATGCATTTCTTAGTCTTGGGGCAAGTACTGTATTGCTACTATCAGTTTAAGACAGCTTTTATTTCCATTCCCAGAAACAGCCTCTGGGAGACATTGGCTGTTTGCTCCATTGCCTGGAATCTCCTCTCCTACTTGTGAAACTGTACATAATTTAGTGAATTTGGTAGCCTTTTTTCCTCATGTCTAGTTGCTATTCCAAAGGATGCTTCTTGGTATCTACCCTGTTCAGTATGTTTTCAGTCTTTGCTCAAAGTACAACATTATATTATTTTTAATGCATTGTTATTGTATATTTCCCTTCTTAATTTTACCCTGTGGTAGCATCGGTGGCCAATAAATTAATAATAAATAAATATAAATAAAAAACTGATGTAACTTTATAATTGCAGGAGTAATTGAATAGCAGGAATTTAATTCTAAATAGGGTTAAGATTTCTGTGATGGATGTAACAGCGAAGTTGACTGTTGTTCTGATATTTTGAATAGCAAGATAGTACATTACAGCCAAATGCTCTTTCTTTTATTTCTCTTCATTTTTTTTTCTAACTATAGAAGCCGGTCATTCAGCATGTTGTATTATAGGCTTGACAGAATCCACAAGTATAGTACTCCCTGAACTGTTTTTCTTACCATCTCTTATATAGCAATTTGTAGAGTGCAAAATACAAGGCATCACATACCAACGGTTTTAAAATATTCTCTTGTCAGTCCTCAGTGATTTAGGAAAAATGGAAGAATACTTAATCTACTCACAGAGTCTTTAAGAATATAACATAATAATATTCAAGTCTTCAAATAGTCAATTTTAGTATAAGCAAAATCTATTACAATTATAACATAAAAATATGTTTTGGATTACAATTACTATTATAACATACAAATATGTTTTGAAAAGTCTTCCTAAGTAATTGAGTTTAATTTTTAACTAGAAAAAGCCTAAACTATTGAGCATTGTCTAACGTGTAGAAAATGTATTTTTAAAATACATTTGTGAAAGTAATTCCATGAAGAACAATGAGTGACATAAGGATTTGTTACCTATAAAAGGAAAAAAACCCACAAAGAGAGTTATTATCCAGACTGGCATTTATGTGCTCATATAGAGACATCAGTGGTGGAGCAGAGGAGTTGAAAGGAGATGAGAATTACTAATATGAAGGACACAGAATATAAAACATTAATGTGATCTCTGAACTGAGATATTATCCTGTTTGTGCAAATAATGCAGAATCAAATTCTGAGTAGATGAATTAAATATCTAAAAAATAAGATTATTTTCTGATGATTTTACTTGCTAAGCCAAATGGAAATATTTCTTTTCTTTCTGAGATAGCAGTAGATAAATATTTATGTCAGAAAATATTAGCATAAAAATTAATAGAATTTTACCCACAAGAATAAATCTTATATAGTATATGGTGAGTAATTTTATATTTTGAGGCCAGTCTGTACTATCCATGAAAATTGTTCATTGAAAAAGTGAGTCATGATCGGTTTTTTTGCAAAATATTTCATTCCTTGAAATGGTTGCTCCTCCTGTTCTGTGTAAATAATTGAAAAATAAAGCTGAGTGTAGCTGAAAGGGATTTTTTTAAAGAATCCTTTTGAAATATATGCCTTGTAGTGCTGCAGAACTCTGAATGGATTGCTATATTTGCTGCTGTCCCTTTATGTTCAAACGGGTGCCTACAAGGGAGAACATAAAGGTCGAGATAGTGGCTATAATTATGCATTCAAAATCTCACCTTATTTTATAGGCCTCACAACATACATAAACAGAGTGAGGCTTCCATCACATGGTTGGGTCCACCAGGTTGATCTTTTTATTATCCTGGTAGGTACCCCTGTGTTCCAAATATTTTCTATTTCTTTTCCTTAGAAAAGATGTAAAAATTAGTTTTATTTATATTAATTAATTTAAAACCCTTATCTGTAACTTTTGGACCAGCATTATTCCTTTATATACCTTTCCAAGTTCAATCAAACCAGTGTCTGTTTCTCTTTTTTCTATTGCTTGTATGGGCTTCTTCCTTTACTGAGGAGCCTTTCTTGCTCAAGTAGATTTTCAATATTTGGGCAAACCACTGGCAAAAGCAGCAGTCACAAGATGACAGTCAGCCATAGTAATTAGCCATGCAACAGCCATATCTTGGTATGTTCCTGCCTACTCTACTTTAGAATAAAAGTATTTAAAACAAATGGGTGATGCAGTTTTACAGCAATGATTATGACAGTAAAGACAGTTAGTAATCCTAGGCACCCCTACAACATCAAGAGAAATTCTGCTCTATTGAGCTGCCAGGCTATCAGCCCCCTCACTACAAAGATCTTGCAGGAGAAGGGCAGTATTGACAACCATGGGATCTGGCAGGGTGAGAGCTGTGAACCATAAACACAAAGCTTTCACTGTGTCTCTGCATAACAGATACAGTGCCCTTGCTGACCTTAATAGGGACACTAAGGAGACAGGTCAAGGTAGTTGTGATGATGATAACTCAAATAAGCAGGGGATCATGGTCCGAGATGAAGAACTTGTTTTGGACAGGGGAAAGTGTGAATCAGGTATTACACATCAGTCATGCAAGAAGAGCAAGCCATCCAAAAAGAGAAGCCACCTTCTGGTTGATGATTTAATTATAAGGGATGTAAATTTAGGAAAGGATACAGAGGTTTCGAAAGAGGTCAGGTGTCTTCCAGGTGCTACTGCCAGTAGGGGACAATAAGCATATTTTTAAGATAGTCAAGAATGCCAGCAAGGACTGTGATGTGGATGCTATTGTATATCTTGGCACTAATGATCTATCCCAAAAAGATGTACTCTGTGCAGAATGATTTCCAGAGCTTGGGGCAGGAACTTAGCAAGATAGGCTGTAGGCTTTTTCAGAGGTTTACCAGTCTATAAGGAACAAAATGGAAAAGGCCAGTGTATAGCAGAATTCAATATGTGGCTAAAAAAGTAGTTTAAAGGGGAAGGCTTTGGTTATATTAGTCACAATGTCTGCAGCTGGTCCAATGAAAAAGTGTACAAAAGAAATGGTTTGCATCCATCAAAGAAAGGGATTGAGTTACTCGGCAATACATTCACAGATTTTCTGGAGAAATATATAAACTGAATAACAGGGACAGTGAGTTAATTGATACAGAACATTCCTGTCCCTGGCAATTTAAAAATTATAGGGTTATCAGTGCATGTAACAGAGATGTGTGTGGACAAGAATATCAACCTAGCTGTCAAGCAAAATCAAGCTTTTTAATAGTTAGTGCCACACCAAGTGCACTAATCAAACAGGTGGTAAGAAAATAGGGGAACTAAGGCACCACACAGGTTATGTAGAAAGTAAACACAGGGTCAATTATAAAGAAATGTCTGTACACCAACACACAGAGCATAAGCAATAAACAGGGTGAACAGGTAAATGGGGGCAGTTATGATATTGTTGCCATTATGGAAACTTGGTGGGATGAAACCCACAAATGGAACACACAGCTAGAGGGATTTAAATTATTTAAAAGAAACAGAACAAATAAAAGAGAAGGTGGAGTTGTTCTCTATATAAGAAATAATTACATCTTTACAGAAAAAGAGCACAACAATGATGAAAACTGTCTTGAATGCATTTGGGTCAATATAAAAGTGGGGGGGAATGACATTGCCATAGGTGTATACTATAGGCCACCCAATCAAACAGAGGAAATAGATGAACTTTTTGCTAGTCAGCTAATTAAGGTATGTAGGAAGCACATCACAATAGTAATGGGGGACTTTAATTACCCTGACATCAACTGGGAGACAAACTCTTCACCACATGGAAGATGAAACAGATTCCTGACAAACCTAGCAGACAACTTTGCCTGCCAAAAAGTAGAGAAGGGAACTAGGGGATGAGCCATATTGGACCTAATTCTCACCAACAGAGATAAAATGATAGAAGGTGTCGAAGCCACAGGGACCTTGGGGGGAGTGATCATGCAATATTGGAATTCAACATTATGCAAGCACAAGCAATAGAACACAGTCAAACTAGAGTCTTGAACTTTAAGAGAGCTAATTTCAATAAACTTAGAGCTTGGGAAGGATTCAATGGATGAGAAACGTCAAGAAACTTGGGAAATTTTGAAAAGTGAGATTATAGAAGCCCAGTCTAGCACAGTACCAACAAAGAAGAAAAATAACAGCTCTCAAAAGAAACCAGCATGGGTGCATAAAGAACTCTCTACTAAATTTAAAGACAAAATGACAACTATAAAGTGGAAAGAGAGGCACACAACTAAGGCAGAATATCAGCAAATAGCCTGAACCTGCAAAAATGAAGTGAGGAAAGTTAAGGCTCAAAATGAACTAAGGCTTGCGACAAAAGTCAAAAATAAAAAAAGCTTCTTTCAACATGTAAAAAACAAGAAAAAAGTTAAGGAAATGATTGGTCCATTAATGGGAGAAAGTGACAAGAACTAAAGTGACAAGCAACAGGGAGAAAGCAGAACTATTTAACTCGTTTTTTGCATCTGTCTTTACACAAAGGGAAAAAACAGTCCACCCTATCAAAAACAGTACCGTAAAGAACAGATTAGAAACACAAGTTAAGATAGGCAAGAAAATGGTAAGTGAGCACCTGTCCACACTAGATGAGTTCAAATCACCAGGACCAGATGGATTACACCCCAAGGTTCTGAAGGAACTGGCAGATGTGATCTCAGAACCACTGAACTATATTTTTCAAAGATCCTGGAGCACTGGGGAACTACCAGAGGACTGGAAAAGAACTGATGTAGTTCCGATCTTCAAAATTGGAAAAAAATGGATCCAGGAAACTACAGACCTATCAGCCTGACCTCAATACCTGGGAAGATTCTGGAAAAGATAATCAAGCAATGAATCAGTGAACATCTAGAGGCAAACAAAGTAATTACCAAAAGCCAACATGGGTTTGTCAAAAACATCATGCCAGACAAATCTGATCGCACTCTTTGACTAAGTGACAAATTAGTGAACCAGAGGAATGCTGTGGATATAATTTACCTGGACTTCAGTAAGGCATTTGATAAAGTAGATCACAACCTACTACTTGATAAGATAGAAAAATGGGGGTTAGACAGCATCAACACCAGATGGATTCGTAGCTGGCTGACTGGCCATACTCAGCATGTGGTCCTCAATGGAACTGCATCTACATGGAGGGAAATGTGTAGTAGGATGCCCCAGAGCTCTGTTCTAGGCCCAGTGCTCTTCAACATCTTCATCAACAATTTGAATAAGGGGATAGATGGGGAACTCATCAAATTTGCATATGACACCAAGCTGGCACGAATGGCCAACACTCCAGAAGATATGGGCGCTATCTAATAAAATGAAATTCAGTGTGGGGAAAAGTAAGATTCTACATTTAGGCAAGAAAAACCAAATGCACAGGTATAGTATCGGTCAGGGCTTTTCAACCTTTTCACCAATTGTACCACTTTTAGAATATGGCAATACTCAAGTACCACCAGTCGCCTAGCAAGGTGTCAAAAACTTGATAAAAAAAATGGAAAAAGGTGATAAAGTACAGGTAGTCCTCATCCCCTTTATATCCTCTCTTCTCTCACCCCCTTTAATATCCTCTCTTCTCTCACCCCCTTTAATATCATCTCTTCTCTCACCCCTTTACTGTAATATCATCTCTTCTCTCACCCGCCTTTATGTCTTCTCTCCCCCTCCGCAGGACCTAGGCAGGCAATGCCTCGCGCAGCTCCAGCTGAATCTCTGTCTGAAGACTGTGTTACATATACTACCTGCCTGGTGCCAACGTACCACTAGTGGTACACGTACCACCACTTGAAAAGCGCTGTGGACAATTACTTAAATATGAGCCAGCAGTATGCTGCAGTTGCCAAAAAAGCCAACACAATGCTAGGCTGCATTAACAGAGGGACAGAATCAAGATAACGTGAAGTGTTAATACCACTTTACAATGCCTTGGTAATACCACACTTGGAATACTGCATCCAGTATTGGTCACCACCAAAGATGTTGAGACTTGAATACAGAGAAGAGCAACAAAGATGATTAGGGGACTGGAGGCTAAAACAAATAAGGAACAGTTGTTGGAATTGGGTATGTCTAGTTTAATGAAGAGAAGGACGAGGGGTAACATGATAGCAGTGTTCCAATATCTCGGGCTGCCCCAAAGAAGAGGGAGTCAAGCTATTCTCCAAAGCACCTGAAAGCAGGACAAGAAGCAATGGATGGAAACTAGTCAAGGAGAGAAGCAACCTAGAACTAAGGAGAAACTTCCTGACAGTTAGAACAATTAACCAGTGGAACAACCTGCCTCCAGAAGATGTGAATGCCCCAACACTGGAAGTTTTTAAAGAAGAGACTGGACAGCCATTTGTCTGAAATGGTATAGGGTTCCCTGCCTGAGCAGTGGGGTGGACTAGATGGCCTCCAAGGTCTCTTCCAACTTTATTATGGTTGTTGTTATTGTTATCATTATCAATATCAAATTAAGTTGGACATAAGATTGCTCCTGGCTGGTATGAAAGTTTTATTGTTATTTTGAAAAAAATAGGCACTCTTCAAACATTTGTGCTTGCCTTTCCCAGATAAGGAGTATTGTGATTTTCTGTATGTAAATATTGACCAATAGCATCAACATCATTATCAATTTGTCTGTGAGATTTATATCCTGTTTCTTACTAACTGCCTTTCCAACTATGGAATACTAAGTCAATTTTATTGGGGTCCATGTTTTCTCCCCTTCTCTGGAAGCTCACAATTAAATGATGTATTAAAATCTCATAGTGATATTTGCAGTTTTCAGCATTTGACTAGTCTGAATAAAGCATGCTTTCCTTGCTTTCCCAAGCCCAGCTCACAGTATAATACTGCAAAGCTTACTTTTCCTTCCCTTCATTTTTGAAACCATTTATGTTACAATGTAGCAATATTGCTGCTTTGTTTTATTTATGTGTGTGCACGTATATGTATAAATTTCTCTATGTGCACGTGTATGTATAAATTTTATTATAATTTCAAGATAAAAAGAAAAGAAATGATGCTATTACAAGTAAACATTTAAATATGGCAACAAAGGAAAAGAGAAAACAAACAATATAAGTAGTAAAGTATGGGTGGATATAGTCTAATACAGGGCTTTTCAAACAGTGGTACGGGTACCACCTGTGGTACATTGGCACCTGGCAGGTGGTACACGACCATCCTAGAAAAGTGGTAGCAGTGGAGGGGAATGGTAGCACCACACAAGCATGAGTGAGAGATGGCTGGAGCTGCAGGGCTGTCAGGGCTCAGCGAAAGCGCCAGGATCAGCACTTCTTTGGGGCTGTCAGGGTTCAGTGGAAGCGCCAGGATCAGTGCCAGGCTCCAGCTGGAGCTTGGCGCTGATCCTGGTGCTTCTGAGCCCAGAAGAAGCGCCAATCAGCTGGAATGTTGCAGCATCTTCAGGGCCTTTTGATTTACATTCAGATGCTTGGCAACTGATTCATATTTATGACGGTCATAGTGTCCCAGGATCATGTGAACTGACCAAAACCTGTGCAACCACCCAGGGAATAAAAACCAAACACCTTGCCACCCCACCCCCACTACCAATCCTCAACAGAAACGCTCACAACAATGAAAATCTCATGCAGGAGGAAGGGCGCTGCCGGGTGGGCAGGCAGGTGTCTTGCTCGGCTGTGGCTTGGGGGGCACTTTTTTCAGTGCCATTGTAACTTTGAACTGTTGTAAGTCAAGGACTACCTGTACTTCATCACTTTTTTCCTTTTTTTCCTTTTCTTTTGGTCATCAAGTTTTTGACACCTTGCTAGGCGACTGGTGGTTCTTGGATGTTGCCATATCATAAAGTGGTACAATGGGTGAAAAAGTTGAAAAGCCCTGGTCTAATATACCTTTGCAGTTAACTGTACAGGTAGTCCTTGACTTATGACCACAATTGAACCCAAAATTTATGTTGCTAAATAAGAAATTTGTTAAGTGAGTTTGCCCCATTTTATGACTTTTCTTGCTACAGTTGTTAAGTAAATCACTGTAGTTGTTAATAACACAATTATTAAGTGAACCTTGCTTCCCTCTTGACTTTGCTTGTAATAAGGTTGCAAAAAGTGATTACGTGGCCCTGGAACACAGCAACCTTCATAGATACGAACCAGTTGTCAAGCATCCAAATGTAAATCACATGACCATGAGCATGCTGCAATGGTCATAAGTGTGAAAAATGATCATAAGTTATGTTTTTTCAATGGCATTGTAACTTTGAACAGTCATTAAGTGAACTGTTGTAAGTCAAGGACTACTTGTATAAGACATTTCATATCCAATTTCTTGGTGAAACATAAATCTGTTGAACTGTAAAAATATTTACGGTAATTAGCAAAATTGGAATCAGTCTGAGGAAAAAGAAAAGCTATAGATAATAAACACTTTGTTAAAAGCATATTGTAAAATACAGTGGTGCCTTGATATTCAACTGCTTCAAAACTTGTCAAATTTGGTACTCAACTCATTTTGGCACAAAACTATTGTTCTGGTCCTGATTGTTTGACGCTTGATGCACTGAAAAGGCAGTGGGGGATAACCACAGAAGACAGACAGGAAGTTGGTCGTGCTGGGAAGGTCGCTGGAAAAGGAAACAGGGACAGACAGGAAGTCGGTCATGCTGCGAAGGTGCCAACATAGGAAAAGGGATAGATAGAAAGTCCTGTGTGGACAAAACAAAGGGTCATGTGGTAAGTCACATGGTTTGTTTGGTACTCATCCTAATATTTGTGGCACCTCCCAGAACCAATTAAGGGGGAGTACCAAGGTACCACTTTACTTGAAAAAAGCCATGGGACTTTGTTTTTATATATGACAACTGCAATGAACTTATTATATGCTCATAAGTGAAAATGGTTGACACTATCCACAATGGAGGAATGGTAAAATGATGGAGTTTGCAGATCTAGCTAAATTAACTGTTGTCCTAGATCAAAGAAACAACACATGATCATTTATGAATGACTGGAAATTGTAGATTTTTTGCATGAAACAGACAAAAATATGCTTATGATTTGTGGTTTTGTTAATTAGAGAAAAAAATGGGTAATAGAAAAAAGTGAGCTTTTTTGTAATCGTAGAGGTAAGAGATAAATTTGTAATTATATTTGCTGTAGAGGAAAGCTTTCTGTTTCTTTTTATATTTTCCAAGTGTACTTTTTCTTTGTTCTATCTTGTATTATATTCCTGTTTTCTCTTATTTATCCTCAACTGGAAAAATTGAGGACAATGCTATTTCTACTCTTGGTTCCTTCACATTTCTGCCCAGGGCCTTGTGGGATCCAAGGATTCTTTCAAGGACTCTTCTGGTTATATCATTCGTTTTAGATGGATCGAAAGAAAAAGGATAATTGTAGATGGGTTTGAATAGACTTGGTAATCTCTCCATCATATCCTAGATATAGGCAATATTTAATTTAATTTAATTTATTAATATTTGTATACCGCCCTTCTCCCGAAGGACTCAGGGCGGTGTACAGGGCAAGAATAAAACACAGAGTTACAAAAATTAAAAGGTAATTAAATACATGCCCATAAAAACAGTTGATACATTAATAAAAACCCCAATAAAATGATAATAAAAACCCCACCAATCCCCCCTCAGGCCAGGCCGGCTTGTTCGAACAGGTATGTTTTCAGATTGCGGCGAAAGGAGCGAAGATCGGGCGCTGTCCGGAGCTCCACCGGTAACTGGTTCCATAGCTCCGGGGCGCCCACAGAGAAAGATCTCCCCCTGGGGGCCACCAATCTACATTCTCTGACCGGTGGCACCCTGAGGACTCCCTCTCTGTGGGAACGCACAGGGCGGAGGGAAGTTGACGCCGGCAGCAGGTGTTCCCTAAGGTACTCTGGACCCCTGCCATGTAGGGCTTTAAACACCATTACTAGTACCTTGAATCTCACCCGGAAGACAACTGGCAACCAATGCAGCTCACGGAGCAGAGGTGTGACATGGGAGTATCGGGAAACTCCCAACACAACTCTCGCGGCTGCATTCTGTGCCAGTTGGAGCTTCCGGGTGGTCCTCAAGGGCAGCCCCATGTAGAGAGCGTTGCAGTAGTCTAGTCGAGAGGTCACGAGCTTCCTGCAGCATCATGTCATGTCTATTCCTTTTAAAGGGGAAATCACCCATCGTTTCAAGACTCCTCTTTTTTCTCAGAGAGGCTCTTTGATTTCTTCCAGCCCAGGAAGCCCAACTGCTTTCTACAATGTTCTGTGTCATTGTAGAGGACAAAAGAGGGGATCCTGGCAGAAACACGCTGGCACATACTTTCTGTCCTAGGCAATGATATTTTCAGCAGCAGCTCAGGCAAATGCCGTACACTGGATATAAAAAGGAGGAGAGATATAGCACAGATTTCCAAGATTCTGTCTTAACAGCCAATCTTAATAAAGAGAATATCTGGTTTTCCTATGCAGTAGATTTCCTGATTTGGGTCTATCTAGTGAAGCTGACAGGCATGATTTTGTAAGGTTGATTGCCTTAGAAGAAGAGGCTGGCACTGTTCCAAGTTCCATTGGCATCAAGCCTCTAATGTTTTTGCTTCCTTGGGACACATTTTTTGCATGCAGTTTTCCTCTGCCAAAGATTTTGTTTTGCTTTGCTTTGCTTTTAATTTTCTCTGGTGTTGTGTTCACTTCTCTGCCCTTCCTTGAAAGCTTTAGCTTCCTGTCCAGGAACCTCTTGTCCTTGAAGCATTTCAGTGTAGCAATTTGTTCAGTTTAAATTATATTTTATCCCTAAATTTATCCAAAGTAGCTATGATTTGTGATTAACAAATGGTAATGCTTTGAATATGGCTTATGCATATCAATTGTTAGTTGTTGTAATGCCAAAACCCACTCTCTTCTGGTAACGAGGTCTTTCTTTGAAGTATGCAAGGCAAGTTGAAAATAAAATTCTTGATATGGCTAAGCAACTTTTCTGGTGCTTTTCTCATCCCTTACCCTCTTTTTTTTCTCCCTTCCCCCTTTTTAGCACAATAAAACTTAAATAATGTTTTGTAAATTGGAAAGGAGAGGTAAAATTTCTACAGAAAACAAAGCGTTTGATGAAGACTGCTGCATGAGGAGGCTTGAGAAAATGGTGTCTGTTTTATAACAGATAATGCTTTAAATGCAATATAAAAATAGCTTCTATATCTTAAGAGTAGTTAATAAGGTTATTCAGCTCTGGTATCTTTTTTTCCCCCTACAGGTTCCTGAAGGGAAAGTTGTTGTTCTTTCTTTTAGATTCATAGACTTGGAAAGTGATAATTTATGTCGATATGATTTTGTGGATGTATATAATGGCCATGCCAACGGGCAGCGACTTGGCCGGTTCTGTGGCACTTTCAGACCTGGTGCTCTCGTGGCCAATAGCAATAAGATGTTGGTGCAAATGATTTCAGATGCCAATACAGCTGGAAATGGCTTTGTTGCAAAGTATTCTGCAGCAGAGCCACATGAAAGAGGTATTTTTCAAGTTTTTTAAGCTGAAATCTTCCGATCTATACTGTATTTTCATGGCAGATTTAAAATTTTAAAAATTATGTTAGGATTAGTCTGTTTGCATAGGATAAGGTTTTGCTGAAATTATATTTTTCTAAGTCTGTACATGGGGAGGCAAAGCAACAGCAATTACAAATATATTCCAAGTTCTCTATTTTATAGGTCTTTAAAAGGGGAAATTAAACATGCAATATTCACCAAGCCTCTTCAGAATTTTTTCAAAAGGGAATAAAAATGTGGCATCTTCAGAATGACAGAATACAATTTCTCAAAATTGACTAGATATCTAAAATCCAATCCTTTGTATCTGGAGTTATAGTCTTTTTTCCATAGTAGGAAGAACAATAGCATGTTTATTCATGTACTTTTATCACTTAAAATTATACATAGAAGCTCATGATTTTTAGATTAAAAGTACGAATTCAGTTTTTAATTGTTCAGATCCTTGCTAAAAGGAAACTATATTTTTATATTTAAACTTCATGAGTACAGGAAAATGAATAACTTCGAATGAGTATTAATAGAGCCCTGACTCCATCAGATATTATTCACCCTTCAACCCAAAAGTCCAATAATAAATGTGGTCTCTGGTGACAGAAGGTGGAGCATAGCTACAGTTTCTGCTTTAAAATATACTTCATGTTAAAGAAAAAATGTTGAAGAATTAATAGATTAAAAGACCATACTCTTTCATATAAAGATTTAATAACGAATTGATTCTAGGAGCTTTGTTGAAACTTGGTAGCTTTTCTACAATTACAGTTATAGAATAATGTAATTGCAGTACACTATTTACTAATGTAATAGGTTTAGATGTACAGTAGATTGTCATGGACTTCATTTGACAGTTGAGCAACTCTGCTATGTGAAACTATTTTATACTAGCTATGTATTTTGTATTTTTAGGAGATCAATATTGTGGTGGACGACTAGATAAACCTACCGGATCTTTTAAAACTCCTAACTGGCCTGATCGTGATTACCCAGCAGGGGTGACCTGTTCCTGGCATATTGTGGCTCCAAAAAACCAGGTGAGCTGTGTTGTTGTTGTTGTTTTTTTTTTAAAAAAAATCTAGTTTGATCTAGTGTTAAGGCACCAGTCTAGAAAGCAGGAAGCTGTGAGTTCTAGTCCTACTTTAAACATGAAAACCAACTAAGTTTGGATCTTTGCCTGGAGGCTAAAACATATAGGGAACGGTTGCTGGAATTGGGTATGTGTAGTTTAACAAAGAGAAGAGTGAGGGGTGACATGATAGCAGTGTTCCAATATCTCAGGGGCTGCCCCAAGGAAGAGGGAGTCAAGCTATTCTCCAAAGCACCTGAAAGCAGGACAAGAAGCAATGGATGGAAACTAGTCAAGGAGAGAAGCAACCTAGAACTAAGGAGAAACTTCCTGACAGTTAGAACAATTAACCAGTGGAACAACCTGCCTCCAGAAGTGGTGAATGCTCCAACACTGGAAGTTTTTAGAAGAGACTGGACAGCCATTTGCCTGAAATGGTATAGGGTTTTCTGCCTGAGCAGGGGGTTGGACTAGATGACCTCCAAGGTACCTTCCAAGTTCTTCTTCTTCTTCTTCTTCTTCTTCTTCTTCTTCTTCTTCTTCTTCTTCTTCTTCTTCTTCTTCTTCTTCTTCTTCTTCTTCTTCTTCTTCTTCTTCTTCTTGTTATTACTGTCACTCAGTCCAATTCACTTCTCAGGATTGTTATTGTGGGGAAAATATGAGGAAGAAGGAATATAAAATATGTTTATCACCTTTAAGTGCGCTGATGATTTTACCTGGTATGATAATGAAATGTCTGTAAGAAAAACAAGCTTAGAGACACTAAGAACTCCATAGTTCAAACCTGAGCTACAATTATTCTTTACTATTGATATATTTTATTATATTTAATTTTAGTCTCTATTCGCTATGCTCTTTGACTTTTACATCTACATTGTCCTCTTTAATGACTCCAATTTTAGCATTCCAGCCTCCACAAGGAACACATGTTGTTTGCACACTCTGTGACTTTCTGGTATTTGGTGACCAATGATATTTGGTCAATGATTGTATTACAGCCAAGTACTGTTTTTGCTATACTGTTTCTAACTATAAAAGCAATACTGGTTTTTTTTCATGTCCTGAATAAAAAACAGTGTAATTCTCTGATTGAAAGTGTCCCGTCTGAGTTTATTTCATTTTGCTAATGCCTAACTTATCAATTTGCAGTTGTTTCACTTTATCTTTCATTATGTTGAGCTTTCCTATATTTATATATTTGTTAGAGCATATTCCTACTGTATTTCTATCTTTGTAGCTTCAGATTTTTATCCTACATCAGCAACTTTAATCTAATTACTTCATAAACACCAATAGTATTCTGAAAGATTCTTAATTCTTCTTTCATATTGAGTGTCATCTAACCTGAGGGGCCTATTTGGCACTATATCGTAAAGCATTTTGTATTTTCTGTCTCAGTGGTTTTCTTGGTCAAAATGCAGGAGTGGTTTTACCATTGTCTTCTCCTGTGCAATCTGAATTGATAACTTTACCGTTGTCTCTAAATTGATCATCTGCCTCTGGCATCTTCCTGTGTCACTTCTGGCCAGTATAAGGTGCCTGCCTAAATAGAAATGCAGATTAATGACTAAAGACAGATACAAAGCTAAATAATAGCTTTGAGATAAAATAATATTTTCCAGTAGAGCCACAAACTTATAAAAAGCTTCCATTTATTTATACAACCATAAAACATATGAGATTTACTTCTATTCAGTTCATATTAAATATATGCCAGTAAAGGAAGGTGATTCCAGGACCTACAGTATTTAGTTTTATCCTGCACCAAATGTTTTAATTTTTTTCTACAGATTTTATGATTAAAATGATTAAAACAAAGGAACACAATGTAGACTTAAAATTCTTGTGGCTTAACAACAACTTAAAATGATGTAGGTCAGAATATATTTAGATTTCAAAGAGATTTTCATACTAATAATAAATTAGCAAAGTGTTTTAACAGGTCAATTATTATCTTGCAGGTCATAGAATTAAAGTTTGAAAAATTTGATGTGGAGAGAGATAACTATTGCAGGTATGACTATGTGGCAGTGTTTAATGGTGGCAAGATTAATGATGCCAGGAGAATTGGGAAATACTGCGGAGACAGCCCACCAGCGTAAGTAAGCTCATTGGCTAAATACCTTTTAGCAAATGCCACAAGATGGATGGAACAAAGTGATGGGTAGTTATATATTTTTATGGAAAGCCTGTTAGAGCCTCAAAAGAGCTTATTTATTCAATAACTTCCCAAATTTAGACATTAAAACCGATTTTCTCTTTCTTAAAAGTTACTGTAGCTTCAGTTTTGATCAATAGAGTATTGTTTCATTACAATACTGATGACTCACATTAACTAGAAATAATCCTGTGCTATTTTTCAATTGTCTAAATGTGCAAGTTAAATAAGATTAAAAATAACAGATAACCACCATGATGTATATAAGTGTATGATAAAAAATACAACAGAAGCAATGGGAAGAAAATGTGCTGCTAGTATCATGCTATCTTCTCCCCCCCCCCCAAAAAAAAACACCTAATTTTGGATAGATAACAAATTCCGCTACTGCAAGCCCACCTGTATTCTAAAATACACATCTAAATATTTTTATTGTTTATCCCATGTTACTCAATGAAGAGCTTTCACAGTGATACAATTTGATACCCTGTCCTTAGTGGCCCTTACAGATAGATATCACAATATTTCTTATCCAGGATCACCTCTGCAAGTGCTCAGAAATGCTTGAATCTGTGGTGCACAAATTATTAAGCTGATGTCCTACTGCCCTTGTGATCTTACAAGCCACAGTCTACCAGTATGGAATTGTTGCTGTAATGAAACATCCAAGATCACAGAATTCTAGTTGTGGATATGGCTATGCGAGTTTACTCAAACAACTAGCTGCGCCCAGGTTCTTTCCTCTTTATTTCTCTTCCACAGCTCCCTTCATCTCCCTGTTGCTCCCATCTGTTTTGATAGTGTTAATAACACTTTATTCCAGCTGAGCTTGTCCTAAACATTATGTTGGCTGCATTGGAATAAGAGAAGGAAGGTTCCAGGTTTGAAAGCTAATGCTGAATTTAAACTCAGTTACAGGAGTCCAAGTGCGAATTTCATTCTTCACCTCATCTACATTTTTCTTGATTACTATAGATGTTATTTCCACAGAGACAGAGGTACTTTGATGTTCTACAGAAATACTAGCAGAATATTTCTGAACTAACTATAGAACTTGCTCTAAATGATAAATACTTGCTGAAAATTTGCATTTTTGAACACTTCCACTTTCTGTATATGGATCCCTAAGTACTTTTTAGCAGTTTGTCTTAGAGCCACTTATTCTCTCTTCTTCCACTGTTATTGTTTTCCTAAGAGGTAAAGTAAGATTTCTAGACAGATTTATTTAGGAATTGTGAAGCTTATTTTTCTATCAAAGTAAATGTTTATATTCCATGTGGAAATTCAGTTTCATTCAAAATATTTCTATGTGCAGGATATTTATTTACTATGGTCTGCAGAGTTATTAATGATAAAAACATTATTTTCTTTTAGGCCTATTATATCTGAAAAAAATGAGTTGCTTATTCAATTTTTGTCTGATTTAAGTTTAACTGCTGATGGATTTATTGGTCATTATAAATTCAGACCCAAAAAGTTACCAACAACCATATCACCAATCACCACCACAACTCTTCCTACTATCACAAGTGAGTATGGGGCCTTCATTTAAATCCGATAAGGAAATAACATTCAAGCTATATTGTAATGTCATTTTTTTCTTATTTGCTATAAATTTAATGTAACTAAGTGACCAAAAATAATTGTTTAGATTAAATAGAGGTGACAGAAACATCACATGTGGGTATTGCTTGTCTGAAAAAAATTATATGTCCATACTTAGAAAAGTGGACATATATTTGCTAATTCATCAGCTCTTAGAATTAAGGATAGAGATTTTATTCTTCATTCAAGAGCAAGCTTTTTTCTCCATAATGCCTCTGCTTTAATTCTGATCATAATCATGAGAAACATCTGGATTCATAAAAAACAAAATTAGACTGTTTTTACCAATTAGATGTTGTACATTCTTTCAGAATTGAATCTAGGTACATCATGAATTCAGGCACTACTATTCTACATACTTGTAAGTCATACCAAGCTAGTACATATATAGAACATTGATTTATTAAAACTTAGCTTGTCTAGATTGTTCGGAGTTTTGCTTTTGAGTGACTTTTTTTCAGTAACTGAACATTAAAAAGGACATTTTTAGAAGAGTTCTGAAACTTAATTTTTCATTTTGGGTCTCTTTGGAAAGCCTTGAAACCTACAGTCAGCCTGTGCCAGCAAAAATGCAAAAGGAGTGGAACTCTTGAGAGCAATTACTGTTCGAGTAACTTTGGTAAGATCAGATTTCTTCTCCCCACCCCCAAAAAAGTGACTTAGGGATGTATGTTTACAGGAGAGGTTTGGAGCATTTATCTGTAAGCTACCATTAGTGCACAAGGAAATTCTTTCAGCTTATACAACTGTAGCTCTTGCAGTGAACTCTATGACTTAATTATATTCCTTGAGATGTTTGATGAGAAGACTGTGAATTTTTTTGTCAGAAAAGTTTTCCAATCTAAACACAAATGACTGAAGGAGACTGTTTCTGTATGAACGTTTGATTTAGTGACAACATCACTTGGAAGGCTCTTTGGTTTTTTTATTCAAAGTGATAAATTCATAGTACATACTGCTTTGCTCTTAATTCTTTGCTATCTTCTGAATGTTTCTTTAATATCATTATAGTTAATGATGTCAGATAAAGACTCATACCCCCTCTTTTTTCAGTGTAAGTATCATTCCTTTAGCGCAACGGACAAATGCAATTTGTATGCCATGTATTAACCCAGGACAAACAAGTTTATTTATCCAATATTCATGGTTAAACATGGATACTTAAGCTGCAGTTCTTCCTTTTTACCAAAGATATACAACACCCTTTTGTTTCCATTGTTTTTCCTGTAAATAAAAACTTTATTCCAGTTTATGTATTCATACATTCCTTCACGTATTACATTTTCTATTTATGCTGCTTCACTGCTGAATGGTGAAAAAAAACTGCTTCATTGTTTTGCAAGATTATTGCAATGTATTCCTCCTAAATTATCCTTTTTAGTAATAACTGGATCTGTTATCACAACCAACATCAGAGGTGGAAGTTTATATGCAACTGTATCAATCATTAATGTATACAAAGAAGGAAATTTAGCAATTCAGCAAGCAGGGAAAAATCTGAGTGCCAAGTTTATTGTTGTCTGTAAACAATGTCCTGTTATCAGAAGAGGTAAGTAAACTCAAAGTGGAATTCTGAATTTTTCAAATGACGTTTGTCCTTATAGTTTTCATGCCCCTATTTTTCCCAGAAACTATATTTAAGTTGCTCATTCACCAAACAAAATACAAAAACAAATTATTTAAATTACAGTAAAAAAAGTGAAATGAGAATATCCAGAAACTGTTTATCTTAAAATCTTTTCAGTTTTTGTATGTATTATATGTTAATAATATAGGTGAGTTGAAACAGAATGATGGCTTAAGGCTTAAGTCATTTTAGCCCTCATAAAAGAATCTATAGCTCTGTAAACTAAAATAGACATACATTATTAGGAGGTGTAGGCATGTTTATCCAGCAATTAAGATTTGAAATGTTTTTGCTTATACTTGTAATTTTTAGACTATGGACTTCTGTTTTAAGTAAAACTAGATGTTAAAGTCATTTTATTAGCTATCACAATGTTGAAATGACAATGAACAGCTAAACATTGAATGAATACTAAAAAATATTTGTGTAAATGGAATAAGAATCCCAGCATCAGTAAGTGCAAAATCATACAGGGTTGGTTCTACTTGTGAAGCTGGCCTTGCACAGTTTTTCTCATTCTTCTACAGCAAGGGTCCCAAGACCATGGACCAGTACTGATCCGTGGCCTGTTAGGAACCAGGCCGCACAACTGGAGGTCAGCAGCAGGCAAGGAACTGAAAGCAAAACCATCCCCCACTGACTCGTGTCTTCTATGAAACTGGTCCCTGGTGCAAAAAAGATTGGGGACCACTGTTCTACAGAACAGTCCTTTCCACTAAGCAGGGTCCCTTTATCCTCTGGGTATCAATTATAAGAACATGCATTACTGGAGGGTTTATCAAGGAGAATGGGGCAATGAGAATTAAGGAATGGTGAATGAGAATTCATGCTTGCTCGTTTGCCATGGTTGAGTTTACCAACAAGATATGTACAACAAGAAGCCTATTTTTTAGAATGACATTTTCTAACTAAGTACTACAGCTAACTACACTTATCTGATTAGTGGCATAAAAATAGAAATGCTACATGGGTGTTTTACAGATAGTCCTTGACTTACAGCCATTCCTTTAGCAACTGACCAAAGTTATGACATTGCTGAAAAAAGTAACTCATGATTGATCCTTGCACTTATGACTGTCACAGCATCTCCACAGTCACATCATTTTGATTCAGGCACTTGGCAGCTGGCTAGCATTTACGATGGTTACACTATCCTGGGGTTATTTGATTTCTATTTGCAACCTTTCCAGCTGGCTTCCAACAAGCAAAGACTTTGAGATGTTGAAATTCACTTGACAACCATGTGACTTGCTTTACAAGTGTTAAAAAAGTCGTAGAATCAGGCATGGTTTAGCAATGGAAATTCTAGTCCCAACTGTGGTCATAACATTTTATCAAATGTTATTAAATGAGAGATCGTATCAGAAAGCAACTAAGCAATAACCACTGGAAAATATAGCCAAATAAATTTTAACTGAAGAAATAGACAAGCTGCCATTTTTAATAGTGAAAAAAACATTTGACCAATATTTTCATGAGTGTATTGATTCCATAGGTTGAGTAACTTAAGTTTTCTAAAGTCCTTGTTTGCATCTGAAGAATTCAGTAGCCAGTTGAGCTATATTATCCTTAGGGCTGTAAAGCAGAATTTATTATTTCCTTCTCTTTCAATAGGTCTAAACTATGTCATCATGGGCCAGGTAGAAGAAGATGGCAGAGGTAAACTCCTGCCCAGCAGTTTTATTATGAGTTTCAAGACTAAGAACCAAAAAATCCTGAATGTCTTAAAAAACAGAAGGTGCTGATGTAAGACTTTTTGAAGCCATCTCTTACCATTTTTTAAAATTTTCTTTATACGGCAAAATTTGCACTTTCCAAATTGGTATATTTTCTGGATTTTATAGCGATATAATCCTAACTGATTTGTTGATCAGTCTTGCAAGTAATCAAAGAAAAAATGTATTTCAAAGCTTTCAGCAACTTGAAACAATACATTTCTACTATACTGAAACTCTTAATTTATACTACATTGTTGCAAAATTTATAATTAATTTTAAAATTCAGTTTCATTATCAATCATAAAAACATTTTTAACAACAAGTATTTTTTAAAAAACTTGTTTTTCATGCTTATTGCTAATATTTTCTACAGTAGGATTTTGATTCAAGTCTGCAATAAGGGAAGAAAATCATGTTTGGATCCACTGCATTTACAACTAAATGAAAAGGCTAAAAATCCTAAGACATTACCCAATGGCCCACAATTACGGTGCACAAGAACAATATTGTTTTTTTATGATCACTTGATGAAGAGAAATTTTCCACACAGTGGAAAGGATGCTGTCACATTTATACATTGAATCCATATTTTGAACCTGATTTTTACCATATTGCTTTAAAGATTTAAGTGTGCAAATTTGATTTTTTAAAAATTCTATTCTGGCGTTTCATGGTTCAAGATTGTAGAATGGCTGTAAGCTAAATTTAGAATTATCAGAAGATTCTGATTCAAATATACTTTGGATTCTGAACTTCAGTAGAATCTCAAATAGGATCAGTACAACTTTGCAAGATACTTATTCTTACAGTTTCTGATACATAAGACTAAATCAGTTAAGAAGAACCAATTTGGCCAATGATAATTTTATTGAGATTTGGCAAGTGATTGGCCTATACATTTTGGATGCTAGTTTTATCATATTAAATTTATAGCTCAAAAAGATAACATTAAATGTCTAATTCTAATCTCAATACTTTTGAATCTGAATATTCCAAATTCCAGGATGCTTAAACATGAACCATATTATGTTGGACAAAGCAAGATCTTAACTTACGATGTTTTGCTATTTTGCTATTATTTTTAAACGCTATTCTTGAATATCTTGCTTATATAATAGATGCAAATAAAATACATCATTGCGAAAACCTTTGAATTAAGGCAGGCTACAATCAGTCCCTGTGGAGTTGACTCCATAATCCAAAACTATCAAGTGAAGTTGTGCCATACTGGCTTTGCCATATTGTAAAGTATTTTAATTGACTTCTTTCCATTTTGCTTTTTGAGTAATCTATTCCAGTATTGTACTTTTGAAGAACAATATTGACAATGATTTTTTTCTTTACCAGGTTTTGTTTATTTTTGTTGTTCAACAGATTTTCTGGGAGTAGAAAACAAAATATTCAGATTATTAGACCCTGAACAAATTGTTAGTAAATTCCCTTTTAAAGGTAATACAAAGTACCAAAAGAAAACCATTTACTAGGTTCAGTTCATTTATGTGATAACCTTTAAATATATTTCTTGCCATTATCTTTCTAACATTGCTATTTGATGAAAGCACATTATTTATGGTTTTGACTGAATGGAAGAAAATAAAAAAATAGAAAAAGAAAAATTACATCACAAAACAGCTTTTGTTTTTCTATAATTAAACTGTTTCTAAGTTATATATCTTTTTTATGATATTCATATTAATAAAATGAATTTTTCTGAAATAAACTTGGATCAGACATTAAGAGTAGTATTACTTTTTTAGAAAAATGCCAATATTTCTATACTGTGCTAGCTGACAAGATACATTATACAATACAAAATAGTGTGTATCATAACTAAAAAAAACCCTTCAATTTCTAATCCAAAAATCCACAATCATCTTTTGGGGGAAAAGTTCAGGTGGGGGATAAGTTCAGGTTATACAAATGGAATATACAGACAATGAAAAAGAATCATCAATTTTATAATCATATCACTTTTGATAATTCTGTTCTGCAAAAATAGATTTGTTTATGGGTGTGGGTATGTATTAAAAAAGCCTCAGGAGAAATATTTAAATTTCACTCTTTATTTCCTTTATTTTTAGCAATTACTTAGATGACCAGCACCTGTTAGCCATAGTTTGCAGAATTTAATAGAAATACTCAATTAGTACATTTAGAAAATAAATAAACATAATTCAACTGGGTATCAATATATACATTAAGAAACTCCAAGGTAAAGTATATTTTAAAAACAAGTATGAGACTAAAACAAATGACTTCAAACAGTATTTTTTTGCAAACATGGAGAAGGTAATCTGACTAAATATAGTATGCTTTCAATGAAAACAGTGAAAATACATTTCTTGCACTTTACTTGATCCATTACACTAGTAAAGTGTTTTACTATAAATATTTTAAGAGGATAAAATATTTCAATATTATTTTTATAATGATTAATTTTTAAAGTAACTAATACAGTCAACAGAAGTACCATGTGTACAGCTCATTCTGTTGAATTATCTATAGGAGTACGAATGTTGAAATCCATTATTTCAAGTATTGCACCTTGGAAATAACTTGATATAAATAGGTGTTAGAGATATAAATAAAAATGGCACCTTCAGATTATCTATAAAATTTTAACCAGCCATCATTTTACAAAAAAATAAAAATAAAACCATAAAGTCAATTCCAAAGTGTTAATTTTTTTAATATCATTCATTAGTCTTTGAGGACCAAAATGTCACAAGGATGGTAATATGGACTTTCAATATTATTCCAACTCCAAAAGAATTCTTTTTAAATGGTATTATATGAAACTAATTTGATTTTTTTTCCAGAAATGTAGCCTTTAAAAATATGCTCATAACTGGTTCGTGCCTATATTAATTTAGAAAGGTACAATTGTTGAAAGTATGTCAAAAATAATTTGTGCCTTCATTTTATACTTGAAAGAGAAAAAAATTAAACATCATCTCCTCCAAAGTGCAACAGTGTACACTTAAATTACTCAATGTCTCTATGATAATGAGAATATCAAATCTTGATATATAACAAAATATTTCCATTTAGCTGACTATATACAGTTTACAAATTATATACATCAGAAGCTTCACATTAATTCAAAATGACCAGTTACTGTTTCACCATAGATTCCGGCAACAGTTTTTCCATTGCATTTTAAAAGTATATTAATAAAATTACTGCTTTTGAACACACTGCAAATGTAAGTGCCTGAGCTGAATCCTTAGAAAAGTTTGAAAATTAGTTTCTTTGATAAAATATGGCATATTTTGATGTTCGAAAACCAAGCAAGTCTCTCATTTCATTTCGGAATTTTGATAAATCTTGTCTGAGTTCATTCAGGTTTTCTACTGTTGCCTGATCAGAGCTTTGCATTCTCTGTCTCATGGAAGTCAAGTATCGATGAACTAAACAACACATCACCTTTTGGTAATTTTCATCTCTCTTTTGCTTCAAATTTCTCCACTCCTTTAAATAAATAATGACAAATTAGATAAATTTGTGTAAAATCATTTTAGAACTGAATATTAAGCTAAATTCTTGAGATACTCAAAATATCACGAAATCAAACTCCGTCATACCAACAGGCTAACCACGCAAATAACACTCCTCCAAAATGTCACAAATTCCATGAATAAAGTGCAAGCTATAAGACTTGTCAGCAGTTGCATGAAACAAATAACTCAGTTGCAACGTCTAATTTATCATTTAACCATTTCCTCTGGATTAATGAGAACTTTTGACTAATTTATTTGGTTTTTAATGTTTTTAATGCCTATAGAATACATACTATGAAGTTTGTGTCACACAAATCATTTTATCCCTATTATACTTGCAGATAATGCCAACTTATTGAACTCAGGCAGTATATGGATAGAACATGCATATTGTACAAAATTCCAAAATTGTGCAGAAGCTACCATGCTAGCAACCTCTATTGGTTTGTCTATTTCACCTGCCTGCATGGCATTTGAACAAGAACCTACCCAAAATATGGAGTTTTCTACAGATGTAATTTCTAGAAGTTTGCCCAGCAGTATCTGCCACCAGACAGAACAATCCAGTGTTGAAGTTCTAGTTTAAAACTTCCCTGCTATCTCTCTGTGTGCATGTGCATTTTTGTGTCACAACAACATATTGGATTTGTAAGTTTGCTTAAAAGCAATACTATGGATTCTTTGGGTTGATTCAAGAAACCTGACAATTATTTTAGGATACCAATTGGACTGAGACCTGGTACACATCCTAATCCAGTACACAGTTTGCTTTACCATGATTATTCAATAAATGTTTCTGAATAAACGATATTTGTTTGATTTTCATAACAAAAGCATAGTGCCTTTATGATCACATCTACATGGGTAAATATCTTTACAACATCCCCTAAATTCTTACAACCTTAATAAGCTGCCCAGATATAAATTGTTATATATTGTCTTTGTTGTTCAGACATAACTGACACATAAGAATCAGACAATTATCTATGTGCTAATATTCATCTACTTATCTATACTAATAAGTATAATCAAAAACTAAGTACAAGGAAGTTACTTTATAATCTTGGGTAACAACTGATTAGTAATCTGGCTAGATGTTTTCCTGTACTTGTTAAAATATACTTGCCCTAAAAACAAAATTACCTCTTTTGAGATACAAAATGATTCTTCATTTTTTTCCTTGCCAAAAGTACTATAAATAATAACTATAGGCTATCACAATCATCTTGTCACAAAGACTTGGGAGAACAACCAGGTCTTATATAAATAAGTATTCAGTATCATTCCCAGAGAAGACACAATTCATGAGATGACATTCTTTAATTAACAGAATCCAGAGCATGCCCACCCTGCTGAACTGTGCTACCTTTGTGAGTGTAGACTCAACCACTGTAAGGTTGTCCAAATCCCATGTAGATAAACTAGATTAAATATTTCGGAGACTTTGATGTAAACAATACCCTCATCTAACACTACTACTTCACAAGCTGCATTTCCTCCTGGAGGATTTCTGTGTGTAATTCAAGAAGTTGATTTCACCTACAAAGTTCTATATGGTCCAGGACTGGGTTATTTGAACAACTCCTTTCACCAGTTATTTCTGCCTATCGACGCACTTTACAGGATAGGCATGCTCCAGGTCTCCTCTTGAAGTAATGACTTAGGCATGCCTTTTCTATTGCAGTGTTTTGTGGCTTATTCTTTGGAAATATCTCTCTCCTCCTGCCCTGAAATTTGGATGGTTCTGACCTGTTAGCCTTTAGGAAAGCTGAAAAATGAGGATTTTCCCTAGGAAACGCACATGGAAAATCAAGACATTATATGAACCCATATCCTGTAAGGTGGAATGTGCAATGAGCCTGGCTATGTTTTGTTTGAGGTGTTTGTTTGTAGGTTTTGCTTTTTGTTGATTATATATATATATATATATATATATATATATATATATATATATATATATATATATATATATATATATATATATATATGTGTGTGTGTGTGTGTGTGTGTGTGTGTGTGTGTGTGTGTGTACACATGACATTAAATGAGAGAGGTCATTTAATGTACATTGCTCAGAGTTATGATTAAGTTATAAGTTATAAGCTACATAAATTTTCCAAAGTAATGAAGGAACAATAAAAATTAAATGTACATGATAATTATATAACCAATTCCTTACCTTTAAACTGTTCTGCCGCTTAACTTTTCCCGATGATGTATGAGAAGAAATCCATTTACTGAGACTGTTAAATATGTAGCAAATTGTTTTGGGAGAAGGAATAATATTGAAAGGTGGAGGTAGTGTGCATTTATCATCAAAATAGCTAAGCCACAGCTTCGCACGAGCAAACTTCCATTCCTTATCCTCATGATTCTAAATTATTTAATACATAAAGATGTCAGAAATTTTGATAAATTATAATTAAACACAGCTTTGTGTCAAGATATTGTGTGCTACCTTTGTGATGTCCCTTTTAATATGTGTCACACAAAAATAAAAAGGTTCAATTACATAGTCATGATCTTGACTTTTTTAACTTCTCCCACTAAAGACAAGATTTAGCTTATGAATTATTAATAAAGACAAATGATTCCCATCAGTGTTTTTCAGGCATTATAATGTAAACACCAAAAATAGAAAATTTCACATCCTAATCAAGACGACATTATTCAGGCTTCAAATTTTGTTATACAGGGAATAAAACAATAAACCTTAAAAATACTTACTGCTATTAGCTGAAAACTTTTATGAAGCATCGCCACTAAAAGTTTGGTAAGAACAATCACAACTACTACGTTATACGTGCCAACAATAACAGCACCCACAAAAGACTGCAATTCTTCACCATAATTAAATCTGGTGACAAATATAGCTACATGTGCAAGGGAGAATATATACCAAAACAGAGCAAAGCAGGTGCCAATAAACCTAAGGATAGGGGGGGAAAAAGCTTTGATTAGATAAGGAAAGAGTTAATTTGTTACATTGCTCATCATTTTTAAAATGCAGATTAAAATAATGCTATTCTAATTCACTTCAATGTTTAGGTCTAAAATTGTATAGGAGCCCAGTAAAAGAGAGGAAGCACCTGATAGGTATATAGCAGGGTGAAACTTATTGTGAAAATGGAAATACTGTATAATGTGTGTTTTGATAGATATTCAGGATAAAAATGAACTTTATATATAACTTCATTGCAACTTCATGGTTTAATATGTGAATTGGATTTTAATCTGCATTGGTTTACATACATCATTTTTTATCTCACAATATATGTAAATATTTATAAACATATAGTGAAAAATAAATGTCAAATTACAGAAATAAATACAAATACATTAATATAAATCCATGCAAAAATTGAAGGATTAACACAAAAATAAGATGGAACAGAATTATGGGTAGACACATAGAAACTGGCATGGACATCCTTGCTGAAGTATTTAAGAAACAGCTAAACATATTTGTTTCAAGGATGACTGGCTAATCTTTTTAAATGAAAGAGCTGTGGTATTACACAGTATAAGTAGAAATGAAAGAGGAGTTGGTAGAGGTTTGGTATTATTTTTCCAGTTATGAATATAAGACAGAGCAATTTGTAAGTTAAATTTTTCAGCTCACTATTGAATGCATTTTGACATCAAATACAAAATGATTGTTTGGTATTTGTATTTATGATTGCTCTGTAGGGTGTATTATATAATTAAGTAAAAGTACTTGCTTAAACAAGACTCTAGTAAAATCTTTCGTAGAGTCAATTACATGCTCAATAAGTGCCATTTATATATATTATGGAATAAATGAAACATTTAAAGTAAGGGAATTAACAATTTTATTATCAAGCCGACAACACAGATAGCTTCTAATAATTAGCATATGCCAAGCAAGGTACAAGCAAAGCATGGCCAGAGAGCACTGAAACTTACGAGTGGAATGTGTCATTGCTTTGCTGCTCACAAAAAATCCCAGCACAGTCCTTCTCTTCATTGACAGTAAATCCTTTATCATAAAGTTGAGTCAACCCAATTGTGAAGGAGAACAATACCAAAAGGAACATACCAAGAAATTTCCCAAAATCTTGTAACATCTGCCCCATTGAAATCTGTAAAACAATACATATTACTTGACATTACTTAAACTAATACCAGGTGATGGCAAATGTTAAAAAAAAAAAGACAAAAGGAGACAGAAAATTCCATGAAATTACAAAAGAGCGAACGGAATGTTTAATTTTATTTTGATTAAAATGAAAATGTAAAGAGTATCCTAAGTAAATAGTTTAAAATAGCAAATATTCATAATGTAATGTAATATAATATACTATTCTCAAATTTAATTAGTAAAAAGGTTTGAGACCAGATAACAGGAAGTTTTACCTATTTTTAAAAAATATACATTTATATTATTGTTTACTTAAAAAGTAAATCTACAGTAAAGTAAAAAGTACAGACAACAAAACAATATTTCCTAGATATTATGCATTTGTGCACAGTTCACATTTATTTACACATTTGAGTGTTCAGCTATAGAGAGGAAAAATACAGTACCTCTTGATACAATAAGAATACACAATCAATTACTTTATAAAAATACTATCAGTTGAATCATGTGGAATTTAATTCTAATTTTGTTTCTACAGCTTTGATTCAATGAAGCAACCACACCTTACCCATATAGGCATAAACTTGCATAGCTAGTTCAACAAATGATAGGGAGGGCAACTGTGAATACACTCAAATATTTCAGCAAGTTTAATTAAGCCAAGAAGGCCTATTCTTGAAAAACTAGAGACTTATAGTAAATCTAACAATGGTGGTCATATGCTACTATCGCACCAATGTTGATAGTCATGTAACAAGATACCTGAAGTGGACCCAGGATGGAGCTTGTTGTATACATGAAGAACAGTCGGAGATAACTGAGAACATTAGCAAAAGCAAAGAGTCCTTCAGCCACAAGTGTAGGATGGAAAGCATCCCAATCTTTCCTCTCAGCAAAATCATGGAACTGGAATTTTTAAATAAAACTTATCATTACTTCAGTCATAACTGATGAATAGTCCAGCAGTATATCTCATGAAACATATTTCATTATTTAATTAGTTCCTACACAACAAAGTGCTTGCTGAAATATGTATGTGAAATATAGTATGTGTATACAGACACATACAAATGGATTATTGTAATCCATCAGTTTATTACTATATATTTCTTATATTTAAGAAACAAAAACCAAACTATTGGCATGTAAGGTAAAGGTAAAGGTTCCCCCGCACATACGTGCTAGTCGTTTCCAACTCTAGGGGCCGGTGCTCATCTCCGTTTCAAAGCCGAAGAGCCAGCGCTTGTCCGAGGACATCTCCGTGGTCATGTGGCCGGCATGACTAGACGCCAAAGGCGCACAGAACGCTGTTACCTTCCCACCGTAGTGGTCCCTATTTTTCTACTTGCATTTTTACGTGCTTTCGAACTGCTAGGTTGGCAGAAGCTGGGACGAGTAACAGGCGCTCACTCTGCTACGCGGCACTCGGGATTCGACCCACCAAACTGCCGATCTTCTGATCGACAAGCTCAGCGTCCTAACCCACTGAGCCACCGCGTCCCTCTGAGCCACCGTGTGGCATGTACTAAGCATTTAAAAGGTTATTTCTAATTAATTTTGATAATACAGTATATGCATAATACCCATGACTTATTAAAGCTAGTATGATAATTCCAGATATATCTTTGAACGGTATTGTACAATTCGTTATCTGACATTGTATAAAATGTATTTTATTCATATATACTGTAGTTATCCCAAAAAGAATTTTACCAACAACAAAAAACAAACAAAAAACACTGAAAGCTCTTTACATTAATTTAACATTTTTAGTTGTTTTTATGTCTCTTTTAGTTTTGTGTTTTTTTCCAGTCCACTGGAAATGAGCAGCCAATAAATTTAAATAATAAACACATAAATTCTGTAGCAGCATTAAATATATACAGACATTTTAAGAATGAATGTCTTAAGACTTCAGTTGTTGAAAAATACAACAACTTAATACTCATGTTAACATAAGAATGTCTATTTACCTTATTATGGGCAACTACTTTGAGAGCAAAAGTTGCCAAATACAAAGAATTCATGACAAAACTAAGTTGATTTCGTGATTCTTCTAAAAAGTCTTCCAAGCCATCATACCAAAGTCTTTTAACATCTGACCATACCATTCCTTAGAAAAGAAAAAGGAAAAGGGTGTTCAATCTCAGTATTGTCTAGCTATAATTTTAAATAACTGAAAGATCAGTCTAATAAAGAACTACTCATTCCAAGGAGTTTTTAGTGACAAACACAGATTACAGTATTATAAAATATGATAATACCAAAAGTGAACTAATTCATATATTCCAAATATAAATCAGTTACCTTATAAAAGTTTTCCACCATAAATATGTAATTATATTTAATAAAAATATTATACAATATTGCTTTAGGATAAGACAAAATCATTGAGAATATGTGCGGGTTTTGTCTCCTCCCTAGATATTTTTCAACAGCTTTTTTTCCAACTGTTAAACCAGTGAAATTTTTTTTGTAATGTATTAGTTTTGGACGTAAAAATCCTTAAATGTTGAGAACAATATGTTTGCACAATATGCTAACTTAAATCTGGTACAAAAAAAATGGCAAACCATTTAGCCACTGTCAAGCAGTAGGTGGCACAACTTAACAAAATAATTCATATCATCTTGTGATAAGCCTCATTACCACAGCAGCCATTTGTTCACTGGCCTGTTTTTAAAATGCTGAATATTCCTACAGGCCAGAATTTTGAAATAATATAAATGTGACAATATATGAACCATTATATGTGAACCATTATATGTCGCCCATTATAAAGTGCTCCATAGGTCATGCTGTAATAGGTCCAGGACAGGGGTGTCAAACTGCCAGCCCATGGGCCGGGTGCATCAAGCGGAAGCTGCACCCACCCCAGGTCCGGCAATGTGAAAAAAGTCATATGTTGTGACATGTCACGTGATGCAATGCGTTTGATACCCGTGGTCTAGGACAGGGTCCCCAACCCCCGGTCAATAGACCAGTGCTGGGCTGCGGCATGCCAGCAACCAGTCCGCACAAAGAAAGCAAAGCAAGATGCAGGCAGCAAACAAAACCATGCACCCTATGGTCTGTGGAAAAACCTCTCTTCACGGAACCGTTCCCTGATGCCCCAAGAGTTGGGGACCTCTGGTCTAGGACAACTTGCCGTGGCTAACTCACTGCAGCCAAGTCATCCGGGACAACTTACCCCAGCCAACGCACCATAGGACAACTCACCCTTGGACAATTCAATGTTATATCAATCATTTCATTCAGTTACTTTTATTATTGGTAATCATCTTTTCATCAAAAGTATTGTAACTCTTGTATTTCTGGATTGTCTTTATTTTATTATTATTGGCCACAGTTCTGTTGAAATTAATTTAACTTTTGTATTTGTTGAATTGTCCTGCAGTGACTTGGTCGCAAGTTGGCTGTGGCGAGTTGTCCCATTCTGTGTTGTAATAGCTTAGTTTTGTGGATTTATTTACTTCTGGGCACTCTTCTACATTTACATTTTTTTCCAATGTCATCATAGCGTGATTAAAAAGAAGTAATGTTTAAGGATTACAGATCTCTTCACATTTTACCATGAAAAATAGCATTTCTGTAACTGACATGACTTCCTAATATTGCTCTTCCAGTAGTAGATATCTGAAGATATTTTTAATCTTAACAGATAACCACAATAAAAAATGTTACTTCTTTAAGGTTATTAAATGCTTGTAACCACAGCTACATAGAGAAAATGAATATACCAAATGTATCAATTATTATTTCATAAAATTATATCAGTCTTAGGGGACTAAAATATGATTTGCAATTTTATTGATATAAAGAAAATCAGACCAAAGGTTGGTATATTTACTTTAAACAGCAATGAGTAGTGAGAAGTATTAGGAAAACATTTTACAAAGCAGATTAAGGCAAACAAAATAACCTATCATTTCATGTGACACATGAAAGCAGGCACATCCTTTGGAAAGTTTGCATGGCTGTTTCAAAAACTGTCCCCTACAGTCTGTACGTGTATCTGCATGTATAGCTATTTTGCTGGCAGTTTCAACAAAAGCAGTTTCCATGTGCACACAAGCACACATTTTAAAAGTTCTTCCATAGCTGCTTAATGCTTTGAGGGCGTTTTCCTTCTGCTAATATACTTTTCAAAATTCTGCATATACTTTACACCAGGGGTGTCAAACTCAATTTCATTGAGGGCCGCATCAGCATTGCGGTTGCCCTCAGGGGGCCGGGTGGGTGTGGCCTGGGTGGGCGTGGCCTACTGGGTGGGTGTGGCTAGAGTGCCTATGGCCTACTGGGTGGGCGTGGCCAGTTCTACATCGTTCTCATCAAGAGTGCCTATGGGGGCCTGGGCAGGAGTGGGACAGATCTGAGGGTCTCTGGCAGAAGGAGGGTCTCTGGGCCAGAGCCAAGGCAGTGGGGGCCGTTCCCTCACTGTTTCCAGGATGGCTTCGCGGGCCACATGAAACCACTTCGCGGGCCAGATCCGGCCCCCGGGCCTTGTGTTTGACATGTCTGCTTTACACAGACTGAAAATGCAATGATATTGAGAAATAGTTTCTGTTCCACTGCTGGTTCTACTATCATATCAGATGACTGGTTCCAAAATGCATCCATTGACAAAGTCAGAATTTTAACAATTTCATATTCTTTATACTTACCAATGAGCCACAGTATTAGAAGATAGTCTATTCTCTCCAATGCTGGTCCCATTGTATTTTTCTTATCTTCATTGTAGACAAGTGAATACAGATTAAGCAATAACAGAAATGTAAAATAAGAAGCGCCATGAATGATAAATTTCATAAAAGGAGTATGAATTATTCTGCCTATTTGAGATCTTGGTGCCAGTAAATAGCAAAAAGATAGTAGAGGCCAAAAGATGCCAACTGCCAAGACTGTCAAAATCTTCTTAAATGTATGCTTGCGGCGATAACCAGCCATTTGTCCAAACCAGACAGTATTGAGAAACTGCTGGCAATTAGATTGCGAAACAAACTGTAATAGAAAAATGTTTTACATGAATAAGCATTTTCTAAAAGACTTAATGATTTACAATCTTGGTTTAAAAGAATAACAAAAGTAGGCAGAAGTAATTAGCTGCAATAATAGCACTGGAGGGTAAATTCATTTTAAACAAGTAAATTCTATATAATTAAATATAATCAGTTAATTAAACTTCATTGTATATTTAAAGCAGATCACAATCTTTCTCATTTTATTGTTCTAGTATTGCTAATACTAGATTAACTGTAAAAAAATGTTTGTGTGGTGTCCATACTGAACTGGTGATGAAGGTTGCCTTGTACTATAAGCTCCACCTCTTTTGACCATATTTTTATGTCACATCAGAATACACGTATACAAAAGGCAAGACTTGCAATGTGACAGTGCAATGCTGTTTTTGTTGGATTGACTACCTTGACATACAATAAAATATTTAAAATCTTAACTATTATAGCAACCAGATTTCATAACATCCATTATTTTGGGCTGTGCTGTCACAGAACAATATGAAACAGATTTCCCATTTTATAGAGTAATGCTCTTTAAATACACATACATAGACATACAAGGTACTAGAGCCTTGCCAGGTTTATAAACTGGCAACATATGGTTTTTAAATCCAACATAAGAAACAATAGGATTGTAAAAAATAGTTACTTTCAGCTATGAATAATTGGAATAATAATAAAAATATGATTGGGAATGCTGTACAAGAAATTAAACTTCAAAAATGGCAACATGAAAAGCAGCAATATGAAAGTATTGTTTACATTAGTGCCAATCATCTCCTGCACAAAACCTTGCACCATATTTTATACAGGCAATTAACTTCAGCGACTACAGTATCATTATATAATGCCAGCCAATAGAAATTGGATGAAGTAAAATTCAAAACACTGTCACATCAGATGTATGAAGTAAGAACCAGAGCAGCAAAACCAGTGAATCCACTGAGCTGTAATAAGGAACTCGTACTAATATGGCATTAATTCTTCCTTGCCACTCAGGATCTTGTCCTACAAATACATTAACTATTGTCTTATAGAAAAAGGCATTGTATTTTATATCCTCTGTATATATCACAGATAGCCATTCACTTCCAACAATAGTTAAGACCAGAAATTACATTGCTTGGCAAGACAATTGTTGAGTGGTGCCCAATTTAAATATTTTTGCCATAGTTGTTAAGTGAATCTTATGGTTATTAAGTGATTTTGCTTGTTGGAAGCAGGCTGGGAATGTCACAAATGGTGATCGCATAAATTATAAACACATGCCGGTACCAAGAGACCAAGTTGTGATCATGTCACCACAGGGATGCTACCGTGATTGTACAGTAGTGGCCAAAATTGTGGAAACCTTTTGGGGAAAGTGTATTTTTGAGGTTTGATGGCTAATAACACCACTTTTTTTGGAGTAGTACCATAAAATTATATATCAATGGAAAGATAATTTAATCAAGAATGCAATGCAACAAAGTTTGTTCAATTATCTGTACTGTATTCTATGAAATGTTATAGCCAAATAACCAGAAAAAGGAAGCACTACTTGCTTAGATTGATATCAGGTAGCTTTCCTACATCAGATTGTAGCCAATGAGTATGAGTGTTTAGAGAGCCAATCAGGTGTCATCTTGTTTTGGCAATGAGCAAATCAGATCACAGTAGGATTCAGTTATTGCTGTCATGCAGGGCTTTTTTTCTCATAGAATGCTCAGAATGGCATTCCGGCACCTTTTTTTTTGCAAAAAAAAAAGCTCCCTCTATTGCAGGGATAGGCAATCTTGGCTCTTTTTTATGACTCATGGACTACAACTCCCAGAAATCCTGAGCCAGCCACGCTGAGGGCAAAGAGAGAGGTTTCCAAGCCGAGCCATGCTGGCTCAGGAATTCTGGGGTTGAAGTCCTTGAGTCATAAAAGAGCCAAGGTTGCCTACCCTGCACTAGAGGAGGACATTAAAATTATTTACAAGGTTACTTCTTTAGGAAGTAAACTTTTAAAATCTAAAACAGCTAATTCAAAAAAGCCAACAGGAAATAACCTCACATTTTTCATCTGCTTCTGTTTTTGGGAAGGTAAAATTAGATAACAAAATAATCTATTTCCTATGTTAACATCTCTGCAATGAAATCAATAAAGGTAAAAGGAAAGAAATAAGAAACATTTTTCTCAATGTAATATGTCTAATTTAGCTGATGCTAGAAAAAAAGTATCTTTTGTAAATACTCTTGAAAACTATTTTGAATCTATAACCATCTTACAACTAAACCACTTTAAATTAAACAATTCTTAACAATGAAATATTCTTAATTTGGACTTTACTTTTACTGTTTGGACTGTTGTGTGTTTTGAAAAATAGATTATTTAGAATCTGGTTATGTTGCACTTCAGTCTTTAAATAATTAACCTAGTATACACATAACAATATATGATGTTTTCCATGGTGAGCTTAACATCAATAACAACATTTATTAAAAAGGCTAAAATAATTTCTGGGGGTATTATCTGTACATTAAAATTTTGTTTAGTCACAATCTTTCACTGTGCAATGTTGCACAGGCAAGTTGTCTGCAGCGAAGGCAGGAACTTTGCACCTCTCCCTGATACCCAACTACACCATCTCAACTAGGTAAGTAAGATATTATTTGCAAATAGGATGGCAATAAACAATTTAGGCTGCATTTACATCAGGGCTTTTCAACCTTTTCAGAAATTGTACCACTTTTAGGACATGACAATATTCAAGCACCACCAGTGCTTAACAAGGTATAAAAAACTTGATGACTAAAAAAAGGGGGGTATTTTGGGTTTCATTGGTTAGATTCATTTATTGTTATAGAAATGGCTAGTTTATAATATTATAGAAAAGCAAAAAGTTGAGGTTCAATGTTAATGCTTCCTTCTACTCCTGTAACAGAGGAAGTCAGAAGTCAGTGCCTTTTCTTTTTCGCTTCTCCCCCTCACTTTTCCCTTCTTTTCTCACCCTTCGCTCGCAAAAACCCTCCCACTCACTCCCACTTTGCTCACAAAAGCCTCCAGTCGCTCTCACTCACTCCTACGTCTCTTTCAAAGGCACCTCGTTCAGTCTCTGCCCCACTCACTCCATCTCTTTCAAAGGCATCTTGCTCGCTCGCTCACTTACTGCCCCGTCACTTCCAAATGCCATTTGCTCATTCACTCACTCACTTACTGCCCCGTCACTTCCAAACGCTACTTGCTCGCTCACTCACTGCATTTGGAAGCGACGGGGCAGTAAGTGAATGAGTGCCGGTGCCGGAGGCCATCAGCTGTTTGGCACCAGAGACCACTGCCATGAGGAACACAGCTCTGGGTCAGGGTTCGGAGCAGCTCCGGGTGGGGGCTCAGCATGGACTGCGGCATGGCAACTTGCGGGGAGGGGAATCCCCATGGCATGTGGCTCTGAGCCACAGGGGCGGGGGTGCAAAGGACGGGCGGCGACACCATAGCAAGACACCAGCATCAGTCCCAGTGACAGCACCTCTGAGTTCCGGCACCTTTTTTTTTTTTTAGAAAAAAAGCACTGATGTCATGTATTGAAGCTGAGAGGAAGACATTTATGTGTGATGTGATCGCTATCAAGTTGGTTGGGGTTTTTTTGTGTTCTTTCATTTAGTGAGCTTGTAAAATGTAATAATTAAAGTAATAGTGCAAAGAGTTGACTGGTTGCCCAGAAAGCAATGTAAAATAGTATTATTAAGTGAAAAAGGCTACAGTTATAAAGAAATTAGAAGAAAAATTGGTGGAAACTTAATCAAAGATGGCATTTCTACTGTACACTTTTCCCAAAAGGTTTCCACAATTTTGGCCACTAATGTAAGTGTGAGGACTGGTCCTACATCACTTTTTTCAGTGCTTTTTCATATGATCACTAGACAAAAGGTTATAAGTCAAGGACTTCCTATAGAAATTTAATAGATTGTATTGAATTAGTACTAATTTTTTTCTAATTATTAGAAGTCGAAAACTTACTAAGATACGTATCTGTTTTATCCCATCTATTTGTTACATTTATTTGTTAATAAATCAAAACTGACATACTTCCTTTTGGTTATACTTAATGGCAAGCTTTAGGCGACTCAAATTCATTCTCTCTTCTAGTAATCCTCGTTTATTCACATGTTCATCACTCGCAGTATGATTCAATATAACTTCAAGCTCCCGGGAATTCCGTGCCTGAGCAAGCAAATCTTTAGCAAAGGTTTTGCATTGCTGGGCCAGTTCTTCATAATCATTTCTAGGAAATACACAAAGTAACAAAACTTACTTCTAATACTAATTTAATATAATTCAATGCTACTTAGATTTAATTTAACCTAATACTAATACAAACAAAAAAGAAGAATAAAGGTCCTTCCTGAACAAAATTGGATACTAGACTGGAATAAACTAAAATCAAGTTGATTCAAATAAATTATTCAGTCACTAAAAAAGGACAAACTTTTAAAAAATAAAAATGGTATAGTAGTTAAGGTGCTGGACTAGGGCCAGGGGATTCAGGTTCAAATCCTTCAGATATAGATGACTTTAGCTATGGGGAAAACTGGAAGAGGGAATGCTATATATATCTTGCCATCCATTCATAATAATTTAAATAATTTAGCTACATAGTCATTAAATATCCCTTAAAGACATATTTCATCTACTAGATTTATGGCTTTTTTATTATATACATTTTAATGCATTTGGGCATGGAGTTTTATTGCACCCTTTGTTAGAACTGAAATAGATTATAAATATTGTAAAAACAAATTAATAAAATGAAATACATGTTAGAGATAGCAGCAGTGCTGTATTGATTTTTATTAAATTTGGAAGCTTAGTATTTGTATGATACCACCAAGAAATGAGCTTTAGGCTAATATCCATAAAGGCATCAGGAATCAAGCTGGACTTGAAGAAGACATTATCTTTTTAAGGCTTCAGTGATGCATATGGATTGTTTGTTCTAAAAATTAAAAAAATCATTTCATTGCCATGCAGAATGATGTTATCAATATAGAGAATAAAATATTCATGAATGCAATCTTATCTTTTTCTTGGCAACACTACACTACAGTAATTTGTCACTGTGATCTCTGATATATAACCAAAGTAAGCATGTTTGAACCAAAAAAGAAACATAGCACAATCCTGTGTAGATTTTGCCCTTAACTAGACATTTGCTATAAATCTTTGAAATATATGTAGTACCTTCTAAGTTAATTGCAAATCTATGGTCTTAGCTTAAAACAAGTTATTCTTCATGAAATATTTGTATTTAGTTCTTGTTTCTTAGTAACATTATTTATATTATTTATTCCTCAGTATGTTTGTCTAGGAATAAGAGCTATAGAATGTATGACTTATTTCTCAATAAATATTAATGAGTTTGCTTTAGGAATTTTCTGTTTCAGCATGTATATAGTATTGTTAGCCAGGCTCACTTGTGATATGCCTGCATCTAATTATTCATGCTGCTGAAATTACAATAGTAATACATATTATCATACCTGAATTCAACTTCTACAAGGCTTAATTCTCTTAAGTCTGCACTAAGTTCAAAGGCTCTCAGAATTGGATCCTCTTCTGTCAACATTATTAAGGCAGGACTAGCCAAACATCGATAAATATCAAGACGAAATCTGTGGTGCAATGTTAAAGAACACATCTTAAGACAAACAGTTTGTATCTGATTAAACATTTCAACTCATCATTTATATGAAACCTATTTTAGAAATCTGACATATATCATTATCAGTAAGCAAAAAAAAAATCCTTCAAAGCAAGTATAAGAAAGTTTTTAGATGTTTTTAGTTTAAATACTGATAACGAAAGTCTTGATTATAAGATGTACTGCTATCCATTATTGTTCAAAATACAATTGTTTTAGATTAAAATTCTCAAAACATGCAAACCCATTAATCCTACTCAAAACAACTTTATATCCACCATTGTAATTTCATAATAATAATAAAAATTATCTACACTGGAGGTTCTGAGCAACTAGATGTGGATAGCAACTAGATGTTGTGCAACTAGATGTGCAAATATTCCTTGAACAACAGAGATACTTTTCCTGTCTTGACAATCTGATTTAATTTCAGCTCCTGTTTGATTCTGGGTGTAATGTCCCTGTCCTTGAAAACGTAGGTCAATAACTGGATATCTTTCTGGATTCAGTTTCTGCTTGATGAATAGTTTGAATTTTTGGCCAAAGGGACTTTTATCCCAGCTTCTTTTTTTGTGCCAATTCTGGGCAGAAGGAAGCCTTTGCAACAGTGTATTATACCCTTATCATGTATAAAGTGGAATACTGCAATGCATTCAATTTTGGGCTGCCTTTGGAGACCACCCAGAAGCTACAGCTGGTATGTAAGTTACAGCTACAGAATGTAACTCTTTGCCTGCTGCCTGTTGTAAGCCACTACAGTTAAGAAACAAAAGTTGTTCTAGTGCTGCCTTAGTTGCGAGTAAATTCCCAAGTACAATTCAAAATCCTGGTTTTGACCTATACTGTAAAACCCTACATGATTAAGCTTCCAATTAATTTCAGAGCTGCCTTCTTCAAATAGAATCTCAGCTGCAATCTATTTGGGAATAGGATATGCACATTTATGGAACACTTTGCACCCAATATCATATTGCCCCGAGTTTTATGTTTTAGGAAAGCAGTGAAAGCAAGTATTGGTCTGCTATTTTAATCCAATTAATGAATTGTTTGATCTGTTTTTATGAATAATATGTTTTAAACTGCTTACATATTAGCAATTTATAGTAACGTAGAAGAAAAAAATAGTTCCTTGTTTACAAAAGTCTCTTTCCAGGACTACTAGGTATATAGTAGGAAACTAATTTACCACCAGTGAGGTCGCTAAACCATTGTGTTCAGTACTATATAATGACCATAAGCAATCATCCAAATATTTTTCCCAATTCTACTAAGATAGCAGAGATTAAATCTAACATCTTTTGCATGCAAATCTATACACTCCATCAAATATATCCTTGTCATGAGCATTCATTTTATTCTAAAATATAAACTAAACTCCTTTATGATTATTACTTAAAATGGTGGAAAAACTGCAGGTATGGATGAAGATCAAATTATTGTAACCTGGAGTGTCGTAAACTATCTTTCTTGTTTTTGGCTGTACACAATGTACATTCACACCCCACAGCATGAGGCTTGGGTAGCGACACATCCTGTTTTAAGAGCATTGTAAGAATTTCATAGTTGTTACGGTGAGCAGCTAAAATGACAGGTGCCACATCCATAGTTGTTGAGTATTCTGGATTCTGAATACGTTCCATTAATTTCTGCAACAAACAAACAGAGGTCTGAGAAAATAAGTTAAGCTTGATGAATTACTAATACAGAGATGAAATCTAAGACATCTGATTTGAAACCAAAACATATATTTTAAGAACTTAAATATTTTTAATTTCAAAATTACTAAACTGGATGCAGTGACTGACAAATGTTAACTAAGTACATTTTGTTCCATGAAGAATTATTTCCTAAAATGAAAAATGTATATATGGCTCTAAAGTACATATGCTATTCCTCTTATTTCTAGGGGTAGGATACTAAGAAGTAGAATGAATAAACTCAGTTATGCTTCTTATGTGTTCCTCCTTCTTAAGCATCCAAAGTTGCAGACACACATTTATACAATAGTACTTAAAGTTGTAACATTAAAAAAAGATCAGTGTGTACATGATAATCTGATGAGTTACTTCTAGTGATTCTCCCAATATTAAAAAATTGTAATAGAAAAGACCTTGTGGGATATATTGAAGATAACAATTACACTATTAAATTTACATACTGTAACAATTCTTATCTTTTTAGTAATGTTTAAAAAACTAGTGTTAGAATTATTCTTTTATAATGTATATAGGTAGTCCTTGACTTACAACCATAATTGAGCCAAAAATTTCTGTCACTAAGTAAGACGTTTGTTAAGTGAATATTGCACCATTTTACAACCTTTCTTGCCACAGTTGTTGAGTGAATTTGGCTTCCCCATTGACTTTGTTTGTTAGAAGGTTGCAAAGGTGATCATAAGACACCAGGACATTGCAACCATCATAAATTTGATTCACTTGACAAGTGTCTGAATTTTGATTACAAGACCATGGGGATGCTACAACGGCCATAAGTGTGAAAAATGATCACAAGTCACTTTTTTCAGTGCCATTGTAACTTTGAACAGTCACTAAATGAACTGTTGGAAGTCGAGGACTACTTGCGTATACAAGTCAATGTTTATTTGAAATTTGTTTAAGACAACCTACAATTTCATTATTTAAATTCAAGAAGGTTAAACTAATACTTTTAAAATGTTTATCCTTTATAAATTATCAGTAAAATAGCTTCAAGTCCATCCTCAGCCATAGACGACCACAGGATTGTTGTTGTGGGGAAAAGTGAGTGGCAGAGTGCTATATATGTCCATGAGTTCCTGAATATAAATCTAATAAACAATTAGAAATAATGAATACATATGCCCTTTTTCAGATATATCAGGGGTGTCAAACTCAATTTCATTGAGGGCCGCATCAGCATTGCGGTTGCCCTCAGGGGGGCGGGTGGGTGTGGCCTGGGTGGGTGTGGCTAGAATGCATATGGCCTACTGGGTGGGCATGGCCAGCACTACATCATTCACATCAAGAGTGCCTATGGGGGCCTGGGCAGGAGTGGGACAGATCTGAGGGTCTCTGGCAAGAGGAGGGTCTCTGGGCCAAGGCCAAGGCAGTGGGGGCTGTTCCCTCACTGTTTCCAGGATGGCTTCGCGGGCCTCATGAAACCACTTCGCGGGCCGGATCTGGCCCCCGGGCCTTGTGTTTGACATGTCTGAGATATATAATCAAAAAACTTTTCAATTGCTCTCCAAAGTTGTCAAGATCAAACTTTTCCCATTATCAAATACATGCTTGAAGATATGACATCATGAGATGCACTCTCAAACAGAATTAAAGTAATACTAACAACAATTGTTGGTCTACTGGATCGCTTTGGTCGATGATTAAGTAATATATCAACAGCTCCCACAACCTCTGAGTCAATGGCCACCAATAATGCATCTGTAGACTGAAGAAAATTAAAGCACAAATAATAGCAAATTTCATACCATGGAAGAAAATATACATTGTTAAATTACAAAATGACAATGTTCTAAGGGCAAAAAGTATAGAAATTTCAAATTTATACTTATGTTATTAATAGTACCTGACAGCCATGATCCAACAGAAGCTGTAGAATGTCTAGATTCTCATTTTCAATAGTTATGGTAATAGCATTTCTCCCAAGTACATCCACACAATTTATGTTCATCTCACCAGTACTATTTTCTTCTAAAAGCTTCTTCACCATGTAATAATCACCTAAACCAATAATATACAAAAACCTATTTTAGCAATTTAGACTTTAATTCTTAATGACTTTCTTTACTATTTATTAAATTCTTTGGCAGGACAGTCGTATGTAAATTTTGATTTAAAAAGCAAGCATTCCCTGAAAACTACCCTCTTCCTCCTTTAAAATATAGAAACAAAGAAGAATGGTCAAAAGCTGAAATTAACCAGACAAAACGACACGTTACAATAGGGTTGGCTTGACAGTCTTAATTACTTGGTGCTTTTTAAGCTAAGACCCTTCATCAACAAAGCTAACAGACCGCACATTCCCATAAAAGGGAATGTGCCTTTTGCTATTGTTCTTCTTGGTCAGGGGTCGGCAACCTCGGCTCTTTTATGACTCGTGGACTTCAACTCCCAGAATTCCTGAGCCAGCATAGCTGGCTCAGGAATTCTGGGAGTTGAAGTCCACGAGTCATAAAAGAGCCGAGGTTGCCGACCCCTGTTCTTGGTCATTACAAAGAATGTACATTAATGTACATTAATGTGCCTTTTGCTATTGTTCTTCTTGGTCATTACAAGGAATGTACATTAATTACTCAGTGGGCCAGAATCAGAGCGCTGCTACCCCTTTTTATGAATCACACTCCGATCATTCGGATTTAGTTTCTCGTCCTAGATACATTCAGGAATAAGGAGCAAAACCCCGGCCTCTTCCGGCGCTGCCCGCTTGGACGCTGGGCGGATTCAATTGATGAAGGCCCGCTCCTGGTTGATAATGCGGGTCGAACGAAAACCGTTTCCTTACGGACATGAAGGGAAAAAAAGCAAAAGGCCGAGGTCTCTCTACCTTTGTCGCAGGCCAGCAGGAACAGTTTTTCGTCCAGGGTGGTCTCCTCCTTCACCTGCCGGACGTCCTTCAACGCCAGCAGCTTGTTCGGGGAAGCCGAGGCCGATGGGTCTGCACTCTGGTATAGAGCAGCCATAGCGCCGGCCCCGCAGTAAACTGAGGGTCATCGGAGAGGCCGCTCTGGAAAGCCGCCTTCCTCCTCCTCCGTGTCCCCCAGACCAGCAACCCCGCTGGGATACACCTCAACCAGCCGAAGGGAGAGCGAACGACGCAGAGCTGTCAAACGCGAGCTCGAGCGACCGAAGGCTCCGCGCGCAGGCGCAAAGCGCTTTTTTCGTTCTCTTCTGATTTTTTCCCCCCGCCGAAGACCGTTAAACGGTCGCTCGTTCCATCGGAGAGGCGAGCGAGCGGTTTCTATGCCGTGGTTTGCCCCGGACGGCAAAGAGGAGAGCAGCAGGGACCACGTTAGTCGTTTGCAATTCGTGGTACAACGGAGTAATCAAATTGTAAGTGGAAGAAATGTCAACTTGAACCGAAAAGCAGGTCCTATTTTTCAGTTTTGCCTTTTGGTACTGTCCATAGGGTTTTCATGGCAAAGATACTGGAGTGGGTTGCCATTTCCTTCTCCAGTGGATCACATTTTGTCAGAATTCTCGGCTATGACCTGTCCGTCTTGGGTGGCCCTGCACGGCATAGCTCATAGCTTCATTGAATTACGCAAGCCCCTTCGCCACGACAAGGCAGTAAAAAAGGCGATCAAACCGGTCAGTCCTAGAGGAGATCAATCCTCACTGCTCTTTAGAAGGCCAGATCCTGAAGCTAAAACTCAAATACTTTGGCCACCTAATGAGAAGGAAGGACTCACTGGAGAAGAGCCTAATGCTGGGAAAGATCGAGGGCAATAGAAGAAGGGGACGACAGAGAATGAGGTGGCTGGATGGAGTCACTGAAGCAGTAGGCGTGAGCTTAAATGGACTCCAGAAGATGGTAGAGGACAGGAAGGCCTGGAGGAATGTTGTCCATAGGGTCGCGATGGGTCGGACACGACTTCGCAGCTAACAACAACAATTTTTCAGTTTACTTAGAATTTCCTCTAGGATCCGCGCCCATACTCAAGGTCAGGGGTCTTCAAACTTGGCCCTTTTATGACTTGTGGACTTCAGCTCCCAGAATTCCTCAGCCAGGCATGCCTGGCTGAGGAATTCTGGGAGTTGAAGTCCACAAGTCATAAAAGGGCTAAGTTTGAAGATCCCTGCTCAAGGTAGTCATTAACTAGTTCTCTTTTTTCCCTGTCAAGTCTCATCCAACCTTCAGCCCTTTATTGCTTTCTACAGTGTATATATGACTTTGAGCAGAGCATTAATGTGAGACTGAATATAGTGGAATTTAATTTTGTCCGTCAATCCGATGCATCACAGAAATATGGCAAGCAAAAAAATAAAAATCGGTAAAGGTTCCAACCAAGCTATGCTGGGAAATTTAGAGAAGGACACAGATTTGGTAAACAGAACAGAAGAGGTCAATCTACATCCCAATCATGCAATGCAGATTAAAGCCCTGCATGACAAAAAGAGATGCCAGATGTTCAAGCTTGCTTTAGATAAGTATGAGGAACATGAGACATTATTGCTGGTGCACACTGGATAATTGAAAAACCCAACCGCCAAAAGAAGTCAATATATGCTTAATTGATATTGAAAGGCCTTCAACTGTGTTATTCATATTAAGTTTTAAAAAATGGTAATCCTAGAACATTTTGTTGTCTTCATGAGAAGCTTTTATTCAGGTTAGGAAACTGCAATATGGACAGAATATAGCAAAACAGACTGCCTCCAGATTGGCCAAGGCATGAGGCAAGTCTGTATATTTTCCCCTTATTTATTCAGTTTATATGCTGAACAGACATTAAAGGAAGTTGGACAGAAAATGAGCTTTGTTGTAAAATTGGAGGAAGAAACATCTCTGACCTGCACTATGAGGATGACACTACTTTCATAGATCACAATAAGAGGATCTGCAAACTCTTAGTAATGAAATTCAGGGAGTGAGAGTAAGAGCTCTATTGGTTTCTCTTCTAAGCAGGAGCAAGAGAGAATGGTTTGGAAAGAAGCAAACCCAACTAGCATCTTAAGGGTGAGTCCAGCTGTAGTGCTACACACCCTGTTAAAATGCCAGGCTTTTGAGATGTAAAAAATCTAATTGGTGGCACATTTAGAAAAGGAGAATCACAGGCAAACTTTGCCCATAGCTAGGAGTTCAATCCTGACCAGTTCAAGGTTGACTCAGCCTTCCATCCTTTCGAGGTCAGTAAAATGAGGACACAGATTGTTGGGGGCAATATGCTGACATTGTAAACTGCCCTGAGAATGTTGTAAACTGCCCAGTATGGGACGATATATAAGTTGAAGTGGTATTGCTATTGGTAAAAAAATCAGACCAAGATAAATCATTTCAGAATTTTTTCCATCGTTAACATATAAACTGTACAATTCAGTTGAAAAACAAACTGAAATCTTTTAGGGGGAAGGAATAACAATAAAAATGTACAATAACATGGCTTCATAAGTGTGCATACTGTTAAACTACCGTATTTTCCGGCGTATAAGACGACTGGGCGTATAAGACGACCCCCACAACTTTTGAGATGATTTTCATGGGTTTAAAAAGTCGTCTTATACGCCGGAAAATACGGTAATGCTTTGTTGTTTTTTCCTTTTTCTTTTTTTCTTCTCTCTCATTTCCATTACTCCCAATCCAACAGGTAATTCGTCTTTTCCACAATGTCAGCCAGGATGCCATCCTGGATTTCAATTCCTTCACTAACTGGTTTGATGGTTGGTTAGAATAAATAGTTTGTTGTTTTTTTGTTTTTGCCTAAAAGGCCTTGTTTTTCATTGGCATTTCCCTACTCTTCTGCTTCCTTCTTTACTTTGTAACCATTGTTTCTGCTCCTTCTGAACCAGGCTTTTGTGCAAGAATTTTCGCCATTCATAAAGAAATAGTTACTAATAGAAAGCAGGAAAAGGGGGCAATTGTGTTGAAAAAAATAAAAATAATAAAGCTGCAAATTCTCCAAACTCTCCCCCAACCTTTTTCTTTGGCTCTACTTTCTGCCCACCCGCCTCTCCTGTTGCAAATTCTTTCCCCATTTCCCTCTACTGTCCTTGCCCCATCTCACTTGCATATGTAAACTAGGTCAGCTCCAGGATCATACATAACTCAAACATGGCTATGTTTCTGCTACCAATATAATCTTTTAATCATATCATATAGAAAGCCATGGATATTCCATCTCAATGAAATGTGGATGCTTGTCTCAATATATCCTATTAACAATGGAATGCTTAGCAGCTTTGCTTTACAATAGAAAAATACATTTTTGTTTAAACATCTCATTTGCTCAAAATGTGTCCATGACTCATCTCATTTAGATTTTTCACTCTTCAATCCCAAAATGTACAACCAGGGATTTTTTGTCATAGAATGCTCAGAACAGAGTGCCGGCACCTTTTTTGGATGGAACCTTGTAGGATAGGCAAGGCGGGTTGTATGACGTGCGAGTTCCGGCACCTTTTTCTTTTACAAAAAAAGCACTGTGTACAACCATCTGTCTTTCTATTGTTCAGGGTCCCCATTTCTTACAAAGCAGATACCCAGTGATCATTGAAACTACATTTCATCCAAAACTACATTTAAGAAGATTAAATTATTTGGGGAAAATATAATTCTGGGAGTTGAAGTCCACATACCTTCAAGTTTCAAAAGCTGAGAAATACTGGTGGATGGACCTAGAGAAGGTCCTCATTAACAGACCAGGTAGGTATACATAGGATTGGGTGCTCTTCCAGGTTACCTGATCCTAGATCACTGAGGGCTTTAACGGTTAAAACCAGCACTTTAAACCAACAGCATATGTTTGTATTGGCCAGTCTGATATAAGTCTGTTCCTCCTGGTGTAGAACAACTTGCAGATACTGGTAATGATTTTCCCTCTGTGAGTTAGGCTGGCAACTGGCTTTCCTCAGAGTGGAAAAGTTTTAAATTTTGATCTTTATGGCGGGGTTATATGTGAGCTTATATAGCTTTAGATTTTGTAATAGCTATTGGCCAGTAATAGGCATACAGTATAAATCATTCAAACACCCTCCTCCAGTATGAAGGATAGCTACGCTTGAAGACTCCCAATAAAGATAAAACTGGTTGTAGTGTCTCCTACTGCTTAATACAAATAGTCCTCAACTTACGAGTTATGACAACTGTTTGAAATTATAAGAGAACAATGCTTTATAGCCCATATAGCACTTCTAGCCATTGTAAGATGTTTTGCCATTGTATCCATAGTCGTATTTCGGGTGCTTGGCAACACACTTCCATTTAAGACTGGTTCAAAACTAGACTTGCTATTTTTTATTGATTTTTAATTTGGTATTCTATTAAAATGTGTGTTTGTATTCACCCACACACAAACACACTGCAAGTAATACAATATACATACCATTTCTTGCTATCATTAAACATGTTTTAATTTTATTTTAGACTGCAAACCCTAGTAGTTTTATTTTTATAGTATTTTTGTTTGTTATATAAAATGTACAAGTTGTAATACAGAAGAAACATTTCTACAAAAAATCTCATAAATGGAATTTGTAAGTTCAATAGCACAAGTAATAAATTTTATCTATCAGTGTAGCAAAAAACATTTTCATTCCCAATATTTAATTAGTTGATTACCAGTACAATCCTGCATCTAATGTATAATGGTTATACACTAATAGAGGCATTCAAGCACAGCTATGAGAATACATCAATTCCTTTTCTGTATCAAAATATCTTCATTTTGTCACATTCCTGATTGCTTCATAAAGATAACTAACATAATGCCATACTGTCTATAAATTTCTTTTTCTGAGACATTGAAATAGAAAAGAGTTTACAATTTAATTAAGGAAAGTTACTACTCTGGAGCCATTGTAAATGTCTCTTTTTATTACTATGCTAATGGGATTTGAGATTGAAACAGTATATTTTCTGTCTTCAGAGCAAATTTTATTGGTTCTTCCCACACCAGCCTCATCAATGCTTAAGGTTTATTTACAGTTTGTACGATCTCTGTGAAGTTGTTTTCCAACAAGCAGTCTAAAGAACAGTGATATTCACATAATTATAATTTACACCAGCAAAATAATAAAAGAAATATGCTTTGGTAAGGGAACATTTTCTTTTCAATACCTAAATCATAGCTGAAATACAAGATTTGTTACAGCTTAAAACGTGGAGTCCTTGGTGCTCTTAAGATTGCTTGCAGACATTTCATTACCTGACTAGGTAACATCAGCAGTGTTAATATGGACTTTGTTCCCTGTTTATATATAGTAGCTTGCTTTTCTATTGGTTTGTTGGTGTGGTTTTCTTTTAAGGAGTTCCTTGATTAAAGTATTGTTTTCTGCTTCTTTGTTTATATGGTGTTAATCTCTGCTTATCTGGGTATCAGCAGCTGGAGAGGATGTTTTCTGGTCTTTTTGTTTCCCTAGATTTTTTTAATTATCTCTTGAATGGTGTAGCAGTGTGGTTTATTTCTGATAGCTGATCTGTCTGACTACCAAGCTCACAGAAATTTTCTAGTATTTTTGAATTTAGCTTCATCTTGGATACTCAGTTTCCAAGCTGCAACTATAGCCAAGTCTGCCCATGTATTGTGAGTTTAAGGAGTTTCATTGTGTCTTCTGATTGCTGGTTGGTGTTCCTAAGATCTGCTCTGTTTGTCTCTCCTATATAGTGGTTGTTATGGTCCTTACACTATATGATGTAGGCTTGTTCTTGGGCTACTGGGTCTTTTGGTTTACTTAAGATGTTTTGGAGGGCTTTAGTTGGTTAGTATGATGCGATGATACTATGTGGTTGTTATAGAACAATGTTTCTCAACCTTGGCAGTTTGAATATGTGTGGACCAATTCCCTGAATTTCTTAGTCTGGCTGGAGAATTCTGGGAATTGAAATCCACACGTCTTCAAGTTACCAAGGTTGAGAAACACTGTTATATAGTATTAGTTGTTTTTGAGAGGTTTTCAGTGTGGGGTAGAGTTATTTTCGTAGCTTGTGTGTTTCCTTTTTCTGGTGTTTTGGTTGCTGCAATGTTTCTACTCTTCTGAATAATGGTCTTACAGAACAACTATTATAGGAGGTTAGGTTGTTACTTTGGTAATGGAGCATTTGGTTGGTGTGGATTGTTTTTGATAAGACTTGTGTTTATAATTTGTCATTATTTCCTCTGCTGATAAGGATATCCAGGAATTACCAAGGAAAAAAATCACACTTCCACCATCACTGGCAGGATATATACTGACACTGTATATAAACTGAACAAACTCCACACTTACTAGTGCTAATGTTGTTACCTAGTCAGGTAATGCAACATCTACAAAGAACCAAAGTCACAGAGGACCAAGGACTCCACAGTTCAACCCTGAGCTACATATTCTCTTTTATTGAAAATATTGTCTCCTTATTTTACAACATAGCAAGAGATGTTTGCCAGCAACAATTGAAATTTATCTCATCAATCAAAAGTTTTGACTTTATAGTATTTCCTAAAATAGCACTTTACAATCTTGGGAATCTTTGTGCTGAGAAAAATCATATGCAGATTTAAAAAGCTGCTGAACATAGTAATGTTAATTACAATTATTGCAACATGTTAGCAATGTTAGCTCACATGCTGATGCAATACGCACTTCAAGTGATAACTAAAAATCATTTTAAATCTGTCTTTTCCACATTTATATAAATTATCTGCTTTATACTAGTCTGTAAACAATGAGGCATTCAATGCATTTATCATGGCAGAAAAAGAAAAAGTGTTCTTTATTTTGTTTTGTTTAATCCTCTTCCCATTAAACATGCAAACACTGTCATGACCATTTTTGGCTTCACTTCTACCAAGTCATCTGGTAAGGCATATATACAAGCACCAATTTTCCGAGCAATAGAAATAGCATACCTTGGAAAGAAAAAGGAGAAAAAAAATACTTGTTTAGCATTACTTGCATTGGAAGTGTATGATGATTCCTTAATAACTTTTGTCTTTGCTAATGGGACAATAATTTTTCTTCACTCTTCTCTCTAGTCATAAACTCACAATCCTACATGCTATATTCCATTCCAGATAGTTCCCCAACTCTCAGAACTAAGTTTTTAAAAAGAAGTTGCAGTGTATTCTTTTCACCAAATTATGAATAGTTTACAGTCATAAATATGCATTAATGTTTTACACAATTTTTGTCTTTCTTTTCAAAAGTTATTATACAGTATCTAAAACCTTGTGTACAATATTATTAAATATAAATTTCCCAGAACGTTGCACAGTTTAAAATGCAATACAGAAATACAAAAAACAGGATATGCTGTAAAAATATGTATTCTCTTAGAAGTTTACCAGAAAGTCTAGAACGGATATCAGTACTTTGCATTGAATTCCAGTGGGTTCTTTTAATCTGACTTGATTGTAATAGAGATTTTAGCTATTTTAATAAGATTTAGAATGTTATTTTATTACTTAGTTGTCTTAAGTGCTATGGGTAGAAACATCGGATTTAAAACATAGAGTTAAATAATGTGGTAAAACCCAAACCAATTCAGAATGAAGTAGAAAAAAATGTGGGGGGATATATACTAATTCCTAACATTTTTAAAAAAAATCTTAAGAAAACAAACACTTTGTTGCTTTAAAAAGGGTAGTGAGACCATACTGATTTATTATGTCAGGGAATATCAAAGATGCATGCCTGCATCAATTCTCACTAAAACCGCCTTTGAAAATAGCCTGGAAGTTTGTTATACAAAATGACAGTAAAACATAACAGAGTCTACAATCCACTCTTCAGCTTATATAAATGCTGAAAATACATTTGAGAGAGAAGGCTGTGTAGATATTCAGTTGTCATTTTCAGACAGCTTTCAAGGATAGCATCATGGAGACCCTATTATAATCTAATCTCTAAATTGCAAAATCCTAGTGACAATAGCAAGGCTTGTGTATTCCAGTAATATGTACAGCTCACATACAGGGATTAGAAAAACTCTATCAAGCCATGATTCAAAAGTGTTTCCAGTCACAGACATAGTATTTTAGAAACAGTATGGCCACATTCATAATAACATATTTCCAAAAGTATCTGCCTAGTAACAACTTTATGAATTCAGTTTTATTGAGCGTACATTTAACCAACATGGTATACATTATCTCTGATCCCGGATATTGATTCAGGAAAGCAACTTTGTTTTTCAATTGAATTTGTGAAAGAGGGACATTAGAGCTTGGTGTAATTAATATATTAACCATAAATAATAACACTAGTTTACTTCAATGTTTATATTTTAATGTTTATGTTTTATATTTTATATTTTATTTTATATAGTATGTTTTAGTTTGATTGTGATGCTGCTGACACAAATAAACAAATTCAATTACCCCGTATCGTAGATTAAGGCTGAACACGCTTCAAAAATTATTTTTTTAAAAAAGTGTTTCAGTCCTCTTGTGAGGACTGCTGCTAAATCATGCATATTTATTTTTAGGCTTCCACATAAATCTATAAAAAGATGTTTACTACTATAGTGGACCGATATCAATGTAGAACATCTTTAATGTGATTCATTACAGATACATTAGAACAGGGGTCCCCAACCCTTGGTCCATGTCCCGACACCTGTCCATGGCTTGGCAGCAAACAAAACCCCATCTGTGGGATGCAGGCAGCATGCAAAACCACACCCCCTACAGTCCACGGAAATCCCTTTCTCCACAGAACCAGTCCCTGGTACTCAAAAGCTTGGGGACTGCTGGATTAGAACATCTTTAGTGCAACTCATTACAATTACAATGGTCCTATTAGATATTATTTCTAAATCTACTATTAAGTATCATTTGATTTATGTCAAAAATGTCATGCTGCATGTAGTCTATTGAGTGGGATTCTATGCTTTGCAGAAGTAAAGAATGTTGCATCATTATGTCTAATGCAAATATTTTTCCAGTGAGGACTAGTCATTGAAGAAGGATATGTTTCCCAGGTTTAATATACTTTGTTAGATGCATGAAATATTCCCAGCTTTGGGTTTGATTGTGAAGCCTCTGTTGTACTTTAGTTTGACATGACTGTTTTTGACTGGGACATTATGTATTGTCATGTTTTAACTGTTTTATTGTTAATATGTTCTGCTAATTTGTTTTAACATTTTAATATGTTTTACACAGCCTAGATTATTTTAGAGTGGGCAAGCATAATAAATTTAATGACTATCACTACTATAATATCAACAATCATAACTGTTGAAAGATTTAGATTTTATATATTTCTCCCATTTGAAACTTAACAAAGGTAACTTTAGCCCATACTAAAACATTATTCTTTAAAATGCCATGTTTCTATAATCTATGGCACTTTAAAGGATTGCTTGTTGCTTTCATTCTACAGGATAGTCTTCTGAAATATGCTGCAAGGACTTACTTAGCATTATTTAGCTTGTCTGTTGGTGTTAGATCTTCTCTCTTGACCATTTCTGGGCGGACTGCTTTTGGTGCGATAGCATCTATTAAATCTAATATTGGCAAACTAGTGCTTATAGATTGGTCCTGAAACAAAATACATTAAGGTATTGTTAGTTATCAATAATGAATTATTTTCTGTCATCATAGCTTGTCATCTTTAATTTGGTTTCTCATATCCTTTTCTCTTTTTATCCAGTTATTGTCCATGATACATCAAACAAAAAGTCCTCAACATGTTTCATTGGACCTCAAAGGTTTTGCTTCCTGAACACTTTTGAGTATATCTTATAGATTTTTTCTCCTAATCACAAAAATAACTTGTAATTAATGTACCATGTACCGTTTTATAGAAATCTTTTTTTTTACACAATGGCAGTGTACACTCTTCAGTTCCTGTTAGCTATGCTGCATACATGAAAGAAACATAAAAGTGTTGTTGAAGCACATCCAGTATTCCACAATATCTATGGAAAACTAAAAATAGTTATACTGCTGCTTGGAATGTAGTTTGGTTAAACCAATTATATCCATATAGGATCTCCTGCTCAAACGGGGTTGGATTAGAAGACCTCCAAGATCCCTTCCAACCTTAGAATAACATATTTTTATTTATTTATTTTATTATATTATATTTGTATACCGCCTTTCTCCCGAAGGACTCAGGGCGGTGAACAGGGCACATATAAAAATACAGAGTACAAAAATTAAAAAAGAATTAAATAGGAGCCCGAGCTAAAACAATAGAATAATATAAAAATCCACAATAAAAACCCCAACACATCCCCCATCAGGCCAGGCCGGCTTGTTCAAATAGATAGGTCTTCAGACCGCGTCGGAAGGAGCGAAGGTCAGGTGCCATCCGGAGCTCAACCGGCAGCTGATTCCATAAAGCCGGGGCGCCCACAGAGAAGGCCCTCCCCCTGGGGGCCACCAGCCGACATTCTCTGACCGGTAGCACCCTGAGGAGGCCCTCTCTATGGGAACGCACAGGGCGGAGGGAAGTTGACGCCGGCAGCAGGTGATCCCCAAGGTACTCCGGACCCATGCCATGTAGGGCCTTGAAAACCATTACCAAAACCTTGAATCTCACCCGGAAGACAACTGGTAGCCAATGCAGGTCGCGGAGCAAAGATGTAACATGGGAGTACCGGGAAACTCCCAAGACAACTCTCGCGGCTGCATTCTGTACCAGCTGGAGCCTCCAAGTGGTCTTCAAGGGAAGCCCCATGTAGAGAGCGTTGCAATATGTTCTAAGTACTGTTGTTACATATGCAAATAGGACAATCGTGCAAGATATTTGCATTAAATTAAAATAAAATGGCTACTCCATTACTACTTCCTTCTACATGCTTATAAATGGTATATAGTACTCCGATTCTTTCTGGAATCTCTTTATGAATTTGAGATGGTCACTAGCTATTACATTTTATTCCTGGGATTCTAAGATGTATTTCTGTCTTAAAATAGCAGGTGGTATTGCTGTACTCAGCATCCTTTTAACAGCTCAAGCAGATGAGTGTTCTTATCCATGACATCAGGTTATCAGCAGGAGGTGCCCTAGAATGATGTAATTAGCTCTGCTTTAAGAGTTTCACCATGCTTTTCTTACCCAGGAGATTAAAGCTATGGTTTCAAGACGGGCTCATCCTTTTTAAGTTCCACCATGTATTATCTGTTCTACCATGTATTATCTGTATTATCTGAAAGCAGTATTTTACTATTCCTTTTGAGCTACTAAGTTGAGGTTTCTTAATACAGTGATTGGATATATAATTTTAGTTCTAATTATAGATCACATTGGCCTGTTGTAACTCTGCTGTCCCTATTTTTCTTAAGTGTATCTCTTGTACTCCATTGTTAAGATAAATATGGCAAAGGAAAGCGGGATTTCTGAAAAACATTTTTGCTAACTGGTCATAAAACTATTTTCTACAGTATTTCTGGTGTTTCCATGATCAGTATGCACTTTAGAATACTGTACTTGTTCAAGGCTGATTGAAGGTGTGGCAAAATTTAATGTGTGGATGGAAGTAAAAATTGAACTGAAGTAACATTACTTCAGTTTGCATGAGAAAAGAATATTGTTGAAAATAAAGAAAACTCAAGGATATAGATTGGTTGTTCTCAAAAAGGTTATGATAAAAAAAAAATTCTCTGAAGAATACTTTTGTTACTTTTAATACTTTTATCCTGCATAAACTGCCTCTGTACTGTATTTGACTATGATACAACAACTGTAATATAGGTACAAAATTTCACTCTTTGATACAAGGTTCTTCCTGTTTTTAATCATCATGTATAATCCTCATCCACAAAATTATTTTTCATCTAGTTCTACAGAAAAATAGATATGATGGCCCATGACAAAGATAGTAATATATATGCACGTATAGTTATCCAGAATCTCATCTGTTTTTACATTTTAAAATCTAGTATTTTAAGCATTTTTTAAAAAGTGTTGAATTTCTGCTATAAATTCATTCTCATCCAGGTTTTCTCTATGTAATTAATATAATATTCCCTTTATTTGATAGTCTTATTACCTTGAAGCTAGATATTGAAGTGGTCTTATTTGCATTTGCAAGAGTTTGATTCACCCATTTAATGATAGTTTCATCATTTACTTTCGCCCCTTCTCCAAGGTCTGATAGTACATTCAGAGTAAATCTGTAATAGATAGTATATGTAACTGGTAAGAATGTTATTGAACCATTGATTACCCAGCTAGCCTGCTGCTTTCCGAACACCTAATGTAAAACTGGAAAACCAATAAAATTTGTTTTTTTAAAAAATACTGCCCTATGATGCACTATTTTACCCAATTGAAGGTTACAAACAATTTAAACAGACATGAGAATTTTAGCAGTATATAGATATATGTATGGCTTTCTAGGTTGCAACTGTTTTTACAAACTTGTAACTCGTTTGTAACATGGCAGACATGCACAGCAGCATACTGCAGATTTATTGTACATTTTGAAAAAGGCATAAATGATAAAAAATGGAAAAAAATATTCAGTTATCTGGATTTTAAACTGCTGGTTGAATAAGTGAAGAACACTTATAGAAAAAGTTCTGGTGTAGTGGTTAAGGGCTTAGGATAAAAACCAAGAGACTGCGAGTTCTAGTCCTGCCTTAGGCATGAAAGCCTGGGGGACTTTGGGCCAGTCACGCTTTCTCAGCCCAACCTACCACATAGATCTGGGTGTGGTTTTTTTTTTCTTTTGTGGGGAAAAATAGGAGGAGGAAGGAATATTAGGTATGTTCGCCACTTTGAGTTATTTATAAAAATAAAGGCTGGATATAAATAAAACCTAGTTAAGCCATTGGATTTATTTAGATGTAAGAAAGCCTCACCTTCTCATTAATTGCCAGACTAGTGCCAAGGTCAAGGTTGGGTTGCCTTCGTTGAGATCTTTTCCACCAATTCCAACCAGTGAAAATCTGGCCTTTGTCTTTCCCAGTTCTACTGCATAGTTACAATTTTCAATCTAAAAACATTTGATTATAGATACAAATCAGTGTTATTACCCAGATTTTTAAAAAGCAGATATTTTGACCTGAAAAACAGTATTTAGTTTCTAATTAATTCCTTAGATTAAATTGCTATATTTTGTTATGCAATTCTGCCCTCACATCTGCTACGTCTCAGAAATCCAAATGGTTTAAGTTTACATTAAAGTAGGCATGTTTCTGCTGCAGAATGCATAAAAATTCTTTATTTCCCAGAGGTATCCTATTTGAAAATAATACATTTGGCATGTGACATTATTAAGATGTTCAAAACCGGGATGAATATGTATGATTGGCAACCACTCTTTAGCTTTCCTGTAAGGTTTTTAAATGATTATGAAATAGTGGAAAAGTTGCCAGAGCTCTGGTTTGCCTGTAGACTTTTTAACAGTATATATTTGCATAATGATATGCTAATAAAGAAAATCCTAGCACTGTATGTGAACAATATATAAAATACTTTGTTATTGATCAAAGAGTAAACTTCTGCTCTTTTTTAATCTTACTTATGGCTATGTAGATTATATCCTGAGATCTCTCATCAGTCAGCCATCTGATGGTGTATCACTAACCATGTCTTTACTGAACACTGCTTTTGCTGATATCCATGTTAGTGGTGCTGGTGGTCTATTGTTTATACAGTATGTCAGTGCTTGGATATTAGCCAAATATTAACACGGAAGCTTCAGTGCTTAGTTTCAAGATTAAGTTACAAATTTCTACTTGGTTTTGTGAATCACAAATAGAACCATAAAAATTATCAGTAGAGATATTAATTTACACATGCTATCTATCTCTACTATGTTTGCTTGTAACTGAGATAAAAGGTAAAGGTAAAGGTTCCCCCGCACATGCGTGCTAGTCGTTTCCAACTCTAGGGGCCGGTGCTCATCTCCGTTTCAAAGCTGAAGAGCCAGCGCTTGTCCGAGGACGTCTCCGTGGTCATGTGGCCGGCATGACTAGACGCCAAAGGCGCACAGAACGCTGTTACCTTCCCACCGTAGTGGTCCCTATTTTTCTACTTGCATTTTTACGTGCTTTCGAGCTGCTAGGTTGGCAGAAGCTGGGACGAGTAACAGGCGCTCACTCTGTTACGCGGCACTCGGGATTCGACCCGCCAAACTGCCGATCTTCTGATCGACAAGCTCAGCGTCCTAACCCACTGAGCCACTGCGTCCCTTTTGTAACTGAGATTGATGAATATAAATTAGTGGTGATTATATAGGTACCAGAGTTCCTAACAGAAATATTTACCAACCTTTTTCATGTTACCCCCAAGTGCAGGATATGGTGGTTTGTTGACATGACTCCATTCTACAGGTACACGGACCATTTCATAGAGTTGAAAGATTACTAAACCATCAGCAAGGTCACTAGCAAGGTGAAGGAGAAAAAAGGTTCTTCTGATTAAAAGCAAATTATCCTTTAAGTAATCAGAAAACATATTTTCACTGCTTCTACATTTTTGAAATTTCCCATTTAAATTATTCATTAAAACCATTACAACTCACAAGACTATTTTAATTATTGTGATTGGTTGCATTCAGCCAGATGTTTACACTGGATTTGGCATTTTTCTCCACCTATCAAGTCCTTCCCAGGGACATGGGATAGGCAGATGTGGATGTTTAATGCTTTTAGTGGTATCATTGCATGATGTAAGCTGTTCCAAGTAAAGCTGCCTTTTGCAATTAACTGATGAGGAATTTGTCAATACTGATGGTGTTCAAGTGATGCTTCAATTGTTTTAACATTGCATTTAAGGCAGCTATTACTATGGTACTACCTTAGCTTTCTTTTGCCATAGTTCTATTTCTGTTTGCAGGTCTTTGTATTTTGTTATCTTCAGTTGTTTCTCTTCTCTTCTCTTGTCTCCAGGTATTACCATGTCCATTACTGAGACTTTGTCTTCATTATTGACAATTAAGTATGGGGTATTATGTGGCAGGTGTCTGTCAGTTTGAATTCTAAAGTCCCAAAGCACTTTAAATCCTTCATTTTCTATTTCTCTCTGTTCCCACCAGTTCTTGCTTGCAGGCAAATGATATTACTTGCAGATCTTCCAATTATTATTATGTATACAACAATGTGAATTCAGAGCTTCCAGTTCTTTAGCTGGTGTTGGCCTTCATGCAGAACAAGTTCTTCCCAAGAATTTAGGATGTCATAATAGATTGACATAGTAGATCCAAGCAATGTATACTTTATAATTAATAGGTGGAATGCACAGATTTTCTAAATGCCATCCAAGATTTGTGCTGATAACCAATGGGACCACTATGGATAATTTATGCCATAATTTTTCAGTTTTGATTTTCAGATCTTGATACTTTGTGTAATATGGTGTGCTAATTTAACATTTTGTATTCAAAAATCTCACAATATACTGTAACAATAATACAATTGTAATATATTATTATTTATCACATTTATACAGCAGCCCACCTCACACAGGGTGACTTTGGGTGGCATACTATGAAACAAATAAACCTTATTTTAAAACACTTACATAATTAAATATAAAGAAGAATAAGATTTCAAGAAAGTTAAAATCAGAATGTTATACATGGTGCAACCAATGTGTGGGCTCCATGCTGCCAGGAGATCCCTTATTAGCCTCCCAGACTGACAACACTCCCAAAGAGTAGGAAACACAAGATTAGTTAATTCTACTTTATTGTAGGACTACTTTATTTATTTATTTATTTATTTATTTATTTATTTATTTATTTATTTATTTATTTATTTATTATGAGACTTGTATGCCGCCCTATCTCCCGAAGGACTCAGGGCGGCTAACAACAATAAAATACAAATGAATACAAATATTAAAAAAGAATTAAATTGTGTCAAAGTCCCACTAAAACCAATAAAAACATTTAAAATCATAATTAAAAACCCCATTATCATCAGTCCAGGTCGGCCTGTTGGAAAAGATATGTCTTAAGGTCACGGCGAAAGGACCAAAGGTCTGGGGGCATCCGGAGCTCCCGGGGGAGTTGATTCCACCCAGCAGGTGCCCCAACAGAGAAGGCCCTCCCCCTGGGGGTCACCAGCCGACATTGTCTGGCCGACGGCACCCTGAGGAGGCCCTCTCTGTGTGAGCGCACAGGGTGATGGGAAAACGTTCCTGGCAGCAGACGGTCCTGCAAATATCCCAGGCCTAAGCCATGTAGGGCTTTATAGGTAAGAACCAGCACCTTGAATCTCACCCGGAGGGCAACCGGTAGCCAATGCAGCTCACGCAGGAGGGGTGTAATATGGGAGTATTGGGATGCTCCCATCACAACCCGCACAGCTGCATTCTGCACCAGCTGAAGCCTCCAGGTAGTCTTCAAGGGCAGCCCCATGTAGAGAGCATTGCAGTAATCTACCCGGGAGGTGGCGAGCGCATGAGTGACCGTATGTAAAGCATCTCGGTCCAGATAGGGTCGCAACTGGCACACCAGGCGAACCTGTGCAAATGCCCCCCTGGCCACGACTCCAACATGATCTAAACTGAGTTGTGCATCCAGGAGGACGCCTAAGTTGCGCGCCCTATCAACGGGAGGCAAAACCTCTCCCCCCATAACCAAAGATGGAAGATCTTGGACTACACAAGATGCTGATACGTAAAGCCACTCGGTCTTGGCCGGGTTGAGCTGGAGCCTGTTCTTCCCCATCCAGATTCATGCCGCTTCCAGGCACTGGGACATCACGTCAAGGGCATCACTGGGTTGGTTCGGGGTGGAGATGAAAAGCTGGGTATCATCCGCATATTGATAATATCTCACCCCGAAACCACAGATGATCTCGCCCAGTGGCTTCATATGTTGAACAGGAGGGGAGAGAGGACCGACCCCTGAGGCACCCCACAATCAAGGGGCCTCAGGGTTGACCTCTGTCCTCCTGCCAACACCGTCTGCAAACGGCCCAAGAGGTAGGAGGAGAACCATGTAAAACGGTGCCTCCCACTCCCAACTCCCGGAGACGTTGCAGCAGGATACCATGGTCGATGGTATCAAAAGCCGCTGAGAGATCTAATAGGACTAGGACAGAGGAATAACCCCTATCCCAAGCCTGCCAGAGATCATCCACCAGCGCGACCAATGCCGTCTCTGTGCTGTACCCGGGCCTGAAACCCGATTGGTATGGATCCAGATACTCAGTTTCCTCCAGGACCAACGGGAGTTGCCGTGCCACCACACTCTCAACAACCTTTGCAAGAAAGTGAAGGTTGGAGACAAGACTAAAGTTATTCAAAATGGCCAGGTCCAGGGCAGGTTTCTTGAGGAGGGGCCTCACCACCACCTCCTTCAAGGCGGCAGGGAAGCACCCCTCACTCAAAGAAGCATTAATCACTGCCTGGAGCCAGCCTCGTGTGACCTCCTGAGCCGCATAAACCAGCCAGGAGGGACACGGGTCCAACAAACACGTGGTGGCACTCAATCTACCCATGATCCTGTCCACTTCATCCGGAGTCACAGGGTCAAACTCCTCCCAAATATCGGCCAGACCCGTCGTTTCCCCCTTGTCAGATACTGCCCAGTCAGAGTCCAGACCGGTCCAAATCTGAGCGACTTTGTCCAGCAGATGGTGACTAAACTCCTCGGCCCATCCCCGCAAGGGATCTTTCCCTGTCCCCTGATTTAAAAGGTAACGGGTCACCCTAAACAGGGCGGCCGGGCGATTATCTGCAGACGCAATGAGGGTGGCGAAGCAAGCACACTTCGCCACCTCCATTGCCACAAGGTAAGATCTGGTAAAAGATCTTAACTGTGTTCGGTCAGATTCGGACCGACTGGATCTCCAAATGCTCTCTAGGCCCCTCCTCCGGCGCTTCATCTCCCGAAGGTCCGCAGAAAACCAAGGGGCCAACCGGGACCTGCGCCGGGTAAGAGGCTGCAAAGGCACAACACAGTCAAGAGCCTCAGAAGCAGCCCGTTGCCAGGCATCAACCAAGGTCTTGACCGGGCTATGGGAAAGGGAGGCAGGAATCAGTCCAAGCGCCGTCTGAAACCCTTCTGGGTGCATCAGGTGTCTGGGGCAGAACCACCTGGTCAGTTCCGCCTCCCAGCAGCGGGAGGTGGCATGACGGAGGCCCAGCCACAGGAGATAATGATTTGTCCATGAGAGGGGTTGAGTAGATGGAAAAACCCCACCCAAACCATTAAGCCACTGCCCGGAGATAAAGATAAGGTCGGGCCTGTTTCCCCCCTCGTGGGCCGGACACTGAATAACCTGGGTCAGGTCCATGGCCATCATGGAAGCCATGAACTCTCGGGCCACTCCCAACAAGGAAGTGGAAGTTGAAATCCCGCAGAACCATAAGTCTGGGAAACTCAAGACTAAAATACAAATCTATATTGTGAGATTTTTGAATACAAAATGATACAAAGTATCAAAGTATCTTTTCACATAATTGGAATTAGTCAATGGCTCCAAGCAGCTGTCTGAAAGAGATTTGGTTGAAGCACAGCTGCAGCAGGACAACCCTGAGGCTTCAGGTGGGGAAAGCATGCAGCTGCAGCCAATTTGATGAGGAAGAACTGCCTTCTGCACCTGATCTGAGAACACACAGGACAGAAAAAAGGCAGGCAGCCAAGGTCAGCCTCACCCTTCTTGACAGGCTGCACTAGAAGCTGGCTATTTAACACAGCGGACAGATGGAGGTGATGTTGGGAATAATATGTTCATTTCTTAGCTGTGTGTTTCCTGGTCACTGTGATTCTTGCCTTGCTTTGGATTGACACCATGCCTTGACTTTGATTGTGCTTGTGAGTGCTAAACCTTTCTTGCCTTGTGAACCCTCTTGAAATGTGGATTTAATTTTGCCTGGTGTTTTTATCTTGTTTGGGAAACATTCAAGTGCCTTATGGACTGATTGGCCATTGCTCTGTGGATTAACATCAGTCTGCTTTTGCCTGGATTTCATTGGAACAGTTCTGGGCTTTTGGTGAAGGGAATTGCTAGGGAATATTACTAAACTCTCTAAACCAGGGGTGTCAAACTGCCAGACACATCATCTCAAAACTGTGCCCACCCCATTGCCAGCAATGGAGAAAAAGCTCTGAAATGTTGTGTGATGTCATATGACATTGTGACTTTGACATGTCTGCTCTAAACCATGGGAGTCAAACTGCCAGCCCACGGGCCGGTTGCATCATGTGGAGACTGTGCCAACCCCAGCTCCAGCAATGTGAAAAAAAATCACAATGGGTCATGACACATCACATGATGCAGTGAGTTTGACACCCGTGCTCTATACCACTGTTATGTGTGCATATGAGTAAGTGAGATAGCACAAGATGTAATTGGGGAGAAGCAATACCTCAACCTGTCCTAATGCCACATAGGGCTTTAAAGGTCAAAAACGGCATCTTGAATTGCATCTGGAAGTGACCTAATAATCAGTGCAGATCACGGACAAGAGGTGTGTGTGTTCACCTAAGGCAGGGATGTCAAGCTGCCAGCCTGTGGCCTGGTTGCATCATACAGAGGCTGCACCTCTGGCAATGCAAAAAAAGTCACGGTACGTTGTGACATGTCACATGACACAGTGAGTTTGATACCCATGTCCTAAGGGCACACATAACACAATAACAGAATTGAAACAGACCTTGAAAGTCTTCTAGTCCAATCCCCTGCTCAAGCAGGAAACCGTATACCATTTCAGATAGTTTCCTTTGTCTGAAAAGGTAACTTGTATCATACCACTGCATGAAATTTGTGCAAAGACCTCCTAGCCTGTAACTACTCAAGCAGAAGTCTTGAAAGTAGAAAGAACCCCAGATTGCACACTGGGTCTGTCTGGACCAGTGCCACCCCGTCTAACACCAAAGATGGTGAAGACCCAAAACAATTTAGTTTTATTGTTCCCCATTCAGTTTCACAGCCTCCAGGCACCAAGACAAGACACCAACAGCACTGCTTAATTTGCCAGGGTCAGAAATATATAATAATCCCATGGCAACAAATGATCTCACAGAGCAGTTTCATGTAGAGGTTAAATAGGAAGGGGGAAAGTTCTGAATTTTGCAAGGGTCATGGGCAGAGCCTTTCACTGTCTGTCAATACCAACTATTGCTGGCCCCATAGAAAGGAAGAGAACAAGCCCAATATTGTGCCACTCCCAATAATTGAAGCTGATCCAGAAATATACTATGATTAATGGTATTGAAAATCGTTGAGAAGGCAAGAAGAGCTAGGATGGATGCCCTACATCCAACTGATCCCATCAGAGATCATCCAAATCAGTGCTGTTTCTGTATCCAGAAACATGGCTGGATCCTGACTGAACCCGCTGTGTGATCACAACCTCCATGAGTTTCCCTAAAACAGGGAGGTCTGACACTGGCTGGAGGTTGTCCTTTATAGTGGGATCCAGTGATGGCTTCTTTAAGGTAAAGGTAAAGGTTCCCCCGCACATGCGTGCTAGTCGTTTCCGACTCTAGGGGCCAGTGCTCATCTCCGTTTCAAAGCCGAAGAGCCAGCGCTTGTCTGAGGACGTCTCCGTGGTCATGTGGCCGGCATGACTGGACGCCAAAGGCGCACAGAACGCTGTTACCTTCCCACCGGAGTGGTCCCTATTTTTCTACTTGCATTTTTACGTGCTTTCGAACTGCTAGGTTTGCAGAAGCTGGGACGAGTAACATGGCTTCTTTAGGAGGGGGCAAATCAACACTTCCTTAAGAGGTGAAGAAAAAAACCCATCTCAAGTATAAGTCTCATGAGCAAGTGGTCATATGGATCCTTTCTACTTCCTCAGGGCCAACAGATTTGAACTGTTCCATATTGGGTTATCATTATTACATTTAGGGGGAATCCAATGGAATACAATATAATAATAAACTATTACCATATTTAGTTCATTCTAAAATAGTACTGTATTAAAACTACTTATTCAAGAGGTAGATGAGAAAGAACATGCAATGTAGGTTCTCAAATTGCTCCTAGAATTGATAGTTGTCTGTAAAAAAAATCATCTTTGCATTCTAGCCACCAGTTCTATTCTCCAATATCTTTGGGGTCATATTCAAATCGTCAGTATACCGAAAAATAACACTGCCCAAACTGGCAACAGTTTTGAGCCAGATAAAACAACCTTGCCCTTGGATGCAGATAGAAAATAAGCATTAATTCAAATAAGCTTAAATGAATCAGCACAGGCATACTAGGAAAAATGGTGATTGAAGTTGGTACTACTGCATTACCATGTATAATTTTATATCAAACCTTGAAACAAAGGAACAATATTTTAGCATACTTTATGTGAGCAGGGTTTGTTCAGGGTAAAAACTATATAATGATTTATTTTTTTACCTGTATAAGTGATTAATATAAGGAGTTACACCCAATGAATTCATCCAGTTTCTAAATGTTCTTTCTTCCTTACTTTCTCCTACAGTACAAAGATGATAATTTAATTATATTTTGACTTTTGGTCTGTTTTTAAACTATTGAATCCCAAATAGAAGATATGGTATCACAAAGCAGGAGAGAGAAATGCTGTCATAAAGTGGAAAGATATATAAATGGGTGAAGAATAAACAAATTGAATTAAATCAAACTATAAAAAGGTTACTTTCTGTGCACAGCAGTAGCAAAAAAACGACCATCAAATTGCATGTTTGGGGTCTATATGACTAGATCTTTTGAGTCAAAGCCCATTTCAGCTGCCTATAATACTGGCCAACAGGATTGGTCAATGGCACAGTTCAGGAAAAATCTAAATTTTATTTTGCAGCCTTCAGTTAAAATTATTTCACACACACACACACACACACACACACACAGGTTATCCAATTACTTATTCACTAACCTTATTATATAAATTGGGACTATAATCCCTTTTGGGATTAATTATTAAGGTTTGATTCAAAAGGTATTTCAATCTGTAACTGAAATATATTTTGAATACTTCAGAGTGAATTAACATGCTTCCAAGAAAATAGGTTATAGAAAGAAGGGATGCTAAAGGGTACATTTGGCAAATTCACAATAAAAATTAAAACTTCATGCTAAACAATGCAGAAAATAACATGCAAGCTGAAAAAAAAACAATTCTGACTGAAACAACTGTGAAAGTAAAAAAAGGTTACATTTAATATGCCACTCTAAAATCAAATTCTTAACCTTCTTCATTACCACCTACCATCACTATAACTTTCATTCTTGTTCACTGTTTAATAGGTACCTTCTCAAGTATATACACGTTTGCTTTCTGTGGGATAGGTATGAATAATAGATAACCAACACAAACTGGAACATGGTAATAACATGCCTTGTGGCACTTTTCTTCTGTAATCACAATGTTGGGCAGCAACAGGCATACATAGAGATCAGAAACAGATATGATCAAGCATGCTGATTATTTTTCACTTACTCTAATTTTAGTTATCAAAATAGGACTAACTTCAAATTCATTTTGCAAGAAAAATAAATCTATCCATCTTTAATCATGATTGTATTGTGAGTAAGATATATTTCTCCATTGGGTTTTATAGCCATGCAACTCTCAGTATTGCCAATCAAAACACAATTCATTTTGTCTATCTTTTACTCTTACTTTATTATTTTTAATATTTGAATATTTTTGTAATAAAAATAAAATGGAGTTACTATGCCTGTATGGCCAGATATATTTCCAAGTTAAGACAGCACTTGAACCAATGGTAGTTACAACCAGTCCTTGGATTTCCAGCCATCCCAGCAACCCCATTGTCACATGATGTCAACCTGTGTAATTGGCAACCAGTTCACCATTACAACTGCTTGCCAAGTTTCCTGAAATCATGTCATCACCATCTGCAATCTTTCCTGCTGGTTTCCCCAGAAAGTCAAGTCACTGGGTATATGTCACCCACCCGCACATCCTACCGCAGCCCCACTGCACTTGTACTGGCTGGTACCCTCTCAACCTGTATGACACCTCTTGGGCGCCCTTGCAGATCTGAACAACACCTCTCCTGCATCCTCCCAGACCTGTACCATGCTTCTTGCCATAGCCATACTGACCTATACTGATGCCTCTCACGCATCCCCTCACAACCTTGCTCCATCAGTCCTGGCAACCTGTGCTCTTCTGGCCCTGCCACTCCCAGTTGTTATTGGCTAATTTTTCCTCCTGCTGCTGAGGAGGCCAGTAGAATGCAGGGTGGCAGAGTTGGCAGAGTGTTGGTGGCCAAAATTAATAGAGATGGGGGGAGATAGGCAGCTGGGTGGAGTTCAAAATGAGGCAGTCTTGTGTTTTCAAGAACTATCCAGCAACCATTTTAATAGGCTATATGCTAAGAGGGATATAGAATGCCATATTTTTCTGTCTGTTTTTGAAATGTTTCCATTCCAGTTCATAGTGATAACACTACTAGCAACTTCTAACTTTATTACAACTGTGATAATTACTATAAATCTTTAAAAACTTATGTTTATTTTTTATGTTTGCTTTGTTTTTTCTCTATAATTTTCTTTTATAAGCCTAAGGCAGGAAACTGTCGTTTTTTTCCTGAAAATTATTGGAAGCCTTTTAGCTGATATATGCCTTGAACAAATAGTTGAATTTAGGGAACAGAAGTTTCACTCTTGACAACTTGATCTTTTCATTCACATTTCTGAGGTTTCATATCATGACTCCCAAGAACTCAATTATGTATTCAAGTAAGGTTAAGCTGGCATTTTATATGATTTTAAAATAAATGTCTATTACTAATATTTTTCCACAGCTGTAATGGCATATTAAAAGAAAAACAACAGGTCATAAAAGCAGGACAGTTACAAAGAGGGCAGTCATAACATCAGTAGAATGAAAGGGAAAACAGATTTCAAAATATACTTTGACAAGCCAAAAGTCCCCAACTAAATACAGTACCTACAGTAGGAGGAGTCAAATCTGCATTTTTTGAAGAAAGATTAGAAAGTTATGAAACACAAGATTATGAGCACTAGCTTAATTTCAGTATCTGAGTGTGCTTAACTCCTAAAAAACACTTTAAGATCCGAGATCTTGATGTGATTGGAACTCCTCCCCATCCACACACCCTATCTCCAGAAATAGGTATTTCTTACATTCAAAAAAACAGGAACTTCAATTGTACAGGTAGTCCTTCCCTTATGGTGATTGAGCTAAGCAAGAAAATTATTAAGTGAGCTTTGCCCCATTTTACATCCTTTTAGCCAGTTGTTAAGTGAATCACTGCAGCTAAGTTAGTAAATCTCACCTCCCCATTGACTTTGTGAGGTCACATGAGCCCCGAATACTGCAACTATCATAAATATGTGTCAGTGGCCAAGTGTCCAAATTTTTATCACATAATCATGGGGATGCTGCAATTGTCATAAGTCAGGGCTTTTCAACCTTTTCACCCATTGTACCACTTTTAGTATATGGCAATATCCAAGTACCACCAGTCGCCTAGCAAGGTGTCAAAAACTTGATGACCAAAAAAAAAGGAAAAAAGTGATGAAGTACAAGTAGTCCTCGACTTACAACAGTTTACTTAGTGACTGTTTGAAGTTACAATGGCACTGAAAAAAGTGCCCCCCAAGCCACAGCCGAGCAAGAGACCTGCCTGCCTGCCCGGTGGCATTCTTCCTCCTGTTGAGGTTTTCATTGTTGTGAGCATTTCTGTTGAGGATTGGCAGCGGGGGTGGGGTGGGGGATGTTTGGGTTTTATTCCCCTCGTCTGCTGGGTGGTTGCAGCAGGTTTTGGTCACTTCACATGACCCTGGGACACTGTGACCGTCATAAATATGAATCAGTTGCCAGCATCTGAATGTAAATCACAAGACCCTGGAGATGCTGCAACAGTCCAGTGAACCCGCGCTGCTTCTGGGCTCAGCAGAAGCGCCAGGATGTGCTGACTCCAGCTGGAGCTTGGCACTGATCCTGGTGCTTCCACTGAGCCCTGACGGCCCCAAAGAAGCGCTGATCCTGGCGCTTCTGCTGAGCCCTCAGCCCTGAAGCTCCAGCCATCTCTCACTCAGGCTTGTGTGGTGCTGCCACCGGTTCAGCTCATTCCCCTCCCCTGCTACCACTTTTCTAGGATGGTCGCGTACCACCTGCCATGTGCCAATGTACCACAGGTGGTACCCGTACCACTGGTTGAAAAGCCCTGTCATAAGTGTGAAAAACAATCATAAATCACTTTTTAGTGCCATTGTAACTTCAAATGGTCACTAAAAGAATGATTGTAAGTTGAGGACTACCTGTACTGTATTGGGGAAATCTTTTCCATTCTTAACTTTTGCAATTAGATTTATAGGTGTTTGTGTGTGACTCCAAATTCATGTAAAATTATATGGGTGGGAGCATGGTTGGAGAAAATATTGTGAACTAAACTTTCAAGTAAAATAATATAATCATTTATGTTAGAGAACAAGGGACCTGATGTTAGCGAAACTTTCCACAGACAAGATGGAGTTGTTACTGATACAGAAGGTGGACTTCAGGATTTGGGGAAAATGCCTGCTCTGGAAAAGTGTACATTTTCTGTTAAGGATCAGATTTACAATCTGGGAGTCCCTTTTGAATCCAGCATTAAATCCTGGACCATTAATAAAATCAAAAGATCCTTTTATCAACTTTGGTTGATAAATCATGTCCATAAGTGAAGAAGAAAAGCTTGTACACTAAAAAACAAAGACTGCAATTGTCTTTATGGAATGGTTTTGAAGACAGTCCAGAAACTCAGCTGGCTAGAATTTGGCAACACTTCACTCTCCTTAGGATTTAGAAAGAAGCTCAAATCATAGTCAAATCTTTTAATCTGGTTTAGCATTTGTTTTAACTAAACTGTTGCTGTTTTAATTGTATTCCTCTAAGCTGTCCTAAGCCATCAAGGGAGAGGCAGCAGGCAAGTACACTATTAAACAAACAAGAAACAATACCCCCATTAGATTATTTAAATTAAGAAATATTAAACAACCAAAGACAAATATTTCTTTAATATCCCAATTAATATGTGTTGAAGTTACTTACCTTCCAATAAATTGAAATCATAAGTATTGTTTTTAGGCTTCTTCAGGGCAGGGTAAGTATTAAAGAGGTTTGCAACAAAGGCTATATTAAGTTTAGGGTTGCCGGCAACCACGTCTGTAGGAGTCACAAACTGTTTGCAACCCAATTTATCTGCTTGTTGAAGCATATATTCAGCCCTCCTCAAATCATTTGGTTCCTGGGTGAAAATAAATTGCAAATTTAAAATAAAATATATGCACCCAAGTTTGCATTAGACATAAAATTCTAGTTACAGAAGCAAACCAGAAATTGTTTGGAAAGAAAATCCTGGTTTTGCAGGATTCCCGATTGCATTGAAAAGTATTTAGAATCTGTTTTGGATCAGTTAGAGTAGTTCACCATACTCTTCCCTCAGAAGATCTAAAGGAAACAATTGTTTTCATTAAACACAAAATAACATTCTCAGAGGTTTCTTATATAATCTCTAAGAACAGACTGACTAGGCAAACACGGTAGTCAAAAATATATTATGAAAAAAGAAAAGCAGCCTATACAATGGTTAAAAGGGTAACACGCTTTGCTGTTATATTCCTAGAAGAGTTCTTCTGGAAATACTAACAGGTATTGTTTTCCTTTATTTCAGACATGTCAAACTCGTGATGTCATATGTTGTCACGTGATGTATCAGAGCTTTTTGCCCATTGCCGGCAATGGGATGGACACAGTTTCCTTGTGACACCTCCAGTCCTCTGGCCAGAGGTTTGACACCGACACCCCGGCATTTATTTTCTCATTTTCTACTTCTTGAGGGACTGTTAAGGTATTACAAATGTTTCAAAACAGGTGCCTCTAAATGTATGTAAACACATTCAAAGCATAGTGTTTGAATAAGCAGCCATGTCTTTTTCAGATTTACATGTCTGTTTGGGAAATTTTTCAGTCTCAGAGTTTGAAGCCAAATTAGATCAGATCTGAATAGGCAGGATTATCTAAGACTATGTAATGGTAAAAAAGTCATAACTGGCTCTACCATATAAACTTGAGACAAAAATAAATTGAAATAAATCTTCAACTGTATATTTGAAGCATATTCTATCAATTTTCAAAGTATCTCCCAACATTAAGAGTCATTATTAAACTATCACATTAGCTGGCTGGATTATCATTTTTTTAACAGTTCGTCAGATCATACAAAACAATTATTCTTTTTTAAAAAAGGATTGACTTAAAAGTATTGTTAATTATCCATTCAATCATACTGTTTAATTATCTATTCAAGAAATCTGTTAGATACATTTAGTAGAAATGCTATAACTTGGTTCTCCAACCTAGCTAGTGTTTGTAATCTGAAAGGTTTAATGGAACACTTACATTAAAGCCTGAAAGATCAATCACAATGGCTGTTTCTCCACTGTTGCCTTGTTTGGGTGCAATTTGATTCAAAAGATGATAGTAAGCTTTTGAGTCCTGAAATGAGCAATGTAAATTTTAAACAAAAATTATTCATGTACACTGATCTGATGCTGAATTACTGGAATCATTATACTAATGTGCTGCTGTCATATTCTATATAGGTTCTGCATAGAATATATCTTGTTACTGGATTTTCATCTCTCTCTTGGAGGATACCCTTTTGAAAAAGACAAAGTATAGGATTATACTCGGGATGTATCTGCAGATTTATAGCAATAAAAAGGTGTCTGGATAAACTGCTCAAAAAATACAGGAGTTGATCTTGATGGAGAGCATCATCAAGTGTTACTGGCTCAGAACAGAGACGTTGCAGAACCAGAAGGACTCGTCATCTTAAAGTTCAGCTTATACATGAATTGAATCTCTATATACAGGTATCTAGGCTCACTTGCTTTCCTCTGGATTCAAAGTTCTAAACGATTCCAGTTGCAACTATCCCACTTTTCTGGATGGATACCAGAGCTTTTGGTATCCTGGAGAAGACAGAATCACTTCCTAAGCCACTTATTAACACACTTTTATTTATTTAAGAATTGGTCTTTCATAAGTTGCCGATGTTTGGCAATAGTATGTTAGGTTCAAAACATTTCAATTAGTGTACTTTTTATTAAAATGCAACAGTAGAATAATATATGAAAACTTTGATTAGTTCTATTTTTAAAATTCAGATTGTAATAATTGCTTTGTTTACTACAAGTTTAAGTAAGATATACCTTAATGTCTTGACCAAAGTTGCTTATTTTCTTCCACCCAGCATTATTCAGATGGTAGTTAACCCAGCGTAGCAGAAGTTCTTCTGGAGACAATTTCATTAATTGTTCCAATTCTTCCCCATCATTTAGTAAACCAATAAGAGCTGGAAAAGGTTTTCAATAAATATTATTCTGGAACTTCAAAATAAAAACAAAAGAATATGCTTAAGCTACAGAATTTATTATTCCTGATGAGTGTTTAAAATTCTCACCTTCGTTTCTGGAAATCTCTATATCAGAAAAAAGACCAACTTTAATAATTTGCCATAATAATCCTAACACCAAATGTGGCTTTCCATCTATTAGATCTTGTGATCCAATGTTAACTACTGTACAGCCAATAGCTGATGCAGAATTTAGTGCTAGATCTAGATTTTCCTAAAAACAAAGCAAAAAAAAAAGTTAGGAAAAAACAATGTAAAATGAACAGTATTTTCCTTTGAAGGAGCTGATAGAGCATAGGCCCTTTTTAATACAGCTATTGTTGTTGTTGTTAGTTGCGAAGTTGTGTCCGACCCATCACGACCCTATGGACAACGTTCCTCCAGGCCTTCCTGTCCTCTACCATCTTCTGGAGTCCATTTAAGCTCACAGCTACTGCTTCAGTGACTCCCTCCAGCCACCTCATTCTCTGTCATCCCGTTCTTCTATTGCCCTCAGTCTTTCCCAGCATTAGGCTCTTCTCCAGTGAGTCCTTCCTTCTCATTAGGTGGCCAAAGTATTTGAGTTTTAGCTTCAGGATCTGGCCTTCTAAAGAGCAGTCAGGGTTGATCTCCTCTAGGACTGACCGGTTTGATCGCCTTGGAATCCAAGGGACTCGCAGGAGTCTTCTCCAGCACCAGAGTTCAAAGGCCTCAAATCTTTGGCGCTCAACCTTTTTTATGGTCCAACTTTCACTGCCATACATTGCAACTGGGAAGACCATAGCCTTGACTATACGCACTTTTGTTGACAGGGTGATGTCTCTGCTTTTTAGTGTGTAATACAGCTATTAATTTATATTTAGGTCAGTCTGACCTAGACTGACAGGCATTTTAATTAATTTATATTTAGTATTTTTAATTCATTTTAAAATTCTCTAATTTTTTATTGCACTGACGTTCTCAATTTTCATTTTATCTTGATTTATGTACCGTATATACTTGAGTATAAGCCGAATTTTTCAGCCCACTTTTTGGGCTGAAAAATTCCACTTCGGCTTATACTCCAGTCAACAAAAAAACTTACCGAGGACTTGTGCGCGGCCGAGGCTTTGGAGCTTCCGGGATCGTGCTCACCTCTCCCAAGCCGCCGTCCGGAGACCTGCCGAAGTTTGGGGAGGTTTGGGGAGGTGCGCGCGCACCTCCCCAAACCTCCCCAAACGAAGCCGGGTCTCCGTTCCTCCGCCCCCTGCCTGCCTGCTTCTTTCCACAGCGGAAAGAAGCAGGCTGGCAGGGGGCGGAGGAACGGAGACCCGGCGACGTTTGGGGAGGTTTGGGCGCCTCCCCAAACCTCCCCAAACGTCGCCGGGTCTCCGTTCCTCTGTGCCCTGCCTGCCTGCTTCTTTCCACAGCGGAAAGAAGCAGGCTGGCAGGGGGCGGAGGAACGGAGACCCGGCGACGTTTGGGGAGGTTTGGGCGCCTCCCCAAACCTCCCCAAACGTCGCCGGGTCTCCGTTCCTCTGTGTCCTGCCTGCCTGCTTCTTTCCACAGCGGAAAGATGCAGGCTGGCAGGGGGCGGAGGAACGGAGACCCGGCGACGTTTGGGGAGGTTTGGGCGCCTCCCCAAACATCCCCAAACGTCGCCGGGTCTCCGTTCCTCTGTGCCCTGCCTGCCTGCTTCTTTCCACAGCGGAAAGAAGCAGGCTGGCAGGGGGCGGAGGAACGGAGACCCGGCGACGTTTGGGGAGGTTTGGGCGCCTCCCCAAACATCCCCAAACGTCGCCGGGTCTCCGTTCCTCTGTGCCCTGCCTGCCTGCTTCTTTCCACAGCGGAAAGAAGCAGGCTGGCAGGGGGCGGAGGAACGGAGACCCGGCGATGTTTGGGGAGGTTTGGGCGCCTCCCCAAATATCCCCAAACGTCGCCGGGTCTCCGTTCCTCTGTGCCCTGCCTGCCTGCTTCTTTCCACAGCGGAAAGAAGCAGGCTGGCAGGGGGCGGAGGAACGGAGACCCGGCGACGTTTGGGGAGGTTTGGGGAGGCGCCCAAACCTCCCCAAACGTCGCCGGGTCTCCGTTCCTCCGCCCCCTGCCAGCAGGCAACCCTGCACTATTCAGCTCAGTGAAGTCACGCTTGGTTAAAAAACAGATTTAATAATAATAATAATAAGAAGAAGAAGTTGGGCTGATCAAATGTTTCAATAATGACTGAAGGAGAGCTGCTTGTACCTTGGTCTTTGTGCTGGTGTCTTGACATGCCAATACACTAGTACGGAAAGCTGCCGTTCACTTTCGGGGGGAGGAAAAAAAACACAACACCGCACGCTTTCCGCCCCGAAAATCAGCTGATCGGGCGTTTCAAGCCGTTTCAAGCGTGACTTCACTGAGCTGAATAGTGCAGGGTTGCCTGCGTGTTTGCTTGTTCCGGGTAGAAAAAACGCTGTCGACCCCGGCATCTTTTGCGGGGAGGGGTGAGGTGGGGTGGAGGAAGCAATTTGCGAAGCAGCCGAAATGGGGGTGTCAAGCCGACCAGGAGGAGGAAGAAGAAGAAGAGGAGGAGGAGGAGGAGTGGGGGGCACGCGGCGATCCCGCTTCGCTGCTTTCGCCCGGCGCCCTTTTCCGACGTCCGCATCACTCCAGGCTCAAAGGGCGCCGTCTGAACGGAGAGTGCGGGGAAAGTGGACGTGCCGCCGGCGCCCTGCTCCCAGGCCCGGATTGGCTGGAAAACATGCCTGCTCGCGAGTAGGCAGGCGAAGATCTGGAAGGCTCAGGATGTAGGGAGGGTGGGGGGTGGGGGGTGGGGGGAAGCGAGAGTCTCCTCGGCTGGTTGGTGGGCGGCTGCAACTTCACCCCAGCAGCCCGGGCGCGCAGAGATGCTGCTTCTCTTTCGGCTCCGCGTCCGCCAGCGCTCGGAGCGGGCTCGAGGTGCTGCTGGTGAACTTCCTTCCCCCTTCGCTTTTGCTTGCTCCGCTTCTGCTGATGTCACGGCCGCCGGAGCTCGGGAGGCCCGCTCGCCAATGACAGCCGGGAAGCCTGGGGGAGACCGGGAGCCAAAAAGCCAGCCGCCGCGAGTGCTGCGAGGGAGCGCGGCGTGGCGGGCGGCTTTTTAAAGGGAACGCCGCCCCCTTTTTAAACTTCCCCTCCTCCTCCGCCCAGCCTTTACTCTTCTTTCCTTCCACTTTCCGGATTAGGGCTGGGGAAGGAAGGAAGGAAGGAAGGAAGGAAGGAAGGAAGGAAGGAAGGATTTAGAGAGGAGGGAAAGGGGAGGGAGGGAGGGAGGGAGGAAGGAAGGAAGGAAGGAAGGAAGGAAGGATTTAGAGAGGAGGGAAAGGGGAGGGAGGGAGGGAGGAAGGAAGGAAGGAAGGAAGGAAGGATTTAGAGAGGAGGGAAAGGGGAGGGAGGGAGGGAGGGAACAAGCAAACGCTGCCCCAAAACTGGGGCGTTTCAAGCCATGGCTCCTCCGGCAACAGTCGCTTAAGCTGCAGTTCATCCGGTTCCCCCAGCCTTTCCAAATATTCCAGGCTGGAGCATTCACTCCCTCCGCAGTTCCTCCAGCCATTACGAGCCGTTTCTGGTTAAGTTCAAACAAATACAAGCAGATTCAAGCCGTGGCTCTTTCCGCCCCGAAAATCAGCTGATCGGGCGTTTCAAGCCGCGGCGTTTCAAAACGGCCACAATCTCCCGGCAAGACCTCCTCTGCAGTTCCTCCAGCCATTACAAAGCAACTCTGGTCAAATTCAGGCCGTTTCGGTCTAATTCAGGCAGATGCAAACAGATTCAAGCCGCGGCTCTTCCACCCGAAAATCAGCTGATCGGGCGTTTCAAGACGCGGCGTTTCAAAACGGCTACAATCTCCCGGCCAGACCTCCAGCTGCCTCACCTGACAATCGGGGAGGGGAGGGGAGGGGGGGAGGAAGGAGGAAGAAACCAGCGCACCCTTCGCCCTTTTATTGTCGCAATCGAAGAGGCAGGAGAATGCGGGGTGGGGAGGGGAGAGAGAGAGAGAGTAGAAATCCCTATTTTCGGAGCCGAGAAGAGAAGCGCGGCTACAGCAGTCGCTAGAGTTCCCCCCAAGGGGGCGGAGAAAGAAGAACTCTCGGAGCGTTTCTTTCGTAAATACGCGCGCAGGCACACACTCGCCCAGCCGCGCGCTTCGCCCAGCTTCTCGCGGGGAGTTTGCAAGCCCTTCGTTTCTCTTCAGGGCCGTCAGAAGGGCGAGCAAGTCTCTGCCCTGCCCTGCCCTGCCGTGGGGGTGGAGAGCCAAGCGCGCTTGACGTTCCTGGAAACGAGAAGGGCCTGCGGAGACTGACACCAACCCGAGTGCCCAAGCGGGTCTTCTCAGCGTCAGGCAAAGTAGCTCACATGCAAAACAAGCCCGGCAGAGGAGCCGGAGCAGCTCCGCTGCTGGGGGCGCGTCTCGGCCGGGCCTTGCAGGATCTGGGCCGGGCGCCTCTGCTCGCCGCTCCGGCTCCTCTGCCGGGCTTGTTTCGCGTGCGAGCTACTTTGCCGGCCGCTGCTGAGGGAAGATCTCTGGAGAGGAGCATAAGGTGAGCTGCTGCATTTCCCAGCCTCGGCTTATACTCGAGTCACCAACTTTTTCCATTTTTGGGGGGTAAAATTAGGGGTCTCGGCTTATATTCGAGTCGGCTTATATTCAAGTATATACGGTACTTATTATATGTTTTATTGTGAGCCGCCCTGAGTCCTTCAGGAGATAGGGCGGGATATAAATCCCATCAATAAATAAATAAATAAATAAATTTATTCTTTTAGTAACTTAATATAAATGTTACCATCATAACTCAGAATATGTCTGTACTAGGATTTTCTAAAAAATGCTATATATGATATCAAAATAGATATCATAAGAAAGATGTAAGAAAAATGGAGGTCTGAAAACTAAATAAGGCTTTTTGAATCAGAGATGAATACATACACATACACAAAATGTTTTGAATGGAAAAATATATACTGAAACAAAAAGTTGTTTGGTAGGGGAAATTGTAAAAATTGGAGGTAGTTAATAGGCATAACAAAAGCAGTACTAAAACAACTCAAATTGATATGTTCTACAAATGTGTTACAAATGTATTACTAATAGAACTATGTACCAAATTATGTGCTAGAAATGAAAAATTGAGTCATTAGCTTTGCAAAAAAATTCCAGAAAGCTTCCTGAAACTGTTCTACTCAAAGGCTCATATATTATGGATTTACTACAGCAATACAGTATATATAGAAAGTTTAAATAACTAGAAATATTACAATTTATTGCCTTCTTTTTATATTCATTTTTCCATCTATAACCAGAAGAGAAAAAAACCCAAAATATAAAAATAAAATATAAGAAATATAAGAAAACAGAAACAAAGATAAAGAAAATACAGAAAAATATTGAAAGTAAAATGTATGTTTGATACTCTTAAATATAATTGAAACCCAGGTCTCAAACAACAAATTAAACTTTGGCTAACTGGAGTGATATTGATCAAACTTTATGCAATAAAAAGCTTTTTCCTATTTTGAAAGTATTTTTTATTCTATTACTTCCCACTGGAGTAAAATGGTGCAGAGTAGCCTCAGACAGTGAGATAGGCATATAAATTTAATAAATAAAACAAAATAATAAATAATCAATCTTCTTAGCTACACCCCATGAAGGATAAATCTCCTTGTACTTCATAAGGTTCAGAGTCTAAAATTACTAAAATGTCTTCAATGTATAACATCTCCAAAACAAAATCTCTGTCATTTCTAAAATGTTACATATGGAGATTGGAATCTAACCACCTATAAATAAATAAATAAATAAATATTTTCGGAGTGCCCAATAAACGTGAAACAGAATCCTCTAGAATTAATTGCATTCTGGGATCACAGAACACTTAATGTGACATTTTAAAAATTCTAACATTGGTTTGTTGTCACTGCAGGTTTTCTATGTGTATCTTAGTACAATTTTTCACTTGCAGATTTAGATTAATTATATAATCAGAAACTTCCAAATAAAATTTCTGACAATTTTAATAATTTAGGAGTTTCCGATTTTCACACAGTTTCACACATCAGGCCCAAACTGTAAAATTAAAATACATTTCAATTTGATATGGTATATTGCAACTCAGCAGTATTAACCCAACCAAATTCTTTGAAATGTTTTAAAATAATAATTAGCTATATGCTAATTAGCTATATGGGATTAATACTATTTCTTGCTCAAAATTTCTGGCTTGGGCAAGAAATTTTCAAGTTTGCATTTGCATCATAATGTAATTTTACATAAGAGCTACAATCAAATTTTAATCACTTTCCCAAACATCATCCATATATGACTTGCAGTTTACAATCTGCCTTGTTCATCTTCTTAATTGCCATTGAACTAGCTAGATTTTGGCTATGGTTTACTTACTGATCTAGTGAATGCAGTAAGCTTCTTCTTATTAATTGCTCTTTCATCAATTGTATCTGGCTGAGATAAATTAATCATTTTGCTTGAAAATAAAGAAAAATAATTGTTAGCTTAATCTGAAATAAAGTGTGAAGTGATTTAAAAGATTGGCAGATTAAAATTCTCCATAAATGTGAACACATTAAATAGCAAAACATTTAATAGAATTACAGAATATGGAAACTTATGGAATGAGTATTTTGTTTCCAGAAGTGAAATAATGTAAGTAACTAATATTCAACTGTTATTAACTGAAGAATCTGCTTAGAACTTACCACAGACAGAGGAAGAGGCATAAGCATATGTATATGCATGTTAATGTAACATACATTTCCTCCCTGCTAAAATGTAAAATAGCAGAACTATCTTTGACTTAGCATGGAGAATGAAGACAATAGCTCTTAGACAACAGCACCATGCTAGAAACAATTAGCTTAGGTCTGATTTTCAAATGCTTATACTTGGATAATTTCTGGGATTAGTATGAATTAGTATTAAAGCATTCCATATACAACCAAGGCTGCTGTTAAAAATAGCAGTTCATTCTTATCCAAGGTGGATATGAATGGTAGGGGAGGTAAGGGAGAATGGACATTTCCTTTATAAAATTCCTCAATGAGACTGCTAATAGCAATGCAGAAGCAGCAATTGTGAAGCATACCATGCTTAATGGCAGCAATTGGACTTGAAAGAACTGCCTTCATAAGTCAGGGCAGTCACATGACATTGCACTTTAAGACTGTGCTGCTTAGCAGAATTCCAAATGCCAATTAATATTCATAAGCAAGGACTACCTGTATATGGTTTAATTTTATTGATTTCAATGAATTCAAAAATTGCTTAACTTTCCAACTAAAATAAATAGGGCTTATAGTATCAAAATTAAGCAATGTTAATGTCTTAAGAACTCACCAGCCAGTATTTTGATAAATATTTTTAAAAACTGAACATACCAAAGAAGGATACCATCAGCAAGTGAATTAAAAAGGCTATTATTTGATGGATCCATAGGGAGACAATGTTTGCAGTCAGGGTCATCTTTAAGAGCTTTATTTATCCAGTTAACAAACGCAACCTTGTCTTCTTCTGGAAAATACAAGAGGAAAATATATTTTAAGAGCAGTCTAGCAATACATGTGCCACAGACTCAACCTTGCTGTCTTTGCACACTTGTAAAAGCAATCCTAATAGGGAATATTATGTTATGTATCCTTAGTAATCATTGAAAATAGGACATCAAATTGTGTCAATGTGAATACTTTTCTTTGTGGAGTATGATGGATATAAAAAAATATTTAGCTATGAGATATATAAAGGTATTTAAATATGAGATATACAAAGGTGAGAAAATTTTGATTTTTTTTGAATACCAAGGTCCAATTCTCTTTGCTTAAGCTCTGCCAAAACTTTAACTAGACCTTTATTTAGAGGTTATAGCCATTATAAGAAAATAATAAAAAAACTGGTTTAGATGATTTTTCAAAAAGGTGGTAAAAATATCCAATAGCATACAATGAAGCAATGATTCACCCTAGCATTTCAATTGGCAAAATTTCAGTCTAGCCGCAGAAATGACATAACCAAGTTTCAAATAGGAGAATGCATTTATGGTTTATCAAGGGACATGGAAAACAGCCTTTAAAAAGTTGGACTGAATTACTTCCAGGGTAGAAGGTCCATATAGCTGCAGAAGAAATCTATGTAACATAATTTGACTGCTATCCCAACAGTTTTACATCTGATTTGCATAAAAGTATTCTTATGCAGCAATAGTATCAGTTCAATAAGATGGTGGTCAATGGAAGAAGCAGCTAATTTTCTTCACAATCTAATACGTTATTAGGAATTGTTAGATATTATACTGTTTTATTCTTACAGGTAGTCCTTGACTTATGACCAGTCATTTAGCAATCATTCAGACTTCAATGAGTCTCCCTGGGTACTTGCTACCCAGTTTTAATGTTCCAATGACTGGGTCTCTCCCTATGGTTATATGATTACATGTCAGTCACTTGGCAATTAGTCCCTATTTATTATCATTTGCAGAATCGTACAGTCATTACAATGGTTTTGCTGAAAACAAGCATTTACTTTCGGTTTTTCAGAAAGCCAACCCATAGTGAATCATTAGTTCAGTTAAAGACCATTGCATTCACTTAACAACCGCTGCAAAATATTTTAAAATTGGGTCAGTCACGTGGACTAGGTTAGGGACAGATCACATTGGAGAAAATCTACTTATGTAGTCATTAAGAGTTGGCACAATATGATGGCATATCAACAATAAATCAATCCAAGTTAAAAGGCAGTTGGGCCTCTACCCTGCTGGGTAATTACAATTTCAGTGGGATGTCCCAGGAGGAACATCTCACTCTCAAAAGCTGCCAAAATGGATAAAATCTATTTTTTTCATTTTTCAGTCATTGTGCAAGAAAAGAAGGAGACTGTCATGATTATGGAAATATTAGCACCAGAGAATTTAAGTGGGAGATGGAACTGTTGAATAAGGATCTAGTGAGTCAATAGGGCACTAGAGGACAAAAGTTTATTTATTTTGAGCAGGCCATTCTCTAATTATACTGTAAGAACTGCATAAATCTTAATCCTGGCATTACATTCACAAAAAGGTTTCTTTGAACAATACTATTTTTTACCTGAGTAAGAATGCTGAGTTCCCTCACTAGAAATGGATGATGTTCCTCCAATTGCAGTAATACCCAGTTTCTTGTTTATGGATTTTCGAAATGATTTGCTAATATCTTTACTTTTCAGCTCCTGAATAACCTGGAACAGAACAACATCAAATAGAACAGAAAATCATCAAAGAGCAGCCATGTCAAAACAGTAGTATAATTCCTGACTTTCTTCTTCCTGTTTTCTTAGCATATCTACTTAATTGTTCCAACTAACTGAAGCATGGAACTTATACCATAAAGCAAATCAATTATCTGGAGAAGGGGTGGGAGAGAGAAAAGGGACAAACCAAGGACATTTATAATTGTGAACCAATTCTTTATTATTTAATTCCTTCATATTTGATCTTTTTAGACTATAAGAAAACTAAAATATTTTGGATATATCTATAAAGAATATACTTTTACACTTATACCAATAAAAAAAAATCAACAGCATCTTATGGCAGGGCTTTTTTCACAAATTGTACCACTTTTAGGATATGGCTATATTCGAGTACCACCAGTCATCTAGCAAAGTATCAAAAACTTGATGACCAAAAAAAAAAAAAAAGGAAAAAAGTGATAAAGTACAGGTAGTCCTCAACTTACAACAGTTTGCTTAGTGATTGTTCAACTTTATAATGGCTTGAAAAAAGTGACTTATGACCATTTTCACACTTATGACTGTTGCAGCATTCCCAGGGTCATGTGATTTACATTCGGATGCTTGGTAACTGATTCATACTTATGATGGTCACAGTGTCCCAGAGTCATGTGATCACCTTTTGCAACTTTTTGACAAGTGAAGTCAATGGCCAGGGGGCATGGCCAGCTCAACATTACTCAAGTCGCACAGCTCCTGGGGGGGGTGGGGGGCTGTGGGGGGATTCATGTGTCTCTGATGGAGGGGGGTGGGCCTGGGGTAGGCGCCAGGGCATGGTCCACTAAAGGAGCCTTGCTGTCCCTCTTGGGCTGTGTGAGGGACTCCCAGACAGTGGCATAGGCTGCCCAGAATCCTGGGCAGCAGAAGGCAAGCGTCCAGCCCAACCCTTGAGCTCTCGAGCACCAGGACCCTGCAACCCAACCCACTCCAGCCCCACTTCCCTGAGGAGGCTCCTGGCTGTGCTTACCTCGTCAAGGCTGCTTCTGCTGATGTGCCCACTCTCCTTGGGCAGGTTGCTTATGATGGGTGCAGGAGGGCAAAGTGCTTGGGTCAGAGGGAGGCCCACTTCCTCTCCATGAGAAGACACCAGGCTTTGTAACCAAAGCATCCTTAGCGATAGGATGGGAGACCCTCAGGATAGGCCAGGAGGAGGGGGCAAGGGGATGGCGAAAGGGCAGCAGGTCTGCTGGTGGCCAAGTGCTAAGGTGGGGCTTCCCTCAGACAGTCCCTCCCATTTCAATCTTCCTCCTTCCTTCCTTCCTTGCTCCCTCCATCCCTGCCCTCCCTCTTTCCCTGCCTCCCTGCTTCTCATTCTGATTTCCTTCCTTCCCTCTCATTGTTTCTTCCTTCCTCCCTCTCATTGTCCCTTCTTTCCCTCCCTCATTGTCCCATCCTTCCTTCCTTCCTACCCTCCCTCCCTCTCATTGTCCCATCCTTCCTTCTTTCCTTCCCTCCCTCTCATTGTCCATTCCTTCCTTCCTTCCCTGCCTCCCTTTCTCATTCCCATCTCCTTCCTTTGTCCCTCCATGCCCAGGAAGGGACAAGGGCAGGGGGAAAGTCTGCCAGCGTGGCTGGTGGCCTTGCTGCCGGTGGCCATGGCTTGAAAGACCACTGTAAATCCCTGGATAAGAGCGGCACAGTCTTAAGAGCAGAGTGGCAGGAAGATATTTGCAACGAGGGAGGGAGAAAAACAGACAAGAAACACAGCGGGGGAAAGGTCCCCCTCCGCAAGGAATGAAGAAAGGCAGCATCCCCTGAAGGAGACCAGCAAATGACCGTCTCCCATTTCATACACCGGGCTCTGGGGGCTCTGCGGGCTGGGATGGAGTGAGTCCACGTTACTTGTGCTATGCCACCCAGACCCCAGCCTGCTTGGTTTTGGCAGGCAGCGGCGCACTCCTCACCACACGAAGAGGCTGGGCTGGGTGAGGCCAAGCTGGCGAGAAGCCAAACCTGCCTGGGCGTGCACAGATGAGGCGGCTGGCACTAGGCGTCCTGGGTGACTATTTTGCCCTGCTGGCTGATTATGTTCTGAGCGCTTCCCTTTCACCTGGGACACCGGATGCCATGTGCTCACCTCTTCTGCTTCTTGCCAGTTTCACCTCGCCTGGCCCAGCTTCTCCACATGGTGTTTGTTTCATATATAATTAATTAATACTAATCCAGTTATATTCAGATAAACATATAACCTAAGATATTAGCTTGCTTACTGAGACAAATTCTTCAAAATTGATTTTGCCATCCTTGTTACTATCTGTCACTGCTATAATTTTTTCCACAATTTCACGAACTTTATAGCCAGGTAACGGAAGACTTGCTTCTTTGAAAAGATCTTGAAGTTCATAATCACTGACATATCCACTATTGTCAATGTCTATAAATTAAAAAACAAACATAAGTGCTTTGTTACTATTGATATTTCAATTGCTGTTTTAAAACAATGCATTTTTATTTTTTTTAATTACCGGCTTGAATTTGGGCTATCTTTAGTAATAGATAATATATATTTGCTGAACTATGATCATTTCAAATATTAACTGAGAACCTATTCATATTTCTAGGTTGCCTTGCCTTGCCCTATCCTATCCTATCCTATCTATCTGGATATATCATCACAATTACTTCATGATTTTTTGAAGCTTCAATTATCTGCTTTATAAAATTATCATGTACCTCTAATGACTTATTTGGTGGTATGTATCAGACCCCTAGGAACATAGCACTTCTGTTAGCTTGCCATTTCAACTTGCCATTTCAAATAACACTTGTTATTTGAATCTCTGTATGGATCTCTGCATAGGTGAGATCATTTCTGGTTTATATGTGTTGCCTGTTCTTCTGAAATAAAGTTTACCTATCATATCCAATGCTCTACTGGTGCAATTCATCTTACTATGTTTATAGAATCCTTTTTGTATTACACTTGCCTTTATTTATTTATTTATTTATTTATTTATTTATTTATTTATTTATTTATTTATTTATTTATTTATTTATTGATGGGATTTATATCCCGCCCTATCTCCCGAAGGACTCAGGGCGGCTAACAATAAAACATATAATAAGTACATAAATCAAGATAAAATGAAATTGAGAACATCAGTGCAATAAAAAATTAGAGAATTTAAAAATGAATTAAAAATACTAAATATAAATTAATTAAAATGCCTGTCAGTCTAGGTCAGCTTGGTGGAACAGGTGTGTTTTGAGGCCGCGGCAAAAGGATTGGAGGTTTTGGGCTATCAGGGGGGAGCTGATTCCATAGGGTTGGTGCTCCCACAGAGAAGGCCCTCCCCTGGGGGTCGCCAGCCGACATTGCCTAGCTGACGGTACCCTGAGGAGGCCTTCTCTGTGTGAGCGTACTGGACGATGGGAATTTGTTCCCGGCAGCAGATGGTCCTGCAAGTATCCCGGACCTAAGCCATGTAGGGCTTTAAAGGTAAGTACCAGCACCTTAAATCTCACCTGGAGGGCAACTGGTAGCCAATGCAGCTCACGCAGGAGGGGTGTAATATGGGAGTATCGGGGAGCTCCCATCACAACCCGTGCAGCTGCATTCTGCACCAGCTGAAGCCTCCGGGTGGTCTTCAAGGGCAGCCCCATGTAGAGAGCATTACAGTAATCAATACGGGAGGTAACGAGTGCGTGGGTGACTGTACGTAGGGCATCTCGGTCCCAAAAGGGGCGCAATTGGTATATAAGACAAATCTGTGCAAATGCCCCCCTAGCCACGGTTCCAATGTGATCTTCAAAACTGAGTCGTGAATCTAGGAGGACGCCCAGATTGCGTGCTTTATCAATGGGAGGTAACATCTCTCCTCCTATAGTCAGAGATGGAACCTCTTGGACTAAACGAGATGACGGTATGTACAGCCACTCAGTCTTGGCCGGGTTGAGTCGAAGCCTGTTTTCTCCCATCCAAATCTGTACCGCTTCCAGACAACGGGACATCACATCAAGGGCATCACTGGGTTGGTTCGGGGTGGAGATGAATAGCTGGGTATCATCAGCATATTGATGATATTTCACCCCTCAGCTACGGATGATCTCTCCCAGCGGCTTCATATAGATGTTGAACAGGAGGGGCGAGAGCACCGAACCCTGAGGCACTCCACAATTAAGAGGACTAGGGCTTGACCTCTGCCCTCCTGCCAACACCGTCTGCGAACGGTCCGAGAGGTAGGAGGAGAACCAACGCAGAACGGTGCCTCCCACTCCCAGCCCCTCAAGACGACGCAGTAAGATACCATGGTCGATGGTATCAAAAGCCACTGATAGATCTAATAGGACCAGGACAGAAGAATAACCTCTATCTCGGGCCCGCCAGAGATCATTCACCAGCGCGACCAATGCCGTCTCCGTGCTATGCCCCGGTCTGAAACCCGATTGGTACGGATCTAAATATTCAGCTTCCTCCAGGTTCAAAGGGAGCTGTCGTGCCACCACGCTCTCAACGACCTTCGCAAGGAAGTGAAGGTTGGAGACAGGACGGAAGTTGTTTAAAACAGCTGGGTCCAGTGCCGGTTTCTTGAGGAGGGGCCTTACCACCGCCTCTTTCAAGGCAGCAGGGAAGTACCCTTCACTCAGTGAGGCATTGATAACTGCTAGGAGCCAGCCTCGTGTAACCTCCCGAGAAGCATAGACTAGCCAGGAGGGACACGGGTCCAACAAACATGTGGCGGCACTTAGTTTCCCCATGATCTTGTCCACTTCATCCGGAGTCACAGGATCGAACTCTTCCCAAATGTACTTGGCCAACTTCATCGTTTTCCTCTCATTAGATACTGCCCAGTCAGAGTCCAGACCAGCCCGAATCTGAGCAATTTTGTCCACCAGATATTTACTAAATTCCTCAGCCCGTCCATGTAGGGGGTCCTCTCCCGTCTCTTGACTTAAAAGGGAGCGGACCACTCTAAATAGGGCGGCCGGGCGATTATCTGCAGACGCAATGAGGGTGGTGAAGTAGGCGCGCTTTGCCACCCTCATTGCCACAAGATAGGATCTAGAAAACGATCTTAACTGTGTTCGGTCAGACTCAGACCGATTGGCTCTCCAAATGCTCTCTAGGCCCCTTCTCTGGCGCTTCATCTCCCGCAGGTCCTTGGAGAACCAAGGAGCGAGTCGGGACTTGCGCCGGATCAGAGGCCGCAAAGGGACAACGCGGTCGAGCGCCTCTGAAGCAGCCTGTTGCCAGGCATTAACTAAGGACTCGACCGGGTTGTGGGAGAGGGAGGTGGGAATCGGTCCAAGCGCCATCTGGAATTTATCTGGGTCCATCAGGCGCCTGGGGCGGAACCACCTGGTCGGTTCCGCCTCCTGACATCGGGGGGTGACGTGACGGAGGCCCAACCGCAGGAGGTAGTGGTCTGTCCATGAAAGGGGTTGTGATGTTGGAGTAACCCCACCCAGCCCATTTAGCCACTGCCCAGAGACAAAAATTAGATCCGGCATGTTTCCTCCCTCGTGAGTTGGGTCCTGAGTAATTTGAGTAAGGTCCATGGCCGTCATGGAGGCCATGAACTCTCGGGCCACTTCTGATGCACTGCCCAGGGAAGGTAGATTAAAGTCTCCCAGTACCATAAGCTTTGGAAATTCGACCGCCAATCCTGAGATGGCGTCAGGTAGCTTGGGTAGAACCGTTGCTGTGCAGCTTGGAGAGAGTTATACCAGAAGTAGGCCCAACTGACCACCAGGACCCCATCTTAAGAGGAGGGATTCACATCCGTCTATCTGAGGGGCAGTGGCCTCCCGCGGATGGAGGGTCTCTCTGATAACGACCGCCACGCCACCTCCCCTACCCTGGGCTCGAGGTTGATGTAGCACACGGAAACCTGGAGGGGATAAATCAGTCAGAGGGACCCCTCCCTCTGGGCCCAGCCAGGTTTCCGTGATGCATGCCAGGTCTGCGTCTTCCTCCTCGATCAAGTCATGGATGAGGGGAGCTTTATTCACAACAGACCTGGCATTAAAATAGATCAGCCTGAGCTCAGGAGTCAGACCTCCCTCTTCCCCAGGGCAGCAAGCGAGAGCCAGAGGGTCAGAGCGCGCCACAGCAAGAAGATAGCGTGGGCATGATCTCAGAATACGATATGGCCCTCTGCTCCTCCATCTGCTGCCATTCCCAATTACTGTGGGGATCGGTATCCCTGTACCCTGGTTTCCAAGACTCTCCTCGGCCCTCATATTGCCGCGACCATTGGCCAACTTAGGCTGAGACAGGTCTGGTGGGATCTTCCCCCCGATTTGCTGGGCCTGACCCTCCCCCCTCCCTAACCCTTCAAAAAATTTATGCCTCATGACTTCTAGCTCATCTTGCTTGTTTAAGCCATATTTTGTGTATTAGTGTGGAAACATTCAGTATAGTATAATTGATTGGACTCAATCTATTTTCTTTATATCTGTCTCATATTTATTTTTTGCCAAACTAATTTTTATAAGATTTTACTTTGCTTCTCCAGTCAGTGCATTGTATGCCAATTCATTACTCCCTAGTTATCTTACAAATCCCTATCAATATGAAATCACCCATCTCTCTTCATAACATTCCTCTGACGCCCGAGATGAGTCCATAGATAATTAGTTGAGTTTTCCAAGTACATATCTCAGATTGTATAGCAGTTGTTTGCAGAAAAAGAATAATTTTGCTTTATTTCACTAAAATATAGATTTCAGAGTGTGGTGGAAAAACACACCTCTAAAGAAAAAAATGTATGTTCCAGTTTCTTTATTAAACTAACAAAGAAATAGAGTAATCACTGCATTCCCAACAAGCAAAACCAAGACCCAATTTCGATGTAGATACCAAGTAAGTTACGCATACAGTATGTATTAACTTATCAAAGATATGGAATGCCCCATCAATTATTCACAATTATTTGTGTTGTAACAATGTGGCTCTCCTGTGCTATAATATGGAAAAGCCTGAATGGTTTTATTATCTATTCTTGAGTAAATCAATACAATGGAAGACAGCTAGTCTACATATCAAAAGTTCTCATGAACACTGAGAAGATGCTAAAATGTGAGTCTTGCTGGTGTCAGGAAGATTTGCTACTTTCACGTCAATCTAATTATTCTTATATATGAAGTTTATGTATGAAGCAAGGGAAGGATGCCATAGAGTAATCAGTTTATTTGGATTGCCAAACATAGCAGCTTTTCTTTTTTTCTACACAATTTAACAAGTCTAGGGTATACCTTCTAAATAGCCCTCAAATTAAAGTACAAGGTTATTTCAGGCAAAACATATCAAGGAAATCTTAGCCTTTGCATTAATGCAATTGTTCAGATTTCATTGTCCCCAATCTGCATAATTTTCTTGTTGGAAGATAAAAACCTTTGTGACATCTGTGCTTAACATTCATGAAATGCCCCTGATCCACCAGTAGCCCCAAAAGAAAGATACAATGAAGTCCCTTGAACTTTCCCGCCTGCATTGACACTTGGACTGCAATTGATTAATTGGTCTTTTTGGGAAAACAGTGTGCACCGGCAAATAAACACAAAATGGAATCCTCTCAAGATAAAGGAAATCTTTATTACAATATTGCACTCCTCAAAATTTCACACCTAGGAACAGATCTACACATCTAAGATTGCATATCCTATAAAACAAGAAACAACATATCCTGGGGTAGGAACATCTCTACCCATCTAATATACTTAATATCAAAGTACATACTCCCTGATCAAAGCCCATTAGTACTGAAGTACTAACATGCTCAGCATTCTAACTTCATACCCTACTTCCGATTGCTATACTCCATGAAATGTAGTACAATAAAACTAACTTAATTTTCAAGCCGCTTCCCAGCATGTTTATTTGTGACCTGGCTGAACTTCGAACCCAGGATTTTCTTCCAATACTCTCATGACATGATAATATATACTGGGGATCAGCAGGGCTTATGTGATTATAGCAAACCTCTGGCAATATAACATTACATGTGGCTGGGAAATTGTGGGAGTTGGTTCACACATCTTAAAAGTTGTCAAGATTGAGAAACACTGTGTTATGGAAACTTACATGTGAAACATTATCATTATTACACATAGAATCTATTATTAAATTATCATGGCAGATATCTTGATATTATCTTTGAAAGGGACAGGGTTATGAAATCAAAAGTAGTAGATGTGATCAATTTTTAATCTTATATCCTCAACAAGGGTCAGTTAAAACCTTAGAAAACATCAGCAAACGTACCTATTTTACTGAATGCTTCTTTTAGTTCTTCCAGTTCCTCTCGAGAAATTGTTGTTACGTTATTTTCCATCTTGATTGCCAGGTTTTTATGTCTGAAAATAATAAGACATATATACAAAGTACAATAAGGAAAGATATTATTCAATGAACTTGAAATATTGTTTGTGATCCATTAGAATTTATTCTGAGCATTAGGTATAAGTTTCTTTTTTCTAAGTATAAGTTTCACATTATGCAAAAGTTACAGATTTTGGATTAATTTCTCACCAGACAAAAAGAGTTATATCGATAACAATTGGGTTTATTAATTTATGCTGACATAAGACTGAAGATTCTACTTCTACCTGCATCAAAAGGAAAGTGTTCAGTGGTATCAATGCAGCTTCATAATGACTAGAAATTATGGAATTGCAACCCAACATTTGTGGGGTGATACCTAATGCTGGAAGACTAAAGGGAGTAATTTGATGTACTGTATTTTGTGCATCCCAACAATACTGATTAACTGAGAATATTATTTAAAATTTTGAGGAGAAAAAAAAATAAAATGAATAAAATAAAGGTGATCAACAAGCCTAAGGAACAATAGAGGACAAATGTTTAATATTATGTTGCTGCTTGAATTTTTATTTGTGATTTTTTAAAATTTGCATTGCTTATGTCTTGCTGCTATATGCTAAGTATGCATTTGCAAGTACTTTTAGTAAGAGTTTTTAAAGCTGTGTTTACATATAAACTGCTATTAAAATCATGAATTACAAGCAGTATGTATATTTTTTACACATATTACAAATGCTGTCTAAATAATGTGAACAACTCATGTCTTATCTCCATATAGTTGGATGACTGTAACACATTCTATAGGGAGCAGCCCTGGAGATAACCTGATCACCACACAAAGATGCAAAAGCAAGATTTCTAGTGGGAAAACCCCACCGCTCAGAAAAATATCTACATTATGCATTGGTTACTAGTTGAAATTCAAAGTACTTGTTCCTTTGAAACCCTGCAGAATCCAAGAACAGGTTTTACAAGTTACATGAAATATATAGTTGGCATGTCTTCTCAGTAGCAAACTCCACTTTATGGAACTTTCTGCAGAGGTTTGCCTGTCTCCTACCTCCATGAATGTTAAAAGCAAAGCAATAATTATTTTTCCAATGAGCTTTTGACCTGAGCTGATAGAAAATGCAAATGTTTTATCAGCAATTTTGTTGCTCTTTTTGTAACCTATTAACCTATATCTTTGTTTGTATTCTGTCTTGACCCTTTCACCATCCAGGTTCCTTTGGAATTGTGAAAGGCTATAAAACCTCAAATTTATATAATTTGGTGCTGAAAACTACAGCAGCATATTTTAAAAAATCTGGTAGTTATATTTAACAAGTTTTAGTAAAATAAAATCTAAAAGTTTAGCAATTATTACACCTAAGTCAATTCCAAATTTTCTCTCCAATTATTATGAAAATTTACTATTCCTTTTTTTCCTTAAAATGATTTTGGCTACAGATTTGATAGAAAAAAAATAGGGCTATGAACTTTTTGCTCATTATAAATTTAGAGAAAATACTGGAGAGAAGTATTGATGCACCCTTTTAGGAGTGGTATGATTTTTTTATTGTTGATTTTTCTTGTGAGCCATTTAGGATTACTATATGTAAGACAGGCAATCATACACATTCTATAAATAAATTAACCAGTAGCAGCGGATATTTTCTTAATTGTTCCCATACTGAATTTTGGCACATACTGAAAAAATGGGCCTATCTAATGGTATGGTATCGATAATTTTAGCTGGTAGATACTCTACAATCTTCTGTTAGCAATACCTCTGCCCTTGTAGTGGGGGGAAAAAAGTAATAGTGATCTTACAAGGGTAGAAGAAGAATATATGGTAGGAATATATTTGAGGGGTTATGGTTTCTTGAGGAAATTTCTATAAAATGAAGGCAAGCTAGTAAAGGCAATTATTGAATTCCTTGGATCTCTAGTTACTAAGAAAGGGATATCACTTTTACTGCTAGTACCTCTATTTTAGCTGGTAGGGATAATAAAGTAAATTTCATAAAATGGACATTTTAGATTTTAAGTTATTTTATTAATGCCCAAATTATCATAATAAAAGTGGTGAGTAGTAATTGAGTTGATACAAAATTGAGACCCAAATAAAATAAGATATCATTTTATATAATAAATGTAAATTGCCAGATGTACTATCTGTAAAGAATACCAATTGTTTCCATTCTTTCTTCATATACATAAATACAGATGTATATAAAAAAAAGATTTTTCTCACCTCTACTTCAGAGTAAAACCAAGAAATCTGACTTGGATATTTTGTTTCTGCAGAATGTAGTTGGATATACTTTACAATTTATTTTATTTCTTCTTTTATTTAATGTGAACAAACTGTATTATGTTATAATTGTCAAAAGGTCACAATCCAATAAAGATTCAATAAATAAAACAATAAATTGAACTTTTGCAATTACATTTGTTCCTTGTTCTTTGGACTAAAATGATCTGTGGTTACAAACTGCATGTTAAGCGTGCTGTGAATAGGTTTAGAGGAGAAGGAATGTTAGCATATGCAATGAGCCAAGGATAGAAATTACATCAAATAGCAAGTAACAATAATAAAAATATTAAACACATTATAACATATAATTTTCAATTTAACTATTTAGCTGTCATACTTATTTTCATAGTAATATTGCTTGCTGTAAATGAACACCTTTTGATACAACTAACAGTGACTTGAAAGTATTGCATAGTACTGTAAGACCATGCAGTAATCCCACAAGGTTTAATGTATACAAAAGAGTTGCAAATGTTAGCATTCCACTAATAATAATATCTCCCACTTGCATATATATATTTCTGTTCTTTGCTATTTTAAATTCTCACAATTTGAATACTAGATTGAATACTTGAATACTGGATTCACATATATTATCTGGTCATAGTTTAGTTTACTCATGGTTGAATAGGCCAGCCTGGTATACAAACCATAAAATATACTTTAAGATGGCACAATTTCTATAATTTTACTATATTAAGACAAGTATCCATTTTGAAATTATAGTATAAAAATCTGATAAAATTACTATTCCCCCGTTGCTTGCTTTAATGTCAGCATATATTACAATTTACAATGTTTAATATAGTATAACTTTTATTTAAGCTATTTTAAGTTAACCATGTGGATTCTAAACTCTTTCTCCACACCCAAACCACTGTGTCAGAATGATCTTCTCTCTTCTATAGCTTGAAGGTTAAAGATGCAGAGCATGGCAGTGTTCCCTATAGTTAAGACTATGGTTGTTTCACCCTTAATATCAGAAAATATCATGTATATGTTATATGCAATTACTATTCCAAAGCTTTTAGTTTAAGTGTAGCCTATGAAGTATGAATTATATTTATGTAATGCTTCTTTTTAGAATGTCAGAGTACATTTTCCCCATCCCTTCTTTTTTCTGCTTAATTCTCTTAATTATCCTCTTAAGTCAAACAGTTAATTAGTTAAAATCTTCTAGTGGACCTCCCAACAGACCTCAAGATGGTCTACTGTAATGAGATCCACTTCCACAAAGGAGGTGAGGTAGATCTGTACAAGAGAGAAAGCTTTTTGTGTGGTGATTCCTATTTACAGAATTTCCTTTCAAGAGAGTCTCAAATTGCTCATTAGCATTTTGGTACCTGGTGAAAACCTCTCTATTTTCCCAGGCTTTTTAATTGGCTTTCAATTAGTTTTTAATTTGCATTATTGTATTAATTATTTTGTAATTTGTATTAATTAATGTATTAATTTGTATTGTTTAGATTTGGAATGACTGCATTATTGCTCCCTTTTGCATATTATGCTTTCATTTTGCATTTTGTTTTGTTATTGTATTTGTACAGTTTAGGAATTTGACAAGCAGACACTCATTGACTAAACCATGGTATTCCAATGAGCTTTGGGGGTATCTGCAGTAATGGCCAACATTCTAGCAATTACGATGACTAGTGATGTATAAGAGACTCCTGCCTGTAGACCCATCTTGTTTTTGTTGATCAAATACCAATGAAAACGAAAAACTCAAAATTTATTCTTTTTATGTGGATTTTCTCAGGTATCTATAACACAGTACAACTACAGCTATGGCATAGCAAGGGAGACTCCATTATTTTTCCCCAACTATTTGAGCAAAGATGAAAATAAAATTTAAAAAAAGATAAGTTCCTAAATGAGCACCATTTTGCAGGGTTCTTCTTATTGTAGATGATGCTTTGTGGCAATAGAAAAAGAATAACACTCTTTTTTTCCTTGTTGACTTGACACTGTCAGCTGATATATGTTAGGTTAATTTCAAAGTATCCTGTGCTGTTTTGAACTAAAGTTAATCCCACCTAGGGTACAAGATGACTGAACTATATTTTTCAAAGATCCTGGAGCACTGGGGAACTACCAGAGGACTGGAAAAGAGCTGATGTAGTTCCCATCTTCAAAAAAGGAAAAAAAATAGATCCAAGAAACTACAGACCTATGAGCCTGACCTTAATACCTGGGAAGATTCTGGAAAAGATAATCAAACAATAAATCAGCGAAAACCTTGATGCAAACAAAGTCATTACTAAAAGCCAACATGGGTTTGTCAAAAACAGATTGTGACAGACAAATCTTATTGTATTCTTTGACCAAGTGACAAAATTAGTGGACCAAAGGAATGCTGTGGATATAATTTACTTGGACTTCAGTAAGGCATTTAATAAAGTAGATCACAACCTACTACTTGATAAGATAGAAAAATGTGGGTTAGGCAGCATCAACACCAGATGGATTCGTAGCTGGCTGACAGGCTGTACTCAATGGAACTGCATCTACATGGAAGGAAGTATGTAGTGGGGTGCCCCAGGGCTTTGTTCTGGACCCAGTGCTCTTCAATATCTTCATCAACAATTTGGATGAGGGGATAGATGGTGAACTCATCAAATTTGCAGACGACACCAAGCTGGCAGGAACAGCTAATACTCCAGAAGATAGGCTTAAGATACAGTAGGATCTGGACAGACTTGAACACTGGGCGCTATCTAACAAAATGAAATTCAGTGGTGAAAAAAGTAAGGTTCTACATTTAGGCAGGAAAAACCAAATGCACAGGTATAGTATAAGGGGTACCTTGCTCAATAGTAGTAACTGTGAGAGGGATCTCAGAGTCCTAGTGGACAATCACTTAAATATGAGCCAGCAGTGTGCTGCAGCTGCCAAAAAAGCCAACACAGTGCTAGGCTGCATTAACAGAGGGATAGAATCAAGATCACATGAAGTGTTAATACCACTTTACAATGCCTTGGTAAGGTCACACTTGGAATACTGCATCCAGTTTTGGTCACCACAATGTAAAAAAGAGGTTGAGACTCTAGAAAGAGTACAAAGAAGAGCAACAAAGATGATTAGGGGACTGGAGGCTAAAACATATAAGGAACGATTGCTGGAATTGGGTATGTGTAGTTTAATGAAGAGAAGGGCGAGGGGTGACACGATAGCAGTGTTCCAATAGCTCAGGGGCTGCCACAAAGAAGAGGGAGTCAAGCTATTCTCCAAAGCGCCTGAAGGCAGGACAAGAAGCAACGGATAGAAACTAGTCAAGGAGAGAAGCAACCTAGAACTAAGGAGAAACTTCCTGACAGTTAGAACAATTAATCAGTGGAACAACCTGCCTCCAGAAGCTTTGAATGCTCCAATACTGGAAGTTTTTAAGAAGAGACTGGACAGCTATTTGTCTGAAATGGTATAGGGTTTCCTGCCTGAGCAGGGGCTGGACTAGATGATCTCCAAGGCACCTTCCAACTTATTATTATTATTATTATTATTATTATTATTATTATTATTATTATTATTATTAATTCTGTTCACACCAACTGTGTCATATGCAAAGAACAGAACTTATCAATTGTAACTGTGTATCGTTATAAGCATCACATTGTTTACTAAAAAAATGGCCATGACTTATAAATTGGAATTAATGGCCCTGTTTGCATGTCAGTAAGTGACCCAGCAATCCCTTCCCCCAGGCAATTCCTTACCCTGTACCTTGTTACAGCAAATAATGCGGATTACCGGGTGTGTTTGGGATTATATCTAATTTCCTCTGGATTAATTGGCTAGGTTTTAGAGTCTGTGTATATTTCCTTCCCCATGACCCAGTTAAATATGTCATGCAAACAGAGGAAATAAGTCGAATAAAACATAGATAGAAAATTTACTTATGTCTAAATAGGACTAGATCTTGTTCATCAATTTTATCTTATTTAAGTGCAAGATTAAAATATATGCACTCATTTCACTTATAGTATACAAAATTCATTTGCTCTCATTTCATTTTAAAAATGCAAGGTATTTTTCTGCATTCTGCATTCCCATGAAGTGACAACTTCATGAAACTAAAATACAGAAAATAAAAAAAATTCCATATACAAATGAAGGCTACACTTTTTTTTACCTACTGTATATCTACTTTGGAGGAACGTTGTCCATGGGGTCGCAATGGGTCAGACACAACTAACAGCAACAAATATCTAGTTTGTGAATCTGATTATTCACAATCACTTTCCCAATCCAACTTTTTAAATTTTATTCCTCTCCAATCTAACAGATTAGAAATCCACACATAATCACGCCTATCCAACTAACTGTGCTTCTGATTCCACATAGCATGTATCTGATTACATAGACTGTGGCCTATAAAAGCACATACCATAATCAAATAGTTAAGGCTCCCTAAATTTCACTGTTGGGTTTGATGTAATAAACTATCATTTTAGAAACTTTTAAGAGCCGTGGTAGTGCAGTGGTTAGAATGCAGTATTATAGGCTAACTCTACCCACTGCCAGGAGTTCGATCCTGATTGGCTCACAGTTGACTCAGCCTTTCATGGTTCCGAAGTTGGAAATGAGGAGCCAGATTGTTCAGGGCAATATAGTGACTCTGTAAATCTAGAGAGGACTGTAAAGCACTCTGATATGGTATATATATGCTATTGCTAAAATAAAATTATTAATTTGGCTATTAAAGCAATTTTATCCTAAAACCAGCAGAACTGGCATTAAAACTGGATTATATGAAAATAAAAATATTAATGAATAGTAATGTCCTGGAGAAACTTTGAAAGAAAAACATTTGTTGAATTCAGAAGTTTAATTATTTTAGGTCCAATATTAGTTGTCATGTTGTCCTAATTGCGTGTCTTATTCATTTTCTCAACTGCTAAACAGTGGTTAAGAATGGTTCATTTTTCCACTGCAGGCTGCTCCCTACTAGCTTTCCATCTATCTTTTGAACTTATCAGCTGTTCTAATAAATCACTCTGAGAGACGGGTGGTCTCTAAATTTGATAAATAAATAAAAACAGTACAAAATGTTTTTAACAGGAAATTTATAAAATAAATATTTTATTTAACAGGAATGAAATTGGCAAGAATTCTTTTTTTCACCTTCTTGCAAATGAATGGATATGTGGAGTCTCAGATTACTTGTGTTTTTAAAATTAGTTTCTTTCCCTTTTGTAAAGAACGATGACATTGTTTTAGTAATTCCAGAAATGGTGGTATGGAATAGAATGGAATGAAAAGAGTGGTGGTATTGATCTGGGTTTACAAGGAGTTCTTGCAGCCTTAAAACCAAGTTATTTTGATTCATGTTTATTGTCCTCTTTCTTCCTTTCCTGCTTTAGCCTACATACAACCATGGTTAGAGATATTTGCAAACAAAACAAAACAAAAACCCCCATGACTCCCTTTTTACAAGCTTGTAATCCCTTAATTCAGCATAGAGTGGTTTGTATGTCTATTTTAAACTGCTTTAGAGGGGTTCGGAAGTTGAAACTGCTGTGTGAAAGTACTTCAACAGTCATTGCCTTCTGTGGCTTTATGACTGACTTGGCAGCTATAGAGAATAACAGAGATGGAAGGAAACTTGAAGGTCTTCTAGTCCAACTACCAATTCAAGCAAGAAGCTTTATACCAGAGGTCCCCAACCTATGGGTCACGGCCCACTATCAGGCCGCAGCCTCTTGGCCGCTGGGCTGTGTGAGTAGCTGGGCAGTGCACATGCTCATCCCCATGCCACCACTGCCGTAAGTGTTGTGTGGGTAGTGGCTAGTATTGTCTCCCCACCCACCCCTCATTTCAGGCACTTGGCAACTGGCTCCCATTTATGAACAGCTGCAACATCCCACAGTCACATAACTGTGATTTATGACGTTTTTCAATGTGTTAAATGTACAATGTACAATTATTAAATAACTTGCACTGCTTGATCAGGCAGACTTGTCAAGGAAATGCAGAATGCAAATTATATAAAATATATATTGAAGACATTAGCCCATCATAAATATATTTCTCCATAAAAAAGGTGAAACTACGAATTAATATTTGTATAAATAGACATTTATTTATTCAGGGTATTTATTTAAATTTATGTTCTCACTGGTGTGTGTGTGTGTGTGTAACATCAGTAAATGAAGTCTAGGTTAAAACAAAGCAGTTTATATTATATGCTTGCATGAAAGGAAAAGTGATCACATGACACAGTTATGATTATAAAGATAGCGTTAAGTATTATAAGGTTTTCCTTTTTTAAATTTGTTTGGTTGGATATAGAAACTTTCTGATACATAGATTTGAATAGCAAATTATTCCTTAGTTAGTCTTGATTTTAAAATTGCATAATACGCTTTTTCCACTTCTGTTGAAGAACAGCCATGACAGTTTAAACTCTAAGTATGATGTACACAGAGAAAAATATTTACATTTTCCTTGATTTTAATTATATAATTATACTTATTTTTGCTGTGGTGCTTGTAGGCTGCTTTGAGTGCTGAAAAGAAAAGTTGGGGTAAAAACAAAATTTGTTCATTCCATTTAAAATAATCCCCTAGCTAGCCATACAAAAATCAAGAATAATGTTTTCCCCAACAGTCATGTAACTACAAAATTTAAAGAATGATTCAACTTTCTGCTAGACTTTTACTCCATCAGCAAAAATTAACATTTCATTGAATAGTGAACTAGAAACTTTTAATCATCAACAGCCTGAAGTCTTGCAATAAGTGGAGACTAATTGGCTACTTTAATGACTCTCCAGAAGTTAATAAAGTAATAATTAATTAATAGGTAAAGGTAGAGGTTCCCCTGCACATGCGTGCTAGTTGTTTCTGACTCTAGGGGCCGGTGCTCATCTCCGTTTCAAAGCCGAAGAGCCAGCGCTTGTTCGAGGATGTCTCCGTGGTCATCTGGCCGGCATGACTAGATGCCAAAGGTGCACGGAATGCTGTTACCTTCCCCCGTAGTGGTCCCTAGTTTTCTACTTGCATTTTTACGTGCTTTCGAACTGCTAGGTTGGCAGAAGCTGGGACGAGTAACAGGCACTCACTCTGTTACGCAGCACTCAGGATTCGACCTGCCAAACTGCCGACCTTCTGATCGACAAGCTCAGCGTCCTAATTAATACAAATGTGCAAATGCACTGTATTAGCAAGCAAATTTTGTACCCTCAAATGATTAAAGTTAGTGATAATTAGAGGCCTATTTATATCATTAAAATATTCAAAGGCTTCCTCTCCTAATATTAATTATTCAGTAATATATCCTTTGGTTAGCTTTTTAATACTTGGCAAAACTGTATATGGCTCAAAAGACTATTAGATTAGATTACTAAAATAATCTACAACAACCAAGACAGGATTTTTCCATCAATGAAAGAATTAAATGTTTGTACTTTAGGGGTTTTTTTGTTTTTTTGTTTTTTTAAATCTCATTTACGTATATCCCGCCCTTCTCCGAAGACTCAGGGCAGCTTACAATCTAAGAAGCACAAATCAATGTGCTTAGCAATTTTAATGTTTTAATGTCCCCCCTTTTTAAACTTTGATTGCAATTAGTGTTTGAAATTTTCATCTTGGAAAGAAAGCATAAAATTGGCATAACAATTAGACAATCACCCTCACAGACATCTGCCAAAACCAAAGAACTGGTTACTCCTGAAGTTAATTCAACATAACATTGTGCATGCCTGTCTGACAAGGGATTAATGAATTTCACAGCACAGTACACTCAAGGTATGCATCTCTAAAGCAACATTAAGTCCATATGAAGCTCATTGTCAAAAGCCAAGAGTAAATTAAAATGAAACTGAAAATTTTAAATACTAGCTTTCAAATACTGATGCTGACTTTTAACTTGGTTAGACAATCACAGATCAAACATGAACTGATATTTCTTACATACCTAGAGTTCTATTAAAAAGTACTCAGTCCTTTTAGGTTTTACTGAATTTTTGCATAACAAAGTTATATTATACCATTTTGATATATAAAGGGAGCATGACTTGAAAATGCAATAGAAACATTCATTGCTTTTTTAAATTTATATCATACATAAAATAAACCAATAAACATTGTGCCTCTGTACAAAAGTAATTGCTCTTTTAAATGCAGTATTGAATTGTACAACTTTTAGCTGCAACAACTACAACTATGTATCGGTTCTAATTGGTGACCAATCTCACACTGTTGTATAAGAATTTTCACTAATTGCTCCATGGCCAGTTGCTTTAGCCCAATAACATTTCCGATCCTGCCACAGCGTTTCTATGAAATATTAGTGTGGAATGACTTAGTTATTTCAAAATAATAAATATGTTACCATACTGCTATTATCTGGCAGGCACCCATTTTTTATTTTTTAAGAAGTTTCTCTTTTTTGAGTTAAGAATTCCTGTTTAAAGAACATCATTTTGGATATTTCTCCAAACACCCCAAAAGATGAACAATAGGAGAGACTCATATAACTATTTTTTTCTCACAAAGACAAAAAAAAATGTGTGATGCAAACCACAGGAAATTTTTATCCATGATATGATTTAACTGCATTTTATTTATTCATAAGATTTCTGGACTGCTTTAAACTTACAGGACTTTCCCATGCTCTAGGGCTAGTAAACATAGTTGAACTGCAAGACCAAGTAAGGCAATGAACAAATACACTTTAAGCACACTTAATTTATGACAATACTTATAATGTTACAGAATAAATATTTTACTCATAGCAATGTCATATCAGTCTCTTCTGGATAGATGACAAAAGCGCACACTACCTAATTCTTCAGACATCAAAGGTCAAAGATAATACTAAGGATGGGACTTGTAAATCACAGCAAAAGAAATGGCATTATATTATAAACATGGGGTAATTTAGGAATTCAGGAGCTTCTATTATTATTTTTTAAATCTTTATAAACGGTTTTAAGAGAAAGGCTCTTTCTACATTTCCAAGGAAAAACTCTAAAGTTTCTAGCAACCACTCACCCATTCCTAACCATTTACAGCTAAAACATTTTTGAAGAATGTCACATACAAAGTTTTGCTATCACTAAATGTTACATTTTGTTGTAAAATGAGAGCTGTTCTCTTCCCAAAAGGATGTGCCATTCCCCCCTAGCTTAAAAGAGACAAAGAGAACAGCAGAAACTGTATACCCAGCACTCCTGGGAATGTGGGACCTCATGTTTCTTTTTCTCTCTTGACCTACTTTGGGAGAGAAAGACAGTAGAAGCATTGACTGGCTCTGATCAAAATCTGCCACAGCAAATGCATTGAGAGATCATGGTGGGGAAGAAAAAGTAATAGATACACAGGGGGAGGAGAAAAGAACATCTGTGACCCAACACAGCCTGAAGCCACCAGCATGCTTGTAAATGAAAGCTATTAGGAAAATTACAGGCTTACGCTTCTAAACCACGATTCTGATGAAGAATGCATTTGGCAGCAAAATCTGAAAATGCTAGGAACTCTGGTAAAATCACTTAGAATAAAGAGAAAGAATTACTAATGACAGGGAAGAGCATGCAAAAGAAATACAGAAAGAGGTTGTCTTAAGCATATAAATTACACACTGAGTCTAAGAATATTAACTGAATGGCAGTGTGCCAGATTTTGGACTGAAACATTTTAAAGGATTTAATTAGTCAGCAAGTTCCTATAATTATACCAATGTTAGCGATCTAAAAGCTTCCCAAATATGCTATCCCCATCCCTCATCCACCTTACACATTTTCATTTATGCTATATTATAAACAAAGATGAACTCCACTTCTCAAACTCCTTTGTTCAGAACAGAAATTACTGTAGTATTCTGGCTAATAAAAAAGCATCTTGTTATTCTAGCTATTTTAAAATTTAAGACTATGCATTGTCTTATCCAGAACTCAATTAGATGAAAAATGTTTACACTGATGAGATTTATATGTGACAAGATAAGTGGTCTGAGCCATAGTAGATTGAGATATCACTCCAATGGCGTATGATTTTAAGAGTGATTGCTCTATTGGGAGCAGCAAGATAGCTGTTGGGATACATAAGGGGATAGGTGAGAGATGCAATAGCAATGAGTGATCCTTTCTCTGCAGCGGGCCTACTGTTTTCAGGGGTGAGGAGGCTCCTCATTAAGTGATAGTATTAAATATGATTCAACCACCAGTCTGAAATACTTATGTAGGTAAAATAGAGGTACCAAAAACCATTCTTTGCCTTAAGGAACAAAATATATCAGAACAGTTTTGCTAACTGGAATCTAGAACCTTGTGCTTCCTGAATATCTCTGTGGCCCTTTTCTTTCATCCCTGTAAGAGGACCATCAGTATTGACCTGGTTCATATCATGCTAAATGGACAGGGATCACATGCTATGTCATTAAATATAGGATAACATATGAAATTAGCAATAGAGTGTATGTTCCCAAGAGTCAGATGTTCTTATGATGCTGCATTTCAATATACGGTATATTGTACATCCAAGAAATAACTTCCTATGAATTGAATAGGACTTACTTATGAATAAATATGTATGAAACTGCTGATAGTTTTTTTTAAAAGATTGTGTAGTCTTCCTTCTCTCTCAGAGATTTAGGATTTTCTGGGAAAAAGAGTAACTGTGGAATTATGTGACATAAAATTGAACTTGAAATTAATAGAAATGGCCAACATTAAAACTAGAAACAAGCCAGGACTCTGAATTCTATGTACCTGAATGCTCAATCTTTCTGAAAATTGAATCATCCAGATGAGTCAGATTTATTTATTTACTGCAGGACATTACAATTTCATTATTTTCAATAATTTTTATTATATAATACATACTTTGAAAACATTTTAATATATATAACGGCTAGGATAGCCTAAAGCAAAACCATAAGTTTACATTCCAAATAATATTTACATTATAATTAAATTAAGTTCATATTAAATAAAAAATTAAATGAAGTTGAAGATTATGTTTAAGGCTAAAATGACGTAACAGGTATAAAATAAGCAAAGAGCACAGAAAATAATTTTCATGTAAATAGTCCTTTCATTGTAAAGGACTGCCAATGAAGTGCTAGGGTAAAGGCTTTTCTGGATCAAAACTATTCAGGTAAGTTAATACCTGAACAATGTAACAAATAATTATGTAATTCAGAAATTTTTTTAAAAACTGTTTCTATGATAAAAAAACCTCACAGAATTGAGAAGAAGGACTGAAATTTGAGATGGATAGAAATGTAGTTGCAGAATATGTCATTTCTTTGAATTTAAATTTCCCAAATCAGAAAAACCCACTCCTAGGGTAATAAAGATACTTGCTTATATTCTAACGTAAACTCTTATGTATTATTTTTGAGAAATTTTGGAGAACTGACAAAATGGTGATCACAGAAAGATAACATCCTCAAAATGTGGGTAAAGGAAAGTGTAGCAAACTACATACCAATCAAGAAGCATGAAAAGATTCTGGAGCAGATCATAAAGTGTTCAGTCTTGAAAAATCTTGACAACAATATGGTAAATCATCAGAAGTCAGCATGGATTTGTTATTATTCTAGCAAGGTTTGTTCTTCTCATATTTTTGTTTAAGTTACTTAATAATTTATGGGAATGCTACAGACATATCTTGACTTTAGTAAAACATTTGATCTTTTTAAAGCTAGCTAGCTAAATATAAGGGACGCGGTGGCTCAGCGGGTTAGGACACTGAGCTTGTCGATCAGAAGGTCGGCAGTTTGGCAGGTCGAATCCCAAGTGCTGCGTAACAGAGTGAGTGCTTGTTACTTGTCCTAGCTTCTGCCAACCTAGCAGTTCGAAAGCACGTAAAAATGCAAGTAGAAAAATAGGGACCACTACGGTGGGAAGGTAACAGCGTTCCGTGAGCCTTTGCCATCTAGTCATGCCGGCCACATGACCACGGAGACGTCCTCAGACAAGCACTGGCTCTTCGGCTTTGAAATGGAGATGAGCACCAGCCCCTAGAGTTGGAAATGACTAGCACGCATGTGCGGGGGAACCTTTACCTTTACCTAGCTAAATATAGGCAGGATACATAACAATTAAGTAGATATATACATGATTAAAAATCATAGCAGCTCATGGACTTGCATGAATGGATGGAAAGAAGTCTTATCAAATGTACGGTTGAAAAAAAATAGAAAACTTAATACCAGAAATAAAATTTAAAATTATCTTTATAAATTAAAGAAATGAGTTGAAAGTATTAGAATGAAATTTAAGAAGAACAAGTGAATGTTCTTCACTTAGGAAACAAAAATCAAACAAACAATATAAAATGGAGCATGTATTTATGTGTGTTCCTGGCTTGATAATGGTGGGGGAAAAAAGACTGAACCAGTAGCTGTATGCAAATAGAACATGAAATTAGCAATGTAATGTTCTGAGGGGGAAAAATGCAATACTGTTTAAGAAACGTTAACACGAGTATAATTCCCACATTACAGAATGTAATTGTTTAAATTTATTCTGCTTTCATCATGATTTATGCAGCCCTTATCTTTTATACAGTATATGGTTTTGGGCATGACTTTACAGAAATTGAAACAGTTTCAGAGAAAGGTAATGAGGATGATCAAGGAATAGATGAACATCCTATGAAGAGATATTAGAAGAGTGTATATTTAGCCTTAAAAAAAGATGACGGTTGGAATATGATAGCATTCTTCAAATATCTTAAAGGATGTGAAATAGAATAAAGTCAAGGCATTTTTTCTCATTTCAATTGATATTTTTTTATCTTGTAAAATTAGAACAGGAATGCGAGTAGGAGTTAATAGAATAGAATAGAATAGAATAGAATAGAATAGAATAGAATAGAATAGAATAGAATAGAATAGAATAGAATAGAATACTTTATAGTCACTTTGAACGTACACTAATTGGCATACATTAAAATGAAATTTCATTGCATACAGCTCTCAACGGGTCATCACCTTCAAAACTGTTATAAGAGCAGCATGGAGCCAATTATTTGAGAGATGATGGGCTCTTTCTCACAGGATGTGCCTAAGCAGGTAGTCACTATTCGTGAATGCTTGAATTCCAATTTCTGCATTGAGTAATGCCTAAAATAACACTTTCTAACTCTTTTATTCTTAGGAGCTTAAGTGAAAACATTCAAAGCTCATTTCAGAGAAGATTCCTTCACTAAATGTTGTGAGGGAAGATATTAGTTTGGGTTTTATAATAATAAATTAACTTACAAATATTTCCTGACTTTGCAGCCCTTGCAAAGTCTTTCCAGAAGGTTAATTGAACTCTCCTAAACAAAGTGGCAAAAGAGGAATGGAGAGACATAATCCAGAAATCAGGCAATGCTTTGCTCAGCTTTGTTCTTCTCTCCACCATGTCTCATTCTACACTGTCAATGAGAAAACTCAAAGTGTAGTTTTCATGCAGAAGTGGATTGATGCATGTTTACACTGTTGTGCAAATTATTGCATATTTTTCATTTGAGAACTATGAAATATAGTATCTGAAAATTGTTGGTAAAAATAGCAGTCTCAGTGCCAAATATGTCCCTAAAGATCCAGATCATTCCAAAACAAAGAAATTGTCAGACTACTAATTTTATTTCATTTTTGCAAGGTCTAAAGGAAACAGGATTAAAGTTTGTTCTAAGCAGATAAGAGAAAGCTGTGTGGTCAAAGGTGAATGACATAACATATCATTTAGGAGGCCACTTTGATTACCATATATGGATACAAATGCAAGTGATAAGGCTGGCTATTTAGCATATTACAGAACCCGCACAGCAGAGATATCCTTAAAAAGACAGTTACGATACTTTCACTTTTTACTGACTTTTTTCTGCTTGCTTCTAGTCCATATTGCTGAATTAAATAACACTGCATTATTGAACATAAGTTCAGAAGCCCTCTCATGCTTGGCCTTATTCTTTCTAAGTTTCTTGCCTGAAACATTTGACTGATATGTAACATTATTAAGAAAAAGGCTGAGACTCAAGATTTGCTTCTTACATACTGGAGCTATATAACTTGGGAGCAGAGTACTGAATAGATTTACTGTCCCTTATATCAGGGGTCCCCAACCCCCGGTCCATGGACCAGTACTGGTCCGTGGCATGCCAGCAACTGGTCCGCACAAACAAGCAAAGCCCCATCCGCAAGATGCAGGCAGCACACAAAACCACACACCTTCTAGTCCACAGAAAAGCCTCTCTCCACAGAACCGGTCCCTGGTGCCCAAAAGGTTGGGGTCCTCTGCCTTATATAATCACTAAGATCATCAGATGGGTTCTGATGCACGGCTATGTAGTTTTTAAGTTATATAAATCTGGGGTTCCTATCCTCACTTTTAAATATAGATTTTATTAAAAGTTTTCCAAAAAACATAACTAATACAAACTAATAAAAAGAAACAAAAGAAAAAGAAAAGAAAAACTGCAAAAGAGAAAATGAAAGAAATAGAAAAAACCTTGATTTCTGCAGCAAAAATATGTATATTTACAGTATTAACACTTACCTTATGATTAAAAAGAAGTCAATTTTTTTCCTATTAAACAATTTTTTTCTAATCATAAGTGTATTTTTTTCTGTTTAATGCAAAAGGTTTATTAGGGATTTCCAGTCAAACACGAACATATTTTTTTCTCTAATCAAAGAAATCAGTTTACCCATCTTTGCAAGTTCCATCTCTTCACCAGTTATTCTTCGATTATGGGTAATGTTGAGCCTTTCTGCTTTAATCAATATTATTGTCCTGCTGTGATTATCATATATAAAAACAAAGTTCTATAACATTTTTCTAGTTGCTTGTCCATTAGTTCCAAAAGTAAGCTCTGATTTTAATTGTACATTAACCTTTAAAAACTTCTGCATTTGTATTCATTTTCTAAGCTTTTTAGATGCCCACTAAGCTTGATAAAATGTCCCTTCATATGATACCTCACCCTACATCCTCTTCTCTAGGATGTTCTCACTCTTGAATATTGAGTCTTCTCCCACTACGTTTTTAAATATCTATTGAACTAATTCTTCATTCAAGACTTTCTTAAGTGAATATTATGGATGAAAGTTTCTATATTCCATTTCTTTCCTCCTTTTTAATCAATATGTTTTACATTGTTTTAAGTTCCTGCATTTTGCCATTGTATTTTAACAGTATTTATTTATTTATTACCGTAGTATTTATTTTAATTTGTAAAGCTCGCATTTCAACAAGTATTATTATATTTTGACTTTAATGTAATTGAGGCTTACTGAGAGATTCTGTCCTAAACCTATTAATTCTTATAGTGATATCATCACACAATATAAAATTTTAAAGAAAGATGAAAAAGAAAGATATAAAGATGGATGGGGATATTTTTCCTCTAAAAATATAAATTAAAAGTTATAGGCATCTAAAAGGGAGACACTACTTATTGTCTTATTTTTACATGTATATAAACACAACTATATAATAATGTTTTTTATTGAAATGATCATGTAGCTTTGCTGTTTACAGTGTGAAATGTCATATTGGATGAAGACATTTTGATAAGATATCCCCCATCTTCTCTCTCTCTCCTATCTATCTATCTATCTATCTATCTATCTATCTATCTATCTATCTATAATATGTATATAAAATTTGCAGGACAATGCAAAGAAAAATAAAAATAATTCATACTGAAAATCTCTGATCAGAAGGAAGAACAAATTTGCTCTAAAAGAAGTTTTGAATTCTTAGAGAGAGAGAGAAAATAATAATGAAGAATTTTGGAGAGGCAGAAAATTATTAACTGTGTTGTTAATATAAAACAGGATTCTTTATTACATTCCTTTGGAAGGATACATGTTCAAATTCCAGCTTCAATACTATCCTAGAATACAGATCTCAAATTGTTTTGAGATTCAACAGCATTTGGAGTCACAATGTTGTATCAAAAATATTTGCAACAATATCTTCACCAATTCTAGAAATAGATACATACTTAATCTCTTTAGAAAACAGTAGGGGGATTTTTAGTTCCTGGGCTGTACTAGGATTAATTACTACATGAATTTTTTATTCTCCTCCATTCCTATCTATTGTAATGAGCAAGAAAGATCATAAAGTTATACATAAAAAGTAAAATAAATGTCATGTTTCATAGTCTAGGGTTCTTCCAAATCTTTCATATACCACTGATACACCTTTAATCTTTAAAGTAAGGCAAAGAAAGAACAAATTGGAATTTACTGATTTATGAATATTTTATAGTTTACTGTGAATGAAGAGACGGTTGCCATTTTCAGCAGCAATTCTAAAGACTATTATCAAAAATAAGTCCTCAATTTACACGACTTGTATATTACTGAGTTATGCTTATTTAGAACTGCTTGTTCATCCATCTTATTTCAAAGGAAGTGCTAAAATATTGCCTTTATTTCAATCCTGAATAGTTTCCTTCATAAGAAATATGTTTACTGTCAGAAATATAATTTGCTTTCATGCTCAAAATTGCATCCTCGTACCTTACCCTTGAAAAGGAAAAAACGTATTTCATTCTTTTCTCATTATCCTGTCTAAAGCTTATACAGTTGCACTTTGCACCCTTATAAGACACTGTAAATTGCTCTCTTGTGAGACTGAGATTCTTGGAAACACACCTTGTGCTGGAGGAAATAGTTATGAATGGCAAGCTTGTCTTGTATTTAATCAAAGGTTCACTTATCTTAAAGGGCCTATTTACACAGAAGCTATGGGTGTGACAGTTAAGAATTCTAAAGTAAAACTCACGCAGGTAGCATGACAAAGCCTACAAAGCGATTAAAGCTGTCTAAAAGCAAACTGTCCATTTGATGAACAGCCTCTCTTATAAACAGAATGAGATTAAAACAAAATCGGTGCTAACCGCCCTACTACCCCTGAAGGAAAGGTACTTGTCATAAACCAAGGATCCGGACTCACCGGCTTGCCGCAACCACTTCGTAGCTGGATTTCGTCTCAGCTCCACTTTCTGGACTAAGCTTTCGAAAGTACTATACTGGAGAACACCTGCAGCCAGCCGCCGGTCCCTCCCTCGTATCGCTATTGACTGACAGCTATAGAACCCAGTCCCTTCGTCTTCCCGGCAGTAGGAGGCGGGTTTATAGCACAAACATCGCCGTTACAAAGGACTCGCGCGGGGGGGGGGGGAGCTGCTGGTATCAAATTTCAGCCGCAATTATTCCCATGGTTGTTCTGAGCTGGTGACGTGTCTGATGAGTTTCTGACGAGTGGTTTTTACCTGGTTGATTTATTGCGCAAAAACTAATGTGATTTTAAAAGTTTTACAGAGATCGAGACTCCTTATCTTAGAACAACTTCCCACAATTTCATCACGCCAAGGTATTGGAGTATTACAGTTCCTACAATCTCCAACAATCAAAGACAGTAGCTATCGTGGCTGGGAATTTGGAAATTGATCCTTCAACCTAATTGAATAGATCTTAAAGGAATGTAGTTAGAATGGGAGCTGAGCTGAGTACAATAATTCCTTGTACAAATTCATTTTGGTTTAATTAAAAAAACGTGTTCACATTTCATTACATCATATAGTTTGACTGGTTTGGTTACTGCACAAATCCAACCATTATGGTCTGTAAACTTGGTATTGTAATTTTATGTGCAAAATTGTGATTCACTCATTACACCATGAGTAAACAAATGAGCATGATGTGAATTAAGCCCATAAAATTTACTGATGTGTACATAATTTTCATTGGAATTTATTTAATCATTTGCTTAATCATATTAAGTTCTTGGATGGGAATTTCTGGAAGCTTGTTTCAAATTCCAGTTTGCAATAATTAGAAATGGTAGTTCTCAAAGCTCAAACAGTGAAAATACCGATCAACAACATTCTGTGCTTGACTAAAGCACTATGCTAAACTAAGGAAGTAGCAGTACAAGCAATCTCATTAATAACACTGCGTGGCTTAGTGTGTTGTGGCAACAGTAATTCAGATGGTAGGTTCCGTCCCATTTGACCATTAAAGACTCTCAGATAAGCCTGTAATTTCAGATTATGATGGGTTCTGGAGATACTAACAGTAATAATAATTTATTAAATTTATGTTGCACTCAAATAATAATGACTGTGAGATGTTCAGCCATAGGGGTCCCTAACGATGATGGTATGCGCTTGCTCTTGGTCCTGTATAAAACACTATCCACTACAAAAGGAGGAATAACCTGACACTGAAGTCATTTACAGGTAGTCGACTTACAAGAGTTCATTTAGTGACCATTCAAAGTTACAACGGCACTGAAAACGGTGACTTATGACCAGTTTTCACTTATGACTGTTGCAGCATCCCTATGGTCACATAATTTACATTATGCTTGACAACTGAATCACATAAGAGTTGCAGTGTCAGAGTCATATGATCTCCTTTTGCAACCTTCTGACAAGAAAGTCAATGGGGAAACCAGATTCACTTAACAACCATGTTACTAATTCAAGAACTGCAGTGATTCATTTAACAAATGTGGTGAGAAAAGTTGTAAAATGGGGCAAAACTCACTTAACAACATAAATTTTGGGCTCAGTCGTGGTCCTAAGTTGAGGACTCCCTGTATTCATCCCTGCTATCTAAACATGCTTTGTGGGAGAACTGCAGTCAAGAAGCATAATCCAGTCAACCATTAATCCAGTCATAGCATCTTACCAGTATTCTCAGCACTTGAGCATACTTGTCTTTTCAGTTCTGATATTGTTAAAGAGGATCCTGTCTGTCCAAACGTTGTTTAGTGTTCATACTGAATTTTGTTAGTAGAATTGAATGCAACCCTTTTATGTGTATGACTAGCCTGCTAGGAAACAGCACAAGTTTGAAGTGTCGGAAGTCGTTTACAGTGACGTATTTCTGATAGACACATATGACAATTGTATGGGAATAAATTGACAAAAAGCTACTGCATCACTCGATGCAAACTTACAAAATATACAACATGTAATAATTAGAAAATAAGCTCCGCCGAGTTCAGCCCAAGTAGAACTCAAGTTTCAAAAGTCAAGCGCTGTGTATTACGGCGGGTTGTTGATAGGAAATTTGGCTCAAACGAGCCACCGTCCTTAAGTTTCCGGCCGGCTAGGAAAAGGGGTGGAGACAGCAAAGGGTCGAAACGGAGCTGGCGGGAGAGTCGGGAGAGTCAAGAATGGCTGACCAGGGGCTCGAAATGGCTTCCATGATTCCAGCCCTCCGGGAATTGGGCAGGTGTGTGAGTCTGAAACCAAAGTGCTTCACCCTTTTGCTGCCTGACTTCAGGCTCTTTCTGAATCGCTGTATTTACTGTACGTAATCAAGTTTTCCTCCCAGGAGCTCGAGATGCGATGCTCCGTTTCACCATTGTCTTTCCCGGGTCGTGTGGAACGGCAATTTAGAGACACGGCTGGCAAAAGTGGGGAGGGGAAGGTAGCCCTTGAACAGAACCGTAGATCCGAAAAACTTTGCTCTTGTTATTTGTTAGGCTTTAGAAAAACTTCAAAATTAGCACATTTTATTTTGCTGATATTTTAATTAATTGGCATTGAATTTATTAATTACTATACCTTTGGTTGCTTTTATTGCACAATAAGCGTACTTTACAGCTTATGTACACTCTTCTTTCACTTCTTTCATTTCCTTTAATGAACAAAAAATGATAAATATGGCACTATCCAATTTGCTGGGATTTAGTACATTGGAGGCCCCTGATACATTCTAAGGAATTTAGGCCCTGATGAGGCTTAGAGTGGTTAGATGATTAGGAGACTGGAGGCTAAAACATACAAAAAATGGTTGTGGGAATTGGGTATATCTAATGAAAAGAAGGATTGGGGGCGTGTGTGACATGATAGTGTTCCAATATCTCGGGGGCTGCCACAAATCAAGAGGTCAACCTATTCTCCAAAGCACCAGAAGGCAGGGCAAAAAGCAATGGATAGAAACTAATCAAAGAAAGAAGCAATCTGGAACTAAGGATAAATTTTCTGACAGTTAACAAGTAATCAATGGAACAACTTGTCTCCAGTGTTCTAACACTGGAAGTTTTTAAGAAGGATTTGCTGCTTGAGCAGCGGGTTGGACTAGAACACCTCCAAGGTCCCCTTCCAACTCTTATTCTGGTATTCAGTTGGGGATGGATTTTTGAGGGTCACCAGCCTAGGAAAGTATGTTATATGAGGGATTAATATATGCCTAGAGTATCTTATACTTAAAACATTTTAGTATAAACTTTATAGGTTAGAAGCCATTAAAACATGTGAATAAAGTGCTATTCTCATTTGGGGAGCACATATACACAGAGACCAGAAAAAAGTGAAATGCACAATCTAATACACTAACAATTCTAATTTTAAGTTCTCATTCATGAAATCACTGATAATGGAAGGATACTTCACATTGGTAGGTTGGTTCCATCTCTGATTGAATAACATGCTTTTGATATGCTTCACAGGCTACTTAAGATTTTGATACCCTGAGCAAATTGATACCCTGAACAAATTCATTTTCTAAAAATAGAGCTTCTTTCCCTAAGAGACTTTAAGCAAAATTATAAAGTACCGGTACTTGAAATTCAGCATTTTAATAACTGCTATGTGAAAATGATTTTAAATAGCTTATGTTGTACCTTTATTTGTTTACCAGATGTGCAAACAACTTTACAGTAAATGGTTGTATGTGTGTGTGTTAATTATATATATCATTATTCTGGTCTGTGACCATAATGTATTTCAGTATTAAAAGGTAGCTCTCTTAATAAAATAACTTTTAAATACATCTTTATTTCAGTGCTACACCAGAAGAATATAATACTGTGGTACAGAAGCCAAGACAAATACTCTGCCAGTTCATTGATCGAATTCTTGTAGATGTGGATGTTGGTAAGTAAAGTTAGTAAATGGCCTAGATTTAAACTCCAACTGTGTGATTTCTAGTTACATGTTGTTCCAACCCTAAATCATGGTCCTGGACAAAATCTCTAACATTAGACAGTCTTATTATTGAGTAATAATACCACAGAGGGAAAGGAGTAGGTACAAATATTCTTTGTTGCTAAATGAAATATTAACTATCACCTTGGTGGAAATAATTCTTAGATGAGGATTGATTAAAATATAAATGATTTTTAGTCAGTCTAGTTATGCTTTGTTGGGACATTGTAGTTTGAAAGAAGCCCTCCCTACAGGTCGTCCTTGCTTAAAGATTGTTCTTTCTGTGACTGAAATTACATTGGCACTGAACGAAGGGATTTATGACCCATGCCGGGAGTTACAACCATTGCAGTTTCCCCATAGTCACATGATTGTGATCTGGACACTTTGCAACTTTTTCCCACATGATTGGTTACCAAGCACCCTGTGATCATGTGATTTCCATTTGCAATCTTCCTTGCCAGCTTTCCTAGAAAGTCATTGAGGAAGCTAGCAAAGAAGGTTGAAAGCTACTGCTGCCTTGTCAAGAGGACTCTCTCTAGTTTGGGGGCTGGCTGAAAAAAGTCTGTCCTGAAATTCACACAGGATTTTGTCATGGACTGTTTGCAGCATGGGGCATTTGCAGCCAGCTCCCAGAGACAAGAGCCCACTTTAGAGCAAAATGGCTTCCTGCCAGGGGAATTCAACCTCAGAGGGATTCCGCTCTGTGTGGGGCTGAGTCCTTCCAGCAGGCAGTTATTTTGCTCTATGCACTTAGCAACCTAGGAGATTGCTTAACAACCACAACTTCAGGTGCCAGTTGTTGACTGAAACAGTCACCTGATATCTTGCTTAATAACCACTTCATGCAGTGACCAAAATTTCTGGTCCCAGTTGTGATTGTAAGTCAAGGACTACCTGTTTTATTTTCCTGTATGACTTTTGGGAAGAAAGAGGAAAGGAAGCTGTAGAGCATACATGAGAAGCAAAACATTTAACTTCAAGGAATTCATTTTCAGTTTGTAAAATTGAAAACCAAACTTCCTAAAAGAAGTCATCCTTCTTATAGATATCCAAGAAAAGCTGCATTTTTCTTGAAATAGGAAATAAGTTTTGAACTCCTGTCTAGATTATGCTATCTTTTTAGTGGCTCTGGAACTTATGAAGAAGACTGAATCTCAGCCAAGTTCTGTAATGTTGCTTGACTTTATTCTCCATATCATGAAATCATCTCCACTTGTGTTTGTAAATGGAACCGGAGTTGATCAGAAAAATGACACAGAATCCAGCTGTATTGGTGAGTTTATTGAAATATATCTATTGGATCTATAATTCAACCAATTATAGCAGATTGAAATATGAATTATATTTTTATATCAGGCTATAAATCAACAAAAAATTAGATGAAAAAATGCTCTCTTCTTTAATCTCATGTATACTTTGAAACGATTGATATCCTTCTAGAATCTCAAGTTAAATGTATTATCGAATAAAAATTAACATCCAAGTTTGCACAAATATAAGGAAATAGCACAATTAATTGAGTTACCAGATATGATCTGCAAAAACCCAAAGAATCAATAGGTAGCAGCAAGAAGATTTAAAAAGAAGTTCTCTTACTCTTGGATTTCTTAGCCCAAATCAGTCCTAATTAATATGTTCATAATGTTTTTTTTTTCTTTTCTTTAGAATTCAGCACTTGGATTATAGCAAGACTTTTGAGAATTGCTGCTAGTCCAAACTGCCACATTTTACATGAGAACATTAGTAATGTGATTTGTTCTTTACTCTGCCTTTTCAGAGTCAAAAACTGTGTCTTGTTTAACCTGGTAACAAAAGAACTTCTGTATCTTCTTCAAGATCTGATTTCAATCCATGAAAAAAATATAGAGACGATTTTGACATGGCCTGTGATTGTGAGCAGATTTTCTTGCAATTCCACTGCAAATCTGGGCAATTTAATTTCTATCCAGCTACAGTTAAATGGAATGAATAATGTAGAATGCTTGGAAATAACTTCGATAAGGATTCTTACTCGTATAGTTTCTTACATGTTTTTCAAACCACAAGATATTATCCTTTTTGGAATAGGTTGCTCCCTTTTGGACTATGGTAGTCCTAAAGTTAAAATTTTGAGTATGGTATTTTTAACAGAACTCCTAGAGCTTGGAGGACTTCCAGAAGACCTAGCCAATAATTTCTTCTCATTTCTATTTGGAATTTTGCAATCCATTCCTATAATGGATTCTACAAAGCTGGAATTATATGAAGAACCACTCTTAATATTAGTGAGAACTTTATTTCCTTTTCAAATTCATTCCCATGAGACTTTTGAACCTATTTATCTAAACATACTACTGGAAAAACTTCATGCGTTGTTTGAAGCTGATGCGCTCAGGTTTCTCCAGTCTACGAAGATAAAAGAAGTATTATGTCACATACTGCAGTATTTCTTGATGTATGTACCAGCTGGATATGAATCTGCTGTTCTGGTTAGAAAAACTTATATTAACAACATTTGCAGATTTTTCATCTCAGCAATTGGATGCCAGGTAGAACAAGAGGTAAGTGTTATTAAAAAGTTAACAAAGGTTTGCCACAAAATGTTAAACAGATTAAGAGGAAATTATTTTGAGGAAATTATTGGATTTAGTGTTAACCAGGCTAATGCCATCAGGTTTTGTATAAGTAGCTTCTGTTTTCTATACCAACACAAGGAAGAAAAACTTACATTTTAGTGGTCTAAAATTCATGAGTTTACAGTGTAACCTCAGTATAGGATACTGATTTAGTGGAATTTATAATTGATTGGTACGTATTTAGCTTAAAATTTTAAAATGAATAAACCTGTTTGTATACATAATACTATAATTAGAAGGAAGCATATATGAGATTTTTATGACCTTTATCCTATTTAAATATGAATTTTATGAAGATGTTATACAGTATAATTTCTTTTTTTTTGACTCAGTATCTGCTGAGTCCAGTCTATGTAGTGTTGAAGTCTGTGACAGCAGAAACCATCCTGGAACTGCAGTGCAGGTGTTTTCCAGAAACTTCTGATACTGATGGGGGAAGTAGTAGCAGTAGTGATGATGTTCCACAAAAAAGGCGTCGTTTATGTCTATCCTTAAAACATCCTAAAAAGTTGCCCACGCCACCAGAGTAAGTAAATGGTAGCATTTAAGAACCAATCTTATTTTCAGATCTATTTTGAATGTGCTTTTTGTGTCTCAGGACACTATCGAATGCTTGCTGAAGTTAAGATATACTATACTGTGTTCCAATGATCAAGTAAACTGATGACTCTATTAAAAGAAAGATAAAGTTTGTTGGCATAAGCTGTTCTTGATAAACCTTTGCTAGTTCATTACAACCAATGTATTTGGTTTTAAATACTCACAAACTGCTTAATAATCTTAATAGTTCTGTAAAATTTATTTTGTATTAACTTTAAAAGAAATACATTTCATACTTTTAAAGTATCTTTGTCATTATATTCAGTTTCTTATTCTAGAGCTCTTGAAAAATATTATCACTTTAAAATTAACTTGGATCATCTAAACCCATACTCTAATACTGAAAATAATTCCGGATTTTTGGACCTCGCTAATGCATCTGGGTAAAACTGTTTAAGAAAGGTTTTATTTGTACATAAAATCCACATTCCGGCTGTAGAAACTCAGATGAGATTTGTCTGGTCATACTTTGATTTAAAGTATTAGCATCTATAATTGTCCTTGGAGATCCAATTTGTTGTGGTTAAGACACCAGGCTAAAAATCATAAAGCATGAATTCTAGTTCTACATGAGGTACAAAGCCAGCTAAATGACATTGGATCAATCATTCTCTCTTAGCCCTGGAAAGAAGGCATCTGAAAAATCTTGCCAAGAAAACTGCAGGGACTTTTCTTGTTGTCACCAGGAGTCAAAAATTGACTCAAAGGAAGCAGTAAAATAAAAATCCTTAACTGCTCCAAAACATAAAATGGGTTTACTTGCTGTTTTAAAATTTATTATCCTATAAAATGAATTTGTCATGTAAACACAGGTCAAAACTTTATCTCTGTCCCAACTGTTTCTTAACATACCCTGAAGCTTTTACTGTAAGAAATACAATAGCTTGGCTAAAAATGGAGCCAAGCTCCTAACATGATTTCCGAGGAGTCACACAATAACTTTCCAATTCTGCCTGCATTTTTTTTATCACGTATTCCATAAAGAAACAAAAATCTAAATATACTTAAAAGTAAACCTAAAAATCTGGACAATTAAAGCCACCATTCTTATATATATATTATAGCATAAGATAAGGTTGTCTGATATCTATTTTGTCTGATGTCTATTTTTGTTCCCTTAAATGTGTTTCTCTCAAAATGAAAGATTTAAAACAGGCTTCATCTAGTTTTACTGTTACCAGATACTTTATTTCACTTTTAGTTTTATAGTAAACTTACTATAAAATGCTCTAAAATGGTATCCAAAATGTTGATTCAAAGGCCCCACACCATGAACATGAAAATGAAGAGCAAGTTGTGGAATTTGATATGCCAGAAGGCAGACTCTCTGCTGTCACTTTTGGAACAAGACAGTCTTCCAGTGGAAGTTCTGCAGAGTGTAGAAGGAATTGCTTTAATAGTTCAACTGGCTGCAATGTGTACAATACATTCTAGAGAACACTTCAACAGGTAAAAGAATTAAAGTTGTCAGTTTCTGCTTTATTTGAGCTTTACAAAAACTTCTGAAGATATTTCTGAAATTGTTTTTGTAAATACCCACATGCCATTGCTTCAGTGAAACTTAAAAAAAAAGCACCGAGTTATAATGGCAACTGTGTTACCAACTAGGGGCTCTCTAGAAACTTGACAGAAATAGTATTTTTAAAGCTCTTGATGAACTGTACAATTGATTGAGTTGTTTGCTGAGTTAAGCCGTTCTTGATCTACATTTCTGAAAAATAAAAAAATTAAAATGTTACTTATTAAACTGTTAGCAGTTTTATTTTTTTCTTCTTAACAGAGTAGATCATCAGGTTGCTCATCTGTGTAATTTATATACACATGAAAATGGTAATGCTTCAGAATCAAGAGAACATATACAGTTAATATGGATTTCTTCAGAATTTATCATGAGAGCAATTAGAGTTTGTTGGAAGCTTCTGGATCCTGCTTCACGAATAACTGACTTGGAGCCAGTGATTCAAAAAGTGGTGAAAATAATTGATGCCTTACTTTATATGCAAGGTGAGATATCTTTTTAAAAGGTTAAAAAGCAAAAATAGCCATATTGATAGTGAAAATAAAGCAGCTTACTGGAGCTGCTTTTGGAACATATTTTCATTGTATTGAATTTCCAAGAACATCATGCAGCAAATTTAAAAAGAAAAAGGACTGCTAAGAGGAAAATGTAAGGATGTGTTCATGTTTGATTCAAGTCTTGGATGGAATATTGGAAAGTACATATTCGGTTATACTAGAGGCATTGTGGCAAATTATAGTTCCTGCCCATTAGGCCACAGAAAACGGAAATGGCAAACTACTTCCATATTGCTATAGTGGTGCCAGAAACCCCTCCATTCATGTATTCAACTAATCACCAGAAGTCAAACTTGACTTGAAGTAGACTTTACCTTAATTCTCTCAATAGCTTGACTTATTGGAGCATAGCATTAATTCAATACCTGATAAAATCCAATTTACATATACTCAGAATTTTAAATTTGACACTCATTTTTTTTGTCAATATAAATCTTATCACAAAAATATAGTCTTCCCATAAAGTTAAAATGACTTGATGCTGTTCTCTTGTTAATGCATTTAACTCTTTTGTAACTTATTTCAGTAAAAGTGTGTGTATATTTCTTCTGTCACCTAAAAGTTAAATTCCAGTTTAATGATGAGGTGTTTGACAACTTGTTTGGAATACTGTCTTTGCCATGGATTTCCAGCCATTCAGATGACTTTCCATCCATCCTTCCTAGTCTTAATTTGGATCTTTTGGGCTTGAGTCAACATCTGGCAAGCCATTTTAGTAAGTAAACAATTCTTATCATATCTGAAATTTAGTTTATTTTTCATGTTTTTATTGTTCAATCTAAGAGTTTCTTTAGTGTCTTAAAAGTGGATTTTTATAAGCTGCTTTTATTTAATCTAAATATTTCTTAAATGTTTTGCTCTCAAGACTCCTTCCCACTTTTTAAAAATTATGGTGGACCCCAAAAGAGCTTTTGGTTGTATGAATTATACTGATAATTACTATATTAAATATTAAAATCAGTGCATTCATTGAATTTTTATTGAATCAGGTCAAAAATAACAATATTAAATCCATTGGCTATTAACAAATAGTTTTCTTGGAAAAAATGCTATATTTTGTAACAAATAAAAATATTAAAATATTTGAATTTTTCCCCACATTTAGCAAATAATTTTGACTTCTCAGACCCCTAGGAAAATAGTGGGAGACCTGTAGGGGTACTTGGACCACATTTAAGAAACACTAGTCTAAATAATTCTTTACCTGTCACTTAGAAGACACGAATGTTTTTAGATAACCATTTTAAATACAGTATTTCAAAGTCAGGATGCCAGAAATAAGGCCTGATCTTGGATCAACATCAGCTATACCTGTGAAAAATAGAGATGTAATCTAAACCAGGAGTCCCCAACCTTTCTGGGTCGGTGACCTGGGGCAGAGGGCATGGAGATGCTTTTACGTTTGTGAGCATGTGCATGCGCAAATGGGGCCATGATTATGTGCGTGACGCAAACATGGGTGCCCAAGTGATGCTTGGGTGTTGCACCTGTGCAATGCCACGATGCTAGTGCAAGTGAGGATGTTGTGCTTGCAGCGACAATAGTGCTGGCATGATGCCACGATGCTGGCGCTAAGGGGGTGTGCTTGTGGCTGCATTAGCGCCTGCCTGACATGGCATTGCTAGCACCCACACAATGCCATGACGCCAGCTTGAGTGGGAGGTGCACTTGTGGCAGTGCTAGTGATCATCTGATGCTCACACCATTGCTAGTGTGCCCATGCATGTGCACTGGCCAACAGCCCATGGCCTGGTAGTGGGCCACAGACACAGGTTGGTGACCCCTGATGTAAAAAACCCAAAAGTTTATGCTGTTCAATAAATTAAATATTTAGAAAATATTTCTTCTAGTATGAATGCAGAATTAATAGACCATAGAATTGTAGAAGGTACACTGGTATAATATTTCATTTGGCTATCTGTATAGTTTAAACTAATACCATATTCTTAAAACATTAGCTATAATGTTTACAGATCTCTAATAATATGTTGTGGTGGTCTTTAATTTTCAGTGATCAGGGGACAGAGTATGTTTGCAAGAATCAACATTAAATTCATTGATTTTCTTTATCTTTCCCTTTAGCACCTGAAATTCGTTCCAATTGTGTGTTTCTTCTTTCTCTGCTTCCAAAGAGATTCCATCTGAATTGGAGGAAATCTGTGTATCAGCATGCACTTCAGAGTCCCCATGAAGCTATCAGAACTAGTTGTATTAAAGGCTTTCCCATTTTGCTCCACCAGTTAGGCATAGAAGTCTGCGCCACGTTGCCCACATGTCTTTTGTATGTACTATTTGATAATTCCAAATAAACTTGTGGTGAAAAAGAATGTCTTGGTAAATACAATAGGATATGATGAAAGTAGTAGCAGAAGAATGGCCATATCACAGGTTTCTTTTGAAGATATACAATTTTAATCTTACCGTGAGGGCTAGGGAGGGGAACTGGCCTCTAAGCCTCTTGCCTATATTTCTTGTTCAGGGCAAGATGATATTCCTATTTAGATTTACTGTGGAATGTGTATAAGATTTTGGGAAAATATTTTTGAGAAATCACGCTTGACAGATTTGTGCACTGACTTCTGATAGCATAGCATAGTTGATTCTCTATTTTTTGATGGTAATTTGTTTTGAGTTATGGGTAAAAATACCAAGTCAATTTCGGTTCTCCCAATACTCTTGGTAGCTGTGAGAAGAGAGGTTTTCTCTTGTCTTTTCTCATAAAAGCTAGATAAGTTACAGTAATTTTTTACTTATTTATCAACTTGTTTATTATTTTGATTTTCAAAAGGAAATACAAAGAAGGGATTTTAAAAAATGAATCTTCCAAGCAATTTTCTAAGGGAAGGATTCTGCAGGCTCAAGAAATTGAAGAGCAAGGATTTGTTAAAATTCAAAATGTAGCATGTATGTGTGACGTGCATGTTTTTAAGAAAATGATATACATTGCTACATATGTGCATTTGTATTGGCAGACAAACCTACCTGATGCCTGTAATTGCTGCTTCCGTCACACAAAAAAGCCAGGACCTTTATAATCTTAACTAGGAATCTATAACTATTGCTGTTTAAACAAATAAAAGTACAGTAACCAACACTATACTAAGATGTCATACAGTGTTCTGAACCACTGGTTCTCAACCTTTTCTTCATCACAGACCCCTTTAAATACCTTTTGTGGCCACAGACCATGGGCATAGACCACCAAGACTCATACATTTCTTCAAGCCTTCACGGACCCACTGTGACATTGCACCCTCGCAGGGGTCCATGGAACACAAGTTGAGAACCACTGTTCTAAACCAATGCTTAATATATTTGAAGGCTATTAGTTTTCTAGTTCAGATGTTTCAGGAAACAGGTTGAGGGGAAAGGGAGCAAAAGCACTGCATAATAGTTGTACATATTCTGATTAACAAGTTAGGTTTAATCATTTGAAAACTGATATACATACAGAAAATTACAATTGAAACTTGTTTTATTTTTATTCCAGAGATCACATACGGGATGAATCTTTACTAGTTCAGAAGGCTTATGCTGGTATCATTGGAGATCTAGCGTGTTGTCTTTCTGGCAGCTTTAATTTAAGGCCACCCTCAGCTGAGTTTGATAACTGGTTGAAAATTAATTATATCCTCTGTAGCAAATTTATTGTTACTTCTCAAGGAGAAAAGCATACAGTGAAAGCTGATGTGTTTAAACCTTTCTTATATCTTCTTGAAAACAATATACCTAGCCCAGTAAAGCTTGGTAAGTTACTTAAAACATACTTTTAATGTTATTTCATGCATACTTCCTTCTTTAATAAGCAAGCATTTATAGAATGGGAGAGGTCCTATTTGGTACTATAATTAGCCATGTTTGCTGTACAATATCTCACTCCATCACCCCACCCAGTCTTCTGCACTCCTTCAGTAATAATCATTCTGTGGGCATAGAAGCTATGTTTGGGGTAGGGATGAGTTTACACTTACAGCTTTTTTTTCTATGTTTATTTCTGGAAACCCTGAATTTTTCCCAGGCATCCTAAAACTTGCACCCTTTTGCAGCATCCTTGTTTTGGCTAACACAGAACTTCAGTGTGTCTGAGATGTTGCTCAATAATAGAACATATTTTGCTTTCAAGGTGCCCCAACTTCATGCCGTAGAGTCTCCAAACACAAAAGGAAAAACAGCCTGAAATCTGGGACAGAGTGTAAGGGTTTTTCTCCCCCCTCCCCCACTTCCTTTTCCTATAAGGTGGATTTTTATAAAAATAAAAATTATTTAAACAAAATTGGTAACTGTTTCTAAATCTTAGATACTTACCTATGTGTCTATACTTGTTATGTATATCAGAGTTCCCCAACCATTCCAGCTTTGTAGATTGGTGGGGGGGGGAGAGAAAGAGATGGTTCCATGCTAGTGGCCAGCAAGCGCATGCACATGTGCGCAGCTTATGCAAGTGGGGATGTGTGTGAATGCTCGCCTTCCACTTCCGCGGCCTGGTTCCAAACACCTCACGGCCCAGTAAGGGGCTGTGGTTCAGGGGTTGGGGAGCCTTGATGTATATCATTCTAAGGAGTCTTGTCTATAGTTTCTATGAGTTTCATGTTTTTTTCTTCTCCCCCCCCCCCTTTTTAGCAGCTGAATTTCTTACATCAGTTTAAATTACAAAATTTAGTTAGCCCTGTTTTTTCTAGAGAGCCAATGTGGCATAGAAATTAAAGTATTAGGGTAGGGAGACCCAGGTTTTACTCTTCCCTTAGGTACATAAGTCCAAGCACTCCCTCTCAGTTCTAATCAGTGCAGTTGACTGATAAACAAAACCCTTGTTGCATCATACATTGATTACTGCACTGTAAGAACTAAGTGAAGGCAGTGCAAAACAAGTGAACATGCAATTATGTGGGACAAATGCTAAGAAAAGCAACTGTTTGCTTCCTTTATATGCTGCTGCAAAGACTTTGGCATTTCTGAGTTTCTTAGTCTTTGTTATCAACTGGCTGCTGCTTTTGACTGCTTGTACATCTGATTCTATGTCACTTTTTCCATCTAACCACTTGCACACTACACTGAGGTAAATTATCCTGCTCTTTTCCTCCTGTTTCACATGCAACCTTCTCTCCAATTCAAAAATGCAAACTCTCCTCTCAGCCCAGACCACCGCTCCCCAGGTGCAGAAGAACCTCTTTTTATCGTTGGAATAGAACTGTATTAAAATCTTAGTGGAGGGAAGGAAAGAGAACTAAAGGACTCCTAGGAGACTGTCTTTCCACAGTATGGCAAAAATGTTGTCATGTTTGTTACCTGCAAGAATTTCCCATTGATTCTTCTGTACCAAAAGGCTGGTAGAAATGGTTATTTACAAAATGTGATGCATGGAAGGTTTCTGATTTGAAAAAATGAGCCTTTGCCAATTCAGATCAGCAATCTCCACAGTAATACTGAGGCCTCCAAAATTAGCTTTTAGCCGCACGAGAGATATGGCCGCCTAAAACAAGATTGCCTCCCATTTTTCAAGAACAAGAGTGATCTGTGGTGCTGCTCTTCATGTATAGATTTAGTTGCAGAAAATAAAAGGGGCGGTATGTCTTTGCCTCCAAACAGAACACAGGTTGAGGTAGCTAGGCTTGATACTGCACATTGGGCAAAAGTAAACAAGATGATATGATATTATCAGTTTAACATTTAATGTTATGAATATATTATCTGGATTTGGAGATCTAAATCTCAAGGAGTAAATTGTAGGTTAATCTGATAAACGGAAATGAACTTGTATCTAATCCTTTCATGAATAATACTTTGTTTAAAAGTGATATTGAAACAATGGAATGTGCTTCCATTTCTCTTATATCCTATTTTTAGATTTAATAAAGAACATTCCTTTACTGTGCAAACATCTGGACTTCAGAAATGATAAACTGAATGTAAAAACTGTTGTTGGAGCTTTCTTAAAGCTGTTGGAAGATCCAGATAAAGATGTAAGAGTATCCTTTAGTAGTCACATCAAATATATATTAAATGCTTCAGACTCTGAGGAAGAATTCATCAAAGAGGTGAATTTATTGCATGTTTCGAAATAGCAAAGCATAATTTTAAGTTGCATTTGCACAATGAGTATAATACTTTTTTTATTTTCCACTTCAGCTGTTTGTTTCCAGAATGAAAGAGGCTTATACAAATGCAAAAATGTCAAGGAATAATGAGCTGAAAGATACACTGATTCTCACTACAGGAGATATTGGAAGGTGATGCTTCTTAATAGATTTCTTTTCTGCATTTATAAATATTTCACCTGAAGAAGACCATGGAAAATGGTTAATTATTGATTTTTGTTGTTGTTAGCTGCGAAGTCGTGTCCGACCCATCGCGACCCTATGGACAACATTCCTCCAGGCCTTCCTGTCCTCTACCATCTTCTGGAGTCCATTTAAGCTCACGCCTACTGCTTCAGTGACTCCATCCAGCCACCACATTCTCTGTCGTCCCCTTCTTCTCTTGCCCTCGATCTTTCCCAGCATTAGGCTCTTCTCCAGTGAGTCCTTCCTTCTCATTAGGTGGCCAAAGTACTTGAGTTTTAGCTTCAGGATCTGGCCTTCTAAAGAGCAGTCAGGATTGATCTCCTCTAGGACTGACCGGTTTGATCGCCTTGCGGTCCAAGGGACTCGCAGGAGTCTTCTCCAGCACCACAGTTCAAAGGCCTCAATTCTTTGGCGCTCAGCCTTTCTTATGGTCCAACTTTCACTGCCATACGTTGCAACTGGGAAGACCATAGCCTTGACTATACGCACTTTTGTTGACAGGGTGATGTCTCTGCTTTTTAGTGTGCTGTCTAGATTTGCCATGGCTTTCCTCCCCAGGAGCAAGCGTCTTTTAATTTCTTGGCTACAGTCCCCATCTGCAGTGATCTTGGAGCCCAGGAAAATAAAATCTGTCACTACCTCCATTTCTTCCCCATCTATTTGCCAGGAATTGAGAGGGCCAGATGCCATGATCTTGGTTTTCTTAATGTTAAGTTTCAACCCAAGTTTTGCACTCTCCTTCTTCACCTGTAACAAGAGGCTCTTTAGTTCTTCTTCACTTTCTGCCATTAGAGTGGTATCATCTGCATATCTTAGGTTGTTGATATTTCTTCCGGCAATCTTAATTCCAACTTTTGATTCATCTAGCCCTGCCTTTCTCATGATGTGCTCTGCATATAAGTTAAATAGGCAGGGCGACAGTATACAGCCTTGCCGGACTCCTTTCCCAATTTTGAACCAATCAGTGGTTCCGTGTCCAGTTCTCACTGTTGCTTCTTGACCCGCATATAGGTTTCTCAAGAGACAAATAAGATGGTCTGGTACTCCCATCTCTTTAAGAACTTGCCACAGTTTGTTATGATCCACACAATCAAAGGCTTTAGCATAGTCAATGAAGCAGAAGTAGATGTTTTTCTGGAACTCCCTAGCTTTCTCCATGATCCAGCGTATGTTGGCAATTTGATCTCTAGTTCCTCTGCCTCTTCGAAATCCTGCCTGCACTTCTGGTAGTTCTCGATCCACATACTGCTGAAGTCTAGCTTGTAGGATTTTAAGCATGACTTTACTAGCATGAGAAATGAGTGCAATGGTGCGATAGTTTGAACATTCTTTGGCACTGCCTTTCTTTGGAATTGGAATGTAAACTGATCTTTTCCAATCCTGTGGCCATTGTTGAGTTTTCCAAATTTGCTGGCAAATTGAGTGTAGCACTTTTACTGCATTGTCTTTTAAGATTTTGAATAGCTCAGCTGGAATACTGTCACTTCCACTAGCTTTGTTGTTGCTCAGCTTTTCTAAGGCCCACTTCACTTCACATTCTAGGATGTCTGGCTCGAGGTCAGTGACCACCTCATTGTGATTATCAGGGACGTTAAGCTCATTCTTGTATAGTTCTTCTGTGTAATTTTGCCACCTCTTCTTAATCTCTTCTGCCTCTGTTAGGTCCCTGCCATTTTGGTCCTTTATCATGCCCATTTTTGCATTAAACGTTCCCTTCATTTCTCCAATTTTCTTGAAAAGATCTCTGGTCCTCCCTATTCTATTATTTTCTTCTATTTCTTTGCACTGTTCATTGAAGAAGGCATTCTTATCTCTTCTAGCTATTCTCTGGAATTCTGCATTCAATTGGGTGTATCTTTCTTTTTCTCCCTTGCCTTTCGCTTCCCTCCTTTCCTCAGCTATTTGCAAAGCTTCCTCAGACAGCCATTTTGCTTTCTTGCATTTCTTTTTCTTTGGGATGGTTTTGGTTGCTACCTGTTGTACAATGTCGCGAACCTCTGTCCATAGTTCTTCAGGCACTCTGTCTATCAGATCTAATTCCTTAAATCTATTTGTCACCTCTACTGTATATTCAACAGGGATATGATTTAATTCATACCTGAGTGGCCTAGTGCTTTTCCCTACTTTCTTCAGTTTAAGCCTAAACTTTGCAAGGAGAAGCTCATGGTCTGAGCCACAGTCAGCTCCTGGTCTTGTTTTTACTGACTGTATAGAGCTTCTCCATCTTTGGCTGCAGAGCATATAGTCAATCTGATTTCTGTGTTGACCATCTGGTGATGTCCATGTGTAGAGCCGTCTCTTGGGTTGTTGGAAAAGAGTGTTTGCTATGACCATTGTATTCTCTTGACAGAATTCTATCAGCCTGTGCCCTGCTTCATTTTGCACTCCAAGGCCAAACTTGCCTGTTATTCCAGTTATCTTTTGGCTTCCTACTTTAGCATTCCAATCCCCCATGATGATAAGAACATCATTTTTTGGTGTTAGTTCTATAAGGTGCTGTAGTGCTTCATAGAACTGGTCAATTTCATCCTCTTCAGCACTGGTGGTTGGGGCATAGACCTGGACTACTGTGATATTGAATGGTTTGCCTTGGATTCGAACTGAGATCATTCTGTCATTTTGAGGATTGTATCCCAGTATTGCTTTTCCTACTCTTTTATTGACTATGAAGGCTACTCCATTTCTTCTGAAGGATTCTTGCCCACAGTAGTATACCTGATGGTCATCTGAATTAAATTCACCCATTCCTGTCCATTTTAGTTCGCTGATACCTAAGATGTCAATGTTCAGTCTTGTCATCTCTTGTTTGACCACGTCCAGTTTTCCTTGATTCATGGATCTTACATTCCAGGTTCCTATAGAGAAAAAATCTTTACAGCATCGGACTTTCCTTTCACCACCAGACATATCCACAGCTGAGCGTCCTTTCGGCTTTGGCCCAGTCGCTTCATTCTTTCTGGCGCTACTAGTACTAGCCCTCTGCTCTTCCCCAGTAGCATATTGGACACCTTCCGACCTGAGGGGCTCATCTTCCAGCGTCATATCGTTTTGCCTTTTGGTACTGTCCATAGGGTTTTCATGGCAAAGATACTGGAGTGGTTTGCCATTTCCTTCTCCAGTGGATCACGTTTTGTCAGAACTCTCTGCTATGACCTGTCCGTCTTGGGTGGCCCTGCACGGCATAGCTCATAGCTTCATTGAATTACGCAAGCCCCTTCGCCACGACAAGGCAGTAATCCATGAAGGGGTAATTATTGATAGTATTTACTGAATAAAACCAATCTCACTTTAATTGCTGAGAAACTGTTTAGTTATTATATTTGTTTATGGAGAAGTTAGTATATTGTGTTTTCCCATGTATTTTGTATGTTAATATTACATTTCCTTAATATTGATTAGTATTATCCTCTATTAGGTCAGCAACAGGAGATTTGGTACGCTTTGCGCTGTTACACCTCCTGCATTGCTTATTATCCAAGTCAGCATCAGTGGCAGGATCAGCATATACAGAAATCAGAATGCTGGCTTCTGCCAAGTCTGTAAAACTGCAGGCTTTTTTCAGTCAGTACAAGAAACCCATCTGTCAGGTGAGAATCGCCAAAATTTGTGCAAGCATGGTGGGGAGTTGGCAGAGAAGCTTGCAAATGGTGATCGCATGATCATGGGACACTACAGTTGTTGTAAGTGAACAGTAGCTATTACTTATTTCCCCACATTTTCTCATAGATTATTAATGTTTATCAGTGGATATAGGAAAGGGACAATAGGGCTTTCTCTTGACACGCTGCTACAGGTAATCTTCAATTGGCAGTTACAATTGGGACTGGAATTTTCATGGTAAGTCATTGGGGGAGTTGTACATTAAGACTGGCCCCATTTTGTGACAAATTTTGGCAGTCATTAAGCAAATCACTAGCTGTTAGGCAGAGCATGTGATTCCCCATGGCTCTTTTTTGTGTCACATGATCATAGGATGCTGCACCTAGTTGTAAAATGCGAGCTCGTTGCCAAGCGCCCAAATTTTGATCATGTGACTCCTGGGTGATGCGACAGTTGTAAGTACAAATACAGATTGTAATTCACCATCTCCAAGGCTGTGGAACTTTGAACTGTATTTGAACAAATGGTCATAAATCGAGCACTACCTGTATTAAACTTAACAGGTATGAACATTAAAATGGCAAATGTGGCTCCGTGTAAGCAAGTGTGTTGCATTGCGGCAAAAGCATCCTAACTTTCCCATTCATTTATTTGTGTGTTTTGAGCTAGTGATAACTAACTAAGTATGCAAAGGATTTTCAGCTATGATAGATTGCCTAGTGGTATGTTGGGCCATTATATAGCTGCAAAAAAGAAGTGGATAATAAATAATAAATAAAAAGGGAATAGCATTACCAAACTTGGAATACTAAATATGATGTTCACTTATGTCAAGATATTAAGAGCTGAAAAAGGTAGAGAAGGGGAACTAAAAATACTGTATGAAATCACTTGAAACACTCCTCTCTTTTAGTTTGGAAAGAGAGCAAGTAGGATGATGTGATCATGTGGAGTAAAACTTAAGTATGATATAGAGATGAAATTATTTTCTAACCTTCATAATAAAACCTGGGGTCATTAATTGAAGCTCATTTGTGTAAGTTTTAGAATGCAAAGCCCTGGGATATGTTAGCTATCTTTTAGAAGGCTTAAATGAGAGTTAGAATTATGGGGGGATATACAGTAATTGCTTCCAAGAATCTGATACAACTTCTATGGAGCAAGAATGGGTGGGTGCTGGGTTTTTTTCATATCTGCTTGTAAGCTTCTGATTTGTACATGGGTGGCCATTGTGGACCCAAAATATCTATGTACATATTTGCTTGGTTCAGAAGAAGCTCTTACATTTTTATTGTTGGCAGAATTATGCTTACTCTCATCCAAAACAACAAACAGTATTAAATTCGAGTATGTTAAACACTTTGTGTGCTTATACTATCACTGCTGGATTTGGGGTGTGGGGGGGGGGTGTTAAAAGCACATTGTTTTGATTGGGACAAGACTTACTGTCCGCAAAAGCTAAGAAATAGTTCCAAGATTGGTGGAATAATATGTTGATGTGTCATTCTTAACTAAGAATGCTAGTTTTCAATTGACTGAAATAAGAATAAATGCATTTCTCATGGCTTAGTTTTTAGCGGAATCTCTACACTCCACTCAAACGGCCCTGCTTGCAAACATTCCCCAGCAAAGCAGTGAAATGCAGAAGCAGGAGATTGTTCATCAAAGAGACATGGTGCTGGACATGTTATCTGAAATTGCTAATGTTTTCGATTTTCCAGACCTCAATCGTTTTCTTAGTGTAAGTAACAATTTAAGATTTATTGAGTTTCTATATTTGTTCATCTTGGGGGAAAAATAAGCTAATGAAATTCCAGAATTGGGACTCTAGTATTCCCTGTGGCCTTCTCCTTTGACCTCTTACCAGATCTATTCAGGGAAGCTTTTGCTTGGAAGTACATACGTTTTATGAAGGATTCTTTCAGTTGTAGCTTATGTTCCTTGAAATGTTCAACCATTACTGGAAGGGTTTTTTTGTTTTTTTGTAGAAAAGAAGTTCTTAAAGTCAAATAAATAGGCTCACCTGGAGCCTAGGTTTCTCATGAGAAGCAGCTACAAGTTATGTGTAGCTGTCCAGGGAATAGATAGGGTGAGCAGAAGAAATGCCCAAGAAGGAGGGTAAACTTTCACCTGCCTTAATCTCACTTTGCTTAAAGCCCTCTCTTCAGTGTCTTGACTCACTTCTGGGATTTAAGACAGGATGAAAACAATTATGGAAATAATAAGAAACCAGGAGGTCAGGGACATACTTAGTTCACCACATTTATATTTAGAATTTTTATTTCTTAAACATTTATATATAAGCCCGGTTTATTTTTTTCTACAATAACCCTCCTGCAAGGTAGATTGGCCTGATTGGACAACTAGCCCAAACTCATTAAGTGAACTTCTGTGGCTCACGATGGACTATCACCTCAATCTCCTTGCCCTTGTACACTGTGTTAATTACTGCACGTCGTCTATTTCTTTTTGTGAATAAAATGGACGGGAATAGAATAGAATAGAATCTATTGATTAATCATTTGACTATATCAAATATATAAATAATATAAATATACAAATAGATAGAAAGAAAACAATAGGACATGTTCATAGTAAGTTTCTTTTTATGTGAGTAATGAGCATCCACATGCTTTTATAGTTTGTCTTGGCAAATACAGGAAGCTCTACTCCTTTCTCATTAAGTGAACGTTAACCTGCAATATCCTTAATCATAAATGTCTCAGTGGAGCATAGCAAATGAAAAGTGTCGAGTTAGGGCAGAAACATGTAGTCTAATTGGTAATGATTATGTGGATGTATTTTAAAATAATAACTATTCAAAATTTTCCTCACTGCTGATAAATAGTTGTCTAAATTGGAGTGACCTTTTTCATTTTGGTTTCCTCTAATGGGAGAGCCGGTCTGATGTAATGGTCAAGGAAGCAGGCTAGAAACTGGGAGAGTGTGAGTGCTAGTTACCAGTTGGGTAACTTTACGCCAGTCACACTTTATGAGCCCTAGGAAGAAGGTAGTGGCAAAGTACATATGGGAGTCTTGTCAACAAAATTTGTCCAGGCAGTTGCCAGGAAACAAGACAGACATGAAGTATGGTGACCTTCATTGGTCAAGCTGGCTAGAGATGATGGGATTTGCACTCTGCAATATGTATAAAGTACTCATTGGGTTAGAATGATTTAGCATTGTCATTTTGAATTGGAGTAAACCTACATGTATAGTTTTATTTACATGAAGGTATAACATTAAAAAAACCCAGCCATTTCTTTATTTTTCCAGCGGATTCTTCAAGTGCTTTTGCCTGACCTTGCGGCCAAGGCTAGTCCTGCAGCCTCTGTACTTATCCGAATGATAGCAAAACAACTAAATGTAAACCGCAGAGAGATCCTCATTAACAATTTCAAGTACATTTTCTCTCATTTAGTTTGTTTCTGTAGTAAGGATGATCTGGAGCGAGCACTTCATTATCTTAAGGTAAGGTTAAACTTTGTAGAAGAAAGTTCAGAACAGTAAGATTGATCGTGTTTTAGAATGTGTTGAAAATTGAGTAAATGGCATGGAGCGTCACTGAAATCAAGATCCTTTTTGAAATAAATCTAATCTTCAATAAAAGAGCCAAGTCTTAATCATCAATCTCTGTTTCTTTTGGTTACAGAACAAAAACTAATTTACAGATTAGTTTTTTTCCACTGAGGATATTCTAAGCATTTATTTTCTCCCTTTAAAAAAAATGGTGTTTTCATTTAGCAAATTGGCTCACCTCTATTCACAGTAATGGGAATTGCTGTACTGTAATATTTTTATGTTGTGCGCATGCTTGCATAATGTTCAAACCAATACATTTTTCCCCATGGTGTTTTATAGAATGAAACAGAGATAGAACTGGGAAGTTTGCTGAGACAGGATTTTCAAGGATTGCATAATGAATTATTGCTCCGATTAGGGGAGCACTATCAGCAGGTCTTCAATGGATTATCAATTCTAGCTTCATTTGCTTCAAATGATGACCCATACCAAGGACCAAAGGATATCACGTCTGCTGAACAAATGGTAAGTAGCAATACTAATTTCTAGTTTCTTCTGTTCTTCTAAGAGAGAAAGGAATCGTTCTTGTAACCTTTGTAGGAGGAGAACCATGTTAATCTATGGTGGCAAACAAATCAGGAGTCTGGTATACATATATATATATATATATATATATATATATATATATATATATATATATATATATATATATATATATATATATATATATATATATATTTATGTTGGACCATAAGAAAGGCTGAGCGCCAAAGAATTGAAGCCTTTGAACTATGGTGCTGGAGAAGACTCCTGCGAGTTCCTTGGACTGCAAGGCGATCAAACCGGTCAGTCCTAGAGGAGATCAACCCTGACTGCTCTTTAGAAGGCCAGATCCTGAAGCTAAAACTCAAATACTTTGGCCACCTAATGAGAAGGAAGGACTCACTGGAGAAGAGCCTAATGCTGGGAAAGATTGAGGGCAATAGAAGAAGGGGACGACAGAGAATGAGGTGGCTGGATGGAGTCACTGAAGCAGTAGGCGTGAGCTTAGATGGACTCCAGAAGATGGTAGAGGACAGGAAGGCCTGGAGGAACATTGTCCATAGGGTTGCGATGGGTCGGACACGACTTCGCAACTAACAACAAAAATATATTTATGTATTTATATATGTTATAAACATTTATAACTCAGTTAACTGTATGTTATTACTATGATGCATTGCCTTTGTTCAGTGTTTTTAGAAGAGGTGTCTTTCAAACACCTTATGATCTTTTGTGAAAAACAGTAAAAAATGAACTTATAAATCTGTGGGTTTTATGATTACATCAGGTAGATTATAGAAAAAAGAGTCATAACTTTAGAGAAACGAGATAAATCTATACTTGTAACTGATCTAAAGCAGATTGGAAGCCATTTCTTTTTCTTTTATATTTTTCTTATATCTTTTCTCTTTTTTGCAATTTAGTTTTCTCTTTTATTTCTCCCTTTCTGTTTTTTCCCCTTCTTCACTTAACAATTTAGTTTGTATTAATTTGTACTCTTGTTTTTAAAACTTTCAATTACATTTAAAAAGAGAGAGGTCACTTTCATGATTTAAAGTTACGACTGATGTGGTGGTCATGTGTGTGGCAGTGTGATGCGTGACTAATCAGATAGGAAGTAGAGATCATTATTTATTAGTCACAATTGGGACCAGCAACTCAATTGTTAAGAACTGAAACTGTGATGGTGCTTATGATCTTACTTCAGCTTTCCTTTGCTTTACAGACTTGTAAACGTTACAAATGGGAGGGTTGGTCGTAAAGTTACTTTTCATGACTGTTGTAACTATAAATGAACACTAAATGAGGCAGTTGCTAAACAAAGACTACCTGCAATTTGTTCTGAATGTGACCTGATTATGTTTTTGCAAGGATTAACTAACTGATAAACCTAGGGCAGGCCAACACTTCTAAAAGCTCTTTTGGAATTGTATATTCAGCTCACCTTCCTTTAAGTTCTTGGAGCAGAGAGATAAATTAGCTTACGTATTTTTACCTGACTTCCATACTTCTTCTTGGAGGGAGAGGAGGAATTTCTCTATTTTTACACAGCACATATCCTGGTAGTATTTTTCAGTTAGATGGTGTCTCCTGGTGGTCAGTGTATCTAAAAAATACCATAAAAGATATACACTGTTTTCTAGAGTAAATCATAAGAACTGATATTGCTCTTATTACTGAAGTATTTTTTTTATCCATCATCAGTCAGGATGAGGCTGAAAGGAAATAAAAATATTTTACTTCGTTTTGTAGTTTACGGTAAATATAATCTATACATAAGGACTAAGTATGTTGCCAGATATTATTAGTACTGTATCTTTAAATATTTTAATATCTCAGAATATATGTTTTATTGCTATCTAGGCTGATTATTTACAACCAAAATTGCTAGGCATTTTGGCCTTTTTCAACATGCAATTGTTGAGCTCTAGTATTGGAATTGAAGATAAGAAAATGGTGAGTAAATCCTTCGTTGAAAACAAAATAGGCACGAATATTTTTTTTCCTTAGCAATGAAATACTTGTGAGGGAATGCTTGAGGATGTATTTTCTTTTTGACTACTCTTGTTAATACTAATGAGGTTGGGACAAATTCTAGAATTATTTATTTTTATTTTTGCAATTTCATTTGCTTTTGGTAATGTAAAAAACCCTTACAAAGGTGTATATTCATAATTTCTGATTATTTTTATAAAAATGACACACCACATTGCCTATGAACCCAACCTCTAGTAGATGCAAAGAATATATAATCTTAGTAAAAATTAAAGTCTGGTTAAAATAGTTAAAAAGCTTCACTATGTGTAAAGGACCAGTTTGAATTTGTAGAGACAAGCTGGAGGATTTATTTATTTTTTAATTCCCTTGTGGATCATGGCATTAGAGGGGGGAAAAGCAGTACTATGTTTTCCATAGCTAGTCCTGACATCCCAATCCTGTTGTTCAGCTTAAAGGACTGTTAACTTAGAAATTTTAAAATTAGTTAATTATTCAATTTCTATAGCTACCCATCTCACCTTAGTGCCTTGGGGCAGCTCACAACAGTTAAAACAACATCCAAATAGATATGGGTTATAACAAAGCCATCAATAAAACCACAGAGCCTTGGTGGAGCAGTGGGCTAATGCCTCCTTAAGTAACAGCAGCTGCCTGCAATTAGTGCAGGTTCGAGTCCCACCAGGCTCAAGGTTGACTCAGCCTTCCATCCTTCCGAGGTAGGTAAAATGAGGACCCAGATTGTTGGGGGCAATTAAGCTGACTTTGTAATAATGCCGCTTGGGGTGTGTGTGAAAGCCCTAATAAGCAGGCATATACATAGAATGAAGGCTGCTGCTAGGCTTGTAAGCTGCCCTGAGTCTTCGGAGAAGGGCGGGATATAAATGGAATTAAAATAAATAAAATTAAAACAAAAGTATAATGGGCAGCTAAGGCAATCACTATTTCATATCTAACTTGGTCACTGGAGAAGCCCTCCATTACTACAGATTCCCAAGTCTCATGGCAAATCCATGTCTTCAGGTAAGCAGGATCAGCCAATTTACGCTCTGAGGGAATGATGTTTCAAAAGTAGGCATCATGGCAGAAATGTTTCTCTGCCTGGCTTTAAATGATGCTCTTTTGCAGTCATGACTTGGAATAGGCCTCTCCTGCTGAACTTGATGGGGGGTTTACATGTAACTAGGATATAGTCCCAGTCTATATAGGGCTTTATAGGTCATTATCAGCACCTCAGCTGAACCCCCGAATTTGACTCTTCTATCACATTAACCTGTTTTTCTCAACTGTAGGCTTTAAACAGTTTGATGGCTTTAATGAAGCTTATGGGCCCTAAACATATAACCGCAGTTAGAGTGAAGATGATGACAACACTAAGGACAGGGCTGAGATATAAAGATGATTTCCCACAACTGTGTTGCAAGTAAGAAAACTACAAAAATCTTGATTTATTACTGCCTCTCCTTATATATAAGATTAAAAAGAATTATTGTGGTACACCTGGCTTATGGCTGATTTTGAAATGTCTAGTTGCTGAAAAATATAAAGCAATACTGTATATGCTATTTTGCTTTTCATGTTTTAGGGCTTGGGATTGCTTTGTACGATGCTTGGATCAAAGTCATCTTGGGTCTCTTTTGAGTCATGTGATTGTAGCTCTCTTGCCTCTCATACATATTCAACAAAAAGAAACGGCAGCAATTTTCTATTTTCTTATAGTTGAGAACAGGTAAGAAAATATTTTTAAGTGTATAACTACCTGGGATTACACAAAAGCTTCCTCAAGATATAAATGTAATAAATAGTATTGCAAAATTGTCTCTTCCTCAGTTTCAAATTCCATTAACAATATACCATAAATCCCCCCAAATTTCCCAATATAGAAATTTTACAATCATCAATGTATGTTTCCCTGTAGTAGCAGTTTCTTTCTTTCTCTTCTAATGTTTCTTTTGTAACACATATTTCCCTCAGTTGAGAGAGGAAGATTATTATTTTCTGAGAATGTGTGTGTTATAGTATTCCTTAATAAATTGCACATTGCTATGGGTTTGAATAAAGGCAGACTGTCTAAAGGCCCAAGCTGTAACTTTTACAAAATTAAAAATATATTCTTGAACATTCCAATTTATGAGTATTTAATTATATTGTGCATGCTTTAAAATGTATTTTATTTTATTTAACAGTATTTGTTATTTTTTTATTGGTTAGAGATGCAGTCCAAGACTTCTTACATGAAATTTATTTTTTACCTGATCATCCAGAATTGAAAGAAATCCAAATAGTTCTTCAGGAATATAGAAAGGTATTATTTTTTCTATATTTTTAATGAATCTTTGAAAATAACATGAATTACTAGTCATTTGATGCTGACAGAATAAATTTTTTTCTGCATATCATTTAGTAACTCTGGTATTTATCCTACCTACATTTAATTCATTCTTTTCATTAAAAATTATTAAATGGGAAACTACCCTACAATTATCATATTTATATCCTGAATGCATGGAAGTCCACATATCCTTTTTTAGTCCTTCATTCCTCTGTCCAAAAAAAGGAAAAAGGTAAACTGTCTTATCTCTATGCTACAAGCTGACATTGATTTGATGGCATATTAATTAAGCTGCTTTAAATTCCTAAAAGATATATAAGATAGAAAGCTCACCAATAAATGGTTCAATTGTTTTAATTCAGTAGATTACTTGATTTTTTGTATTAAGTACTTCGGGTATAAATATTAAGGCTGTATAGTTCTTCAAATTTGAGGCAAAAAATACTTTGGGCATGTGGGGATGTAAATGTACTATGTGCTTGTAACTCACTGAAGTAGCTATGCCCTTTTGCAGAATCACACAGCCATCTTCAGTAGCTTTTTATGAACCTGAAGAAATATGGCTTGGTTTGAAGTACTGCATGTAAATACTATGTTCATGTGTACTGAAGTACCATTTAGCCAAATTAAGCACTACACAGCCTGTATGCTTTTTAAACATCCTCTAAATTTGCAAGTTGTGTGTTAGCACTTTTTTATAAATGCAAATATATTTTGATATATGTATCCCGCAAAATAAAGAAATTAATGAAAGTTACAATCATCTTTCCATACAGGAAACTTCTAGGATTACAGACTTACAAACAGTGTTACAGCTCTCCATGAAAGCTATCCAACATGAAAATGTAGATGTTCGGATCCATGCTCTCACCACTCTAAAGGAAACATTATATAAAAACCAAGTATGTAAGGCTGTGGAACTCAAAGTCATGCTGAAATATTATATTCGCTTAACTCCTAATAAGACTCCTGAAGTTAGCTCTGCTTTTTATAAACATATATGATTATGTACATCAAATAATCTAGTACAATTTCACTCAGAGATTGTTCAAAATTATGAAAGTGTTGAAAAAGTAGGTTAAAGCTGGTCCTCAAAATTATGGCTGTTGTAGCATCCCTGCAATCATGTAATCATCATTTGTAATCCTCACAACCAGTTTCCAACAAGCAGTGTCAAATGGCAAAGCCAGTAGTAAATCACAAGTCATGGTCACAAAATGTTTCATTTAGCAGTAGAGTTGGTGTTCATAATTGCAATTGTTAAGTGAGGACTACCTGTATGCCAAAACAGTTTTATGAATACAAATACACTTAATAATTTCTACATCTCATTACTTCTCACTACCAGAAACATGTACTCATAATGACTTATTTTTGGCCAACTACAAAGCTCAATAGGTGGTTTCATTCTGGCAGTTTACAGTTTGATCTAGACACGGAAGAAGAAATCTCATAAGTTTTGCTGTGATCTTTTTTCTTATAATTAACAACAAAATTAATGAGTTTCTTACCCTTTGTATTAACACAAACTATTTTTTAAAAGTTTTAGGTTATGTAAAAATGTCATCCTTCTGAAACAGCTAAATTGCATTTCTTCCATTTTAATTCTAGATTCTTACTTAATTAAAATAGAGGTACTTCTATGTTACAATTGTTTTAAAGCACTTGTTTCCATCTTCTTGTAATTAATTGTTACTCTCTTGTCAGCATTGCCGAGAAAAGGAGACCTGAGGATCCTATCCTAATAATGACCAAAGTACAACATCACTGATTCATGTAGTTGAAAGTCATATCATATGGTTTCTCAAATTCTACCTAAACCCCCCCCCCCATATTGTTCCACTGAGGCAGGGATTAATTGTATAAAGCTCTTCTATTCTTCCAATATTGTCCCACCAGTTACCGTGCTGCTGTTATCAAGTTCAACATCAAATTGATTTCTTTAGTATCACAGTCTACAACAATACCCAATAAAAACAATTGTAGAGAAAACTTTATCTTTCTCTTAAAAATCTTTTGAATGTTTAATGCTGTATCATTTGAAACAATAACAAAATAATGGTAATTCAGTGAAAGCTAACATATGTTTGTGGACATAATTTATTAACTCTTTTTTTCTTTCTCTTTTCTAGGAAACTCTGATAAAATATTCAACGGACAGTGAAACTGTTGAGCCAGTTGTTTCTCAACTGGTAACAGTCCTCCTGATTGGCTGTCAGGATGTGAATTCTCATGTACGGTTACTCTCTGGGGAGTGTTTAGGAGAATTGGGAGCTATAGATCCTGGCAGATTGGATTTCTCAACAAGTGACAACCAAGGAAAAGGACTTCTCTTTGTGGTAAGTAATCCTAACATTCAAATTTTTAATGCTGGTATGTCTGCTATTTTATATAAGAAAAAAAAATGCTAAAATTTATAGTTATACATAATTTACTTGTCTGTGCTCTTACTGTTTAAGCATCCATTTGACACAAGAATGCTAGAGAGATTGTTCTGATTTTCATTTAGTCTGATCACTGAACAACTATAGGTTTTGCTGAAAATCATTGTGCGCACCACTCTTATTGCGAGTTACAGCTCATTTTCTTTTAAAATGGCATTTTGACTTGGATAGTAAGAATGAGAATATTAACATAAGACATTTGCTTTGAGGCGGGTGTAGAAGATTCAAATTTTGCATATGGATTACTCATGGAATTGACGAGAGCATTCCTTGCTTATGCTGACAATGTCCGAGCTCAAGATTCTGCATCATATGCAATTCAGGTGAGGATATTTTCTTTTCTAGTATTCTGTTAATTTATTATTGATTGAATAACATTTAAAAATTCAAAAACAAATTCAGTTTTCTTTTCAATACCGTGGTGTCAGAAAACCACAGTAATCCAGAATTCTAAAGAATGGTACTGCTGCTTCTTAGTTACTCATTCAAAAACCGAAGAACTCCCAAGTCCTTTGCCTATTGTTCTTCCTTATGGGCAAATAAAATCATTTTGAAGAATAATTTTCTTAGCAAGATTATAGTCATATTGTTGTTTGATCTTGGTGAGTATAATTTGTTCAGATGTTTGGAGCATTGTCTTGCCAATAGAGTCAGAATTTGGTTGGAACATTTTCACTGGGCTAATCAGCCTCAACAGGTAGCAGATCTAACCAACTTTGGCTATTTAGAATGTTAAGCAAGATTGGTCTTAGATAATGCTTGGATGAAAGATCAGCAGGGAATTCCAGGAATAGGATGGACAAAGAAGTCAAGCATGTATCCTGGAAAAAGGAAATAGTGCACTATTTCCTGCTAAGAAAACTGCACATGTGTTTGTATGGGTAGCATGTGTCAAGTTTGACTCAAAAGAGACTTTTCTTTTCAGTTGGTTATTAATCAGCAGTGGAATTTTTCATTTTTATAATTCTTTAAAATAATTAAATTATTTTTGTTTTTTAAGGAACTGCTATCTATCTATAATTGTAATGAGATGTCTACTGATGAAGCAGGCACAGCACTTTGGAAAATGTTTCCAGAACATATTCAGGAAATATTGGAATCTCATTTAAAAACACGGTATCAAAAATAAATTTAGAGTTTTTAATTCAACTTTTTAAAAAATCAAAATATTGTTAAGTATATCTTTTCTCTCTTTTCTACCTAAGCAAAATTGCACAATGCATCTGAATTACACAGTTGAACAAGCCAGCAGACAATTCCCAATATTAGCTTATATCAAAGTATATATTATGTAAATGTTAGATAGGGATAAATTTTTGTACCGATTTTAAGTAGAATTAGATATTAAGTAAATTTATGTAACCCATACATTTTTTACGATACTACAAGCAGTCCTGTTTTATGCATGTTGGTTCACATATTGTGCTCAGTCATTTAATATAGCTTAACAGCACTTCAGTGAGCAGTTTCAACTGCCATCATTTTAAGAAAGATTCTAATAAACTAAAACAGGTTCAGGGAAAACAGCAAGGATGATCAAAACTCAAAGCCACATTGTGTGAAAAAGTATGAGAAGAAACAGATTGGCTAATTTTATTAAAATATAACTAAATTCAATATTTGATATTACACAAATATATCCCATGAATGACTTCAAGACCTGTCTTGAAACACATTCAAGTGCAAGTGGACTGGTTAGAAGAATGCAGATTTCAGTGGAGTATTATTTATTTATTTATTTATTTTATTTTAATTCCATTTATATCCTGCCCTTCTCCGAAGACTCAGGGCGGCTTACAAGCTTAGCAGTAGCCTTCATTCTATGTATATGCCTGCTTATTAGGGCTTTCACACACACACACCCCAAGCGGCATTATTACAAAGTCAGCTTAATTGCCCCCAACAATCTGGGTCCTCATTTTACCTACCTCGGAAGGATGGAAGGCTGAGTCAACCTTGAGCCTGGTGGGACTCGAACCTGCACTAATTGCAGGCAGCTGGTGTTACTTAAGGAGGCATTAGCCCACTGCTCCACCAAGGCTCTATTAGACAAGTTTTTCTAACGAGTAGTTTAAGGTCAAGTAGTGATGCTAGAATGTTGGTTGATTGTCCTTTTGTTTATCATAAAGTAATGTAATTGTAACAAATTTTGGAAATTCCATTTACAGATACAAGAGTTATCAAAAGGCTATAAATTGGTCTAAAATGAAGAAGCCAATTTACTTAAGTAAATTAGGCAAAAACTTTGCAGAATGGTCAGCAAGCTGGGCTGGCTATCTAATAACAAAGGTAGGAACAATAACCAATAATTCAGTTAGTTGCTCTATATAAGATTTATTGTCTTATCAACTTTCATAAGCTGTGCCAGCCTTGTACATTTTTTCCTCTCAAAATTCTATATTCAAACTCTTCTCCTCTTTGTTCCAGGTGCGACATGATCTTGCCAGTAAGGTTTTTAATTGCTGCTGTATTATTATGAAGAATGACTTTAAAGTGACTGTCTATCTTCTTCCTCACATTCTTGTGTATGTCCTTTTGGGATGCAATCAGGAAGATCAACAAGAGGTGAGAATCCTCTGCCTTGTATCCCCTATTGAAGAGGCATTGTAATTGCAGTCATTGACTATTGCTCACCTTAATTCTATGTCCAGATTTATTTAGTGGCTATTTAGTCAGAACAGCATTGAAAAAAAGACTTATAACCAGTTTTCACACTTAAGACCATTGCAGCATCTCCATGGTCACATAATTAAAATTTGGGTGCTTAGCAACTAGCATGTATTCACGACAGTACCACTGTCCTGGGGTCCATGCGATCACCATTTGTAACCTTCCCAGCCGGCTTCCAACAAGCAAAGTGAATGGGGGAAGCTACATTTGCTTAATGATTGCATGATTCATTTAATAACTAGAGTGATTCGCTTAACAACTGCCTTGCTTGGCAACTGAAATGTTGGGCTCAATTGTGGTCGTAAGTCAAGGGTTAGGGTTAGGGCTAGGGTAGTTGACTGCTAAACTGAAAGTAGGATAACTTTGCCCTGGTAACTATTCTCAGCATACCATTGTACTTGAATCAGTGTGAAGTTTTTTGAACAATACTTCCAAATCTCCTTCTCATTTCTGAACCAGACATGTTTGCAAATTCATATATAGCATTAAACCATAACAGTGTTACTTAATGTGATACTCATTACATTAATAAGGTGGCTTGCAACAGCAGAAAAGTATTACAAACAAATTCTGTTTCATTTGTTACTCTGTTTTTTTTAAAAAATTATATGTTTAGGATAAGTTGTGAGTAGTGATGGGGTATACTGTATCACTGTTAGTGTGGACAGGACTGAAATATCTGCTAGTCTGCATTTTTTGTTTTAGTGAGGTAAAGAGTTACCAGAGATTTTAAAATTTATTTGTTAAAAGCAAAACAATAGATCACCAGAATTCAGTGATTTGCCTCTGGAATTTTGTTATGGTTATATTTTGAGATCCTAAAAAACTGGAAAGCACATCGGGTGTGGGGGGTGTAAGGATGGTTTGTCTTGGTGAGCTCTCAAATTAGGTGGAAGTGCACAATATAGTATTGTCATGAAACACTGAATAAGCTTCTACTTCTGTCTTTTAAAAAATATTGTATCATTTTTATACCTATGGAACTGCAGAGAAGTGTTTCACATTTCTCACGGTGCTAACTAGCTCCTTTTCTAGTTTGAGCCTGCTTTAATAGTAATCTAAATTCCAAGAAATTTTAAAATATCATGCTGTCTAGGTTTATGCAGAAATCATGGCTGTTTTGAAAAATGATGACTCCTGCACAAGACGATGTGAAGACAGTGCATCTGATCTAAGTCATTTAAGCACTCAGACAGTGTTTTCTATGCTTGATCATCTAATACAGTGGGCCAGGTATAAATTTCAAAAACTGAGTGTTGAAAAAGCTGCTGGCAAGTCAAATAAAGATCTTACGGAATTATCAGGTTGGCATTCTCCCTTGCTTGAGTTGAATTACCTCTGATTTGTGTCTGTTTTTAATTTGACTTTGAAGGAACTTCATTATTTGGCCATAAGCATAAAAAATACAGGATGTCTTGAAGCTTCAATAAGGAAGAAAAAATATTTTAAAGCCATACCTTTGATAAAGAATTTTATCTCACCACCTGATGAAAGCAGAAGAAAAGGATTTCTTTAGTCAATATTGATTTAACAGAACAAGAAAATGTTCAATAAATATTGAAAATTTTATAAAGATCCACAAACCTTTAAGCACCACTATATAATGTGCATTGCACGCAGATACTAGCTCATCCTGCAGCCCATGAGCCACATGCAGCCCCACAAGATCATAAACTTTAAACATTATTATGTGATTTATATACAATAACTTTATTATACATTGTCATGGTTCCGATAAATGAGACAATTCAAACAAATTGCAGGCATATTGTTTATCTAAAAAGTCTTAGTAATGAAACGAAACATCGACACTCATGGAGGGATGCCAGAATCTGAAATCTCCTCCCCCCCAAACCCATCATACACACACACAATCCCCGCCCTTATCTACACGTCATAAATCACATTATCCAATTAGTTTTACATATGAGCTTTCCCATTCCATATGCGGGCTATCTAATCTTCTCACAACATCCGGGTAGATTTCCTCCCTCCCAAATGAAGCAATTAAAGTAACAGGCTGTCTCATATTGTCAGTGCAAAAACATGTCAATGTTTGCAGCATTGACATGCATTTTGTATGCGGCCCAAGAGAATTCCTTTTCTCTCAATGCGGCCCAGGCAAGCCAAAAGGCTAGACACTCCCCTCCCCATGTACTAGCCATATCTTTGCAAGGACACATTATAACATCGCAGAGATAAGTTTTGTAATGTATTTACAAAGCACCCTTTAAAATGTTTGGTGCAGTCTGCATATATGCAGTCCAAAATTTAAGAATAATTAGAAAATAAATTAAAATTCCAGCAAGACCCTTGAGAGGAGAAAAAAAACATTTTATGAAACTTTCTTGTGAACTCTGCTGTGGAGGGAGGCAGGATGCTAGTGGGGAGCTGTTCCAGTTGAAAAAGGCCAGTTGATTTCTGATGCCAACTGTAATGAGTGATCTGTTTTGTGCGACATTTTACATGCCTCTTTCTTACAGCACTTAAAGTTGGCATTTTGAAAGATGAAGTTTGACGTGCCCTTTTAAAACTTTTATTTATAGCATCAAATGAGGAACATGAAGAATATCAAAATGTTGCTCACTTTCTTGACCTCATACCCCAGGACACCTTGGCTGCGGCTTCTTTTCATTCCAAAGCTTACACCAGAGCAGTAATGCACTTTGAATCATTCATCATAGAAAAGAAACAAGACATCCAAAAGCATCTTGGATTTCTTCAGGTTAAATACTTTGTTTTAAAATAGAGTAAAATTCAATTTCTGTGTTTTATTGTGTCATTTTCCCCATTTTATTATACTAGGGCTTTATTTGGATACCATAGTTGCTATTTACACACACACACACACACACACACACACACACACACACACAAAGAAGAGGGAGTCAAGCTATTCTCCAAAGCACCTGAAGGCAGGACAAGAAGCATTGGATGTAAACTAATCAAAGAGAGAAGCCACCTAGGAGAAATTTTCTGACAGTTAGAACAATTAATCAGTGGAACAACCTGCCTCCAAAAGCTGGGAATTCTCCAGCACTGGAAGTTTTTAAGAAGAGACTGGACAGCCATTTCTCTGAAATGATATAGGGTTTCCTGCCTGAGCAGGGGTTGGACTAGATGACCTTCCAACTTTATTATTATTATTATTATTATTAAAAAAAGAAAGTTGAAATCAGATTTCTTAAGTCGTATGATTGGGGAAAGGAAAGGTACATTTTCAGTACTGATACGTACTTTACTCAGAAACAGAACAAAAAAGAAAAATGAAGTGTTTCTTAAAGTTAGCAATACATTAAAATTGTAGACGGAATCTTGATAGAACACAAAGATATTCTTATAGTTAATTTAAATCTCACTTGTGACTTTTTGGCAGAATGCTGTCTGATGGCAAATGTTTCTCCTCTTTACTCAAAGAAACTCTATGCAGCAATGCATGAACCAGATGGGGTAGAAGGAGTAAGTGCGTTACGAAAGGCTGAGCCATCTCTCAAAGAACAAATTCTTGAACACGAAAGCATTGGGTTGTTGAGAGATGCCACTGCTTGCTATGATAGAGCAATTCAGCTAGAACCAGAACAGGTAACCAGAGACGTTTTCTATTTGAAGTTTATTTTGGAAATAACTCACATAAATGTTTATCGTAAAATACAATTTGTTACTTCCTTGACCAAAGAGAATCAAGGCAACAATGAATAATTTCTGAACTAGAAAAATCAAGGTCTGTCTCTTTTGCAAAAGGTGTAAAACACAATCCAGTGAGCAGAAGCTTTTGCTTGACTAAAAATTGAAGCAGATTATAAATGAATGGACTGTATTCAAGGGCATAAAATGATTATGGGGAAATGGTAAATCAGTGTCTGGAGCCAAATGTTTTATTTATGTGAGCAAGAACAGGCCAATTACAAATGATATACTTTTCAAAAGTTTAATTTCTTTATATGATAGAATGAAGTATGAACAGATATCACTAACAGAGGTAATATTTGGAAATATCAGAAGTAGGAAGGAGCAGTCACTTGGCAAAATAAGGCAGTTGCCTTAGGTTACAGATGTTGGGAGCATAAAGAATAGAATAAAGTATTGGAATGAGAGATATACATACCTAGAGTCAGCAAAATGACTGGACATAGTTTGCCTTCTGATAAGCAGTGAAAGCATATACTGTATTTTAAAAATTCTTACTCCTAAGTGTAATTATTTTTAATGTATAAGTAGCTACAATCTGCCAACTCATCTCTTGCTATCTTTACTGTCCTTTTCTTTGTATTCTTATTCTGTGCATTTTTACATGAATTTGGAAGCATAGTTCATGGGTGACACATGGGAAAAAAACCTAAATACATATCATTAAAGAATGACAAATTCTTTTTGTCCTTGTCCATTTTCTTGCTTGTAAACCTATTGAGGTATGAGTCACCTTATTTGTAAAGCAGGCCACACTAGGATGAGAATCAGAATGAGACATGATCAAATTTTCACTTAATAATAAAAGTCCCTGGAAGAACATAGCTGCTTTTTGACGACAAAAAGAATAGTTACCGTAGGTTTCAGGATTAACCTAATTTATAGTGTGTAGTTGTGAGCAAGAAGTGATGAGTTGCAGAATTTGTATGCTTCCTTTCAGAGTATAAAGGACTGAAAGTTTAAAACTTATTCTGCTTCCTTCTAGATAATTCATTATCAGGGTGTGGTGAAATCCATGTTAGGTCTTGGTCAGTTCTCTACTGTAATCACTCAAGTGAATGGAGTACTTGCTAAAAGGTAATGTGCCTCATTGTGCCTTATGTATGAGAAATATGTACAAATCTAGTGTAGATAGAATAAGCATTTCCAGAAATCCTGGACTGGGTGCCAAGTTTACCCAAAAACTGAAACTTGTTTCCAATTCCTTTCTATTAGTTGCCCTGGATTAGTATTGTAAGTACAGTAACAGTAATAATTTATAACTGAGTTAATTATAATTTCAAATTCTGCTCAAAAAGAAATCTTACTAGCTGCACTCTTATTATGTCTTCAACAGTTCATGTAGGGAGAAATGGAGTAGAATCAAAGATGGCAGTAAACAGTCTCTATGGGTGATCACCTAGTTTTACCAACAAGGACAATTGATCAACCATACTATTTTTCTCATTATGGTTTTCCGGGAAAATATGTTGCTGGGCATATGTCTTGTCCATTAAGATATAAACCTTTTACATCTTAGTTAGGGGAAAAGAGGAGAATAGTACTCCTCCACATCAGGGATGTAAACTATTCAGCTTGTCAGTTTATGGAACCTGCCAGCATCCCTTTTGCAGCCCTCCTACAATGGCAAAGACCAACAATATCAGACATTTTTTTTAAAAAAGGGAGCAAATTACAAATAAAACAAATGCTTTAAGCCTTATAGAATAGTGAGTACTATTTCTGTGTTTGTGTACACGCGCCTTTGAGTCAGTGTTGATGATTGATGACTGACTAGTCCTGCGGTTTTCTTGGCAAGGTTTTTTGAAAATAGTTTGCCATTGTCTCCTTAGAAAGACTGAAAGAAAGTGACAAATCCAAGATCACCCAGCAGGCTTTGTGCCTAAGGTGGAACTAGAACTCACAATCTCCCATTTCTAACCTGAAGTCTTAACCACTATGCCAAATTGGCTCTCTAGTTTGAATATAGATGCACAGTTTTAAATGGCTATATAAAAGTATGACTAAGGCTGAATGACTGGCATAAAGACACGAAACTAGCTTTACGCCTACAGCAGGAATAGAACTAATGGTCTACAGTTTTTTGGACATTAAGCAAACTGGTTCTCACGCTATTAGTTTGAACTAAGCTTCCTTTCTCCTTTTACCAGACCTGAATGGACACCTGAATTAAACAGCTACAGAGTAGAAGCTGCCTGGAAATTGACACAGTGGGATTCCCTGGAAAATTATTTAGCTTCAGGTTGTTGGAATAATTGTGTGATGTTTGTTAAATACAAATTTTATCTTAATTTGCTCTTGATTATTGGGGGGAATATAGAAGATACCAGCCATAAGCAGTATGAGGACAAAATTCAGTAATATTGTCTCTCATTTTTATTTATTTATCCTATTTATACTGTTCCAAATCCACCATATTCTTCAGATTACATTCAGAGGGCTTCATGAGATTGTTTGAATAGAATTTGTTTTATTAACTGTTGATTGCAACAGGGGTATCAGTTTGGTAGCATCCTTACTATTTATGTACTGTACTGTACAGTAGAGAAAATAGTAAGGATATTTTACTGATTTATATATTTTAAGTTAGCTAACATTCTCATCTTCATTAAAAAACTATATTGAGGTTTGGGATTTTTACTTTATTTGGTAGAGGTATAGCTTGAAACTATCCCCTTTAAGTACACAATAGCAGAAAGCATCTGTAGAAATGTCCACAGTTTAGGTTCAACAACAACAACTTTAATGATTAGCCCTTGGGCCATATCAAAGTGCAAAGTTCCAGCAACAAACCGTCACCAAAACTAGATAAAAGCAATCCAGAATGGAATTTGATAAAATACAATTTAAAATGGAATTAAAATAAAATACAATTTAAGATGAAATAGTAATAAAATACAAATTTAAGATATAGATAAAATATGATAACATTATATTTCGGAGTCGCCCTTGCAATCTACCCCAATCAGTCCCACATATGCAGATCTTAACTGGATCATTTTGTTTAAATACTGTGCTACGTTAAATGTTATTTTCAATTTCTGACAGGACATAAGATAAGTTATTATGATATGGGGATCCCAATGGGTCATTCGTTTGGTATATAGACCAAGATACCTGTCTCTCACCCTCTTATACAGACCACAGTCAAATAGGATGTGAGCCAGGTCCTCTACCTCTGCCGCTCCGCAAATGCAGAGATGCTCATTGTATGGTATAGCATGAAATCTCCCATATCTGACTATTGTATCAAGCTGTTCGAATCTCGCTCTCGTAAATATCTCCCTAAGATGTTTTGGGAGTTGTAACTTCAAATAACTGTCCACTTGAAAAGTACATTTGTATTTACTCAGCCATTTCAAGTTACCCACCTTACTAAGGATAGCTATATCAGTTTGTGCTTCTATATCCTTAATTCTTTGGGCAACTCTTTTTTTAGATTGTTCTCCTGTTACGCAAGAAACAGGAAGGCCACAGCTTCTTACAAACAGTTTAGGTTAAAACATGTAGTGGATCCCACATCAGTTTTGAAGACAGTCCTAAGAGTAAAAGCTGTCTAATCTGATAAGTAAACCCAGTGCTTTTTTTGTAAAAGAAAAAGGTGCCGGAACTCACACATGTCATACAACCCGCCTTGCCTACCCTACGAGGGTCCATCTAAAAAAGGTGCCGGAACTCCGTTCTGAGCGTTCTATGAGAAAAAAAGCCCTGAGTAAACCTCATGTGTGTTCACTGTGAAATTGGAAATGGCACAATGTTCCAAGTGCTGTCCTCCCAAAATGGAAACATGCTGAAATAGTATGGAATTTAAGTGCTATTACAATATCTTGTGTGTTATACCAAAATCTTAGCCATTTCAAAAATCAAGTAATTAATTAAAACATTGTTGTTTAGCAGTGTCAGATGCTGCCATACTCATCCCCTCATGATCTAAACAATTAGTCAGACACTCTCCCTCTCCCCCCTCTCTCTTTCACACACACACACACACACACAGAGAGATCAAAAATCTTGCTAAAATTGAATGTTTTAGCACATTAACACATGATGTGAATTGCACCATAGCACTAAAATAATAGAATTATGGAAATTAAAGGGTGGAAGGGAATTTGGTTATCTTCTAATAATTCGTCTCCTTGCCCAGTACAGAAATCATATGCTCATTTTGTCAATAGGTTTTCACAGGAGTTCCCAAAAAATGTTTCTGGCATAGCTGTGGCAACTAAAATACCAACATTAAAGTAATCTGTGACATGGCACAAATTGGAATGTTTACAACTGGTTCTGTTATAACATTCTGGTAAAATGTGTGCGTGTGTCAGAGGTTTGTGTTGATTATATTAACATGAAATGTTGGTTCTCCCACTGACCTTTCTTTAATTAGATGGGAAGTCTAATACATGGAGTATTAGACTTGGACAGTTGCTGCTGTCAGCCAAAAAGAAAGAAGCTGCCACTTTCTATGAAACTTTGAGAACTGTTCGTGCAGAACAGATAGTTCCTCTTTCAGCAGCAAGTTTTGAAAGAGGCTCCTACCAACGAGGATATGAATATATTATCAGGTATATTTTTAATGTTTAATAACAGTTTAATAATAAACATAACAGATTTTTTTTCTGCATCTTTTCCCAAAAACAATACTATGTTGCTGTTTTAATATACTTTTGATATACGTATTATATTTTTTCTAAACCATCTTTCTTTTGATATTTCTTTTTTCTTAAATTCAACAATTAGTTTTTTAGAGTAGTTCTGGGACAAATAAAAATGTCAGATCATATTTTCAGTAAAACAAATATGAGTTTATACAGATTTGCCTAAAACAAGGGAATCACAAAATTTTAAAGTTGAGATTTCTGATAAATTAGTGTAGTGAAGCTTCCCCATTGTGCAGACTGGGAAGAGTAGGGAAAAGAAGCAGTATAGTATATGTTGTGTATTTTGAGTTTTCAAAATTCTTTAGATAGTTTGTATAATAGTATGATTAATCCACTTTTCCACTCATGGAGTTATCTTCTTTAGAGAATACATTTAGAACAGTGGTTTAAATTGTGTGTTTTATATTTGGCAGCACTAGATTCAGCAGTGAATTTTGGGTTCTCTAGAGTCTAGACCAGTGATGGCAAACCTTTTAGAGACCGAGTGCCCAAACTGCAACCCAAAACCCACTTATGTATTGTCAGGCGCCGGGTGGCCGTGGCCCATTGGGTGGGTGTGGCTCATTGGGTGGGCATGGCTGTGGTGGTAATGGCAGAGTGGGTGGGCCTAAAAAAATTAATCCCAACTTTGCAAGATCTTTTTTTTCCCACAAGAAGTTGAAATTGATTGATTGATTGAATCTTTTTTTTTGCACACAGCGGCAGAGGCCTAAAGCAGAAAGGTTTTATAAAACCCAGCTGAAGGCCTAGGACTGGGGTGATAGCATGCGTGCCCATAGAGAGGGCTCTGCGTGCCACCTGTGGCATGCGTGCCATAAGTTCGCCACCACAGCTCTAAATCAATGTTTCTCATCCTTGTCAACTTTAAGGCATGTGGACTTCAACTTCCAGAATTTCGCCATCTAGCCAGCTAAAATGAGCTTTTCCTAATACGAAATAAATCGGATTTTTAAAGTTGTAATATTTTAATGTCATTTTTCCCATTAAAATAGTTTTCTAAAGATGACCCTTGTGTATACACTGAAATGATAGTATGGTAAAATTATAATGCAATCTCTAAAGTCTGTAGCTTTCCAAATACTCTGTTAATAGATAAATGTTCTTAAATCATAGGTTACATATGCTTTGTGAGCTGGAGCACAGTGTTGGATTGCTGCTTCAAAAACCTGATGATTACTATGGTAAAGATTCTTTGAACTGGCATGCCCGTTTAGAAATGACACAAAATTCATACAGAGCTAAAGAGCCAATTCTGGCACTTAGACGGGCTTTGCTTGGCCTCGTCAAAAGGTAAATTCTGCTGTGGAACCTTTTTTCTCCCATCCTGTCTTTATTATGTGAATTACAAATTAAAATGGACTGAAATGTAGTTAGGAAAGGGAAGTATCAGTACCAATTACTTTTATAAGACAAAAGCAAAATTTGTATTTCCTAAAAGTTGCCCAGAAGATTTACATGATCCTGATTTTGCAACAGTGTTATGGAATGATAGTTTAGATAATAGATAACTAACATATAGCTGACTGGAGATTTAGATAGATTAGCTCTCAGATTGGCTTTCCAAGATTTGTTTAGGTCATATGCTTTAATACATTAAATTTATTAGGTAGGTATATTAACATAATCTTCAGCGGACAGATTTGTCACCTCAAAAGTCAGTTTGGTACTGATTAAGTTTCTGAGCTATTTGTTGTGGGCCAGATAAAGAACATAAGATATGTACATTGCTTTAAGTCAACAAAAAAAATAAAAGGGAGAAAAAGTATAAAAATAAATATGTGTGAGGCAGAGGCACTATCCAATGTTTAAATATTGCTGAATCTGCAGAAATTTTGTAATTTATGGATACTTTATTATAACAACATTAGAGCATCCTACTAGGGAGAAGCAAGGGCCTTTGCCATCATGGCTAACCGTACCTATAGAAACAAATGAACAGGTTACAGAAGACTTTATTTGTTGTTCCTTACCAGGAATTAGGAACTTTTTCTATTCTATTAGATTTACATTCTAATAGAATAGGAAATAGGATAGAATTCTATTCTATTTTAATGCCTTTTTAAAGCCATCTGATGGCAGTGAATGAAACCATGCTGTTTTATAAATCATGAGAATTAAAGAGAAGGATATTCCTAGGCAGCTGTTAGTATACAAGCCAGTCATTTACCAAACATTAATGGAAGCTTGAAAGAAAGTGAAATTAAAAGGATAAGAAAGGAAAATACCACATAAAGTGCAAAACCATATGCACTTGCTTGGATTGTCAAGCTTACTGAGTTCATCTTAATGCCTGTTGAAATAAAAAAAATATTATGCACATTCTAATTTAGTAGGTCATGGACCTATTTTTTCCCACAGATGGCACTATTATACAGAAAGTCATACTAGCATAAAGATATTTCAAGCTAAGCAAGATTCCTTATAAATATCTCATATGGGAAACTACAAAGGGGTCAAATTTTTGTAGTGCTGTTACTTTAAACCATTAGTTTCGGTTATTCCTTAAACTAATAGATGCAAAATATCTGAAGAATGTAAGAGTTCTATGTAGAATTTATTCTTTGGTACACATGGAGTGTCATAAATTTCTCACTATATTTTTGACAATGCATATTCCTACAGAGAGGAATATAGTGAGCAAATGGGAGAATGTTGGCTCCAAAGTGCCAGAGTAGCACGTAAAGCTGGTCATCACCAAACGGCCTATAACGCTCTCCTCAATGCTGGAGAATCCAAATTATCTGAACTTTATGTGGAAAGAGCAAAGTGGCTGTGGTCTAAGGTAAATACGATATAATGTGACTCCCCCTATGTTTTAATTTTCATCATTTATTGTTGGGCAACATTTAAGCTTATTCATCCTTTTTCTCCTTTTCCCTTCTCCTTATCTTTGTTTCCTACTACTTGCTTTTATATTTTTGTATTTTATATTATAAGCTAATAACATAGATTTACTTATTCATCCTGATCTAAATGAAATATAGTCAGAAAAAATATTTTGTAGTGTTTAGTATTAAACATTTGTATTAAGGTGGTTGTTCTCTAAGGCAAAATAGTATTTAGATGAGAGTATATTATAGACTTTTTACGAAGTAGAAATGTTCCTTTTACATATAAGAAATGTTGATTGTAATAGTAAAGTCTAGCAATAGTACTTAGATTTATATACTGCTCCATAGTGCTTTAAAGCACTCTCTAAGCAATCAGCATATTGCCTCCAACAATCTGGGTCCTCATTTTACCAACCTTGTAAGGATGGAAAGCTAAGTCAACCTTGAGCCAGTCAGGATCAAACTCCTAGCTGTTGGCAGAATTAGCCTGCAATACTGCATTCTAAACACTGTATCACCAAGGCGAAACAAACAATACAAACAAAAACAGAAAGAAAATAGAAAGCATAAAATTGTAGGGAAAAAGAAAAAAAGAGAAGAAAGAAAAAAATAGTGAAGAAAGTGTGGTTCTCTCTGAGGTTGGATGTTTTCTTGCAGATGTTTCATTACTAAACTAGATAACAATCAGTGCTAGGAGGGAATATAAAGATAAAGAAAGGATAAAGAAATATATAAAGTAGCAACTTCCAACCTCCATCACAAGGATTAACTAATTTAGTAACTTCTTTATTTCTGTTTCATACATTTTGTCATTTGTTTTTGCTCCTTTGACAGATGTTTTGGTTGTATGCTGAAAAAAAAATGATTTTATCTGTGATTAATATAAAAGCTATCTATAACTGTTAATATAATATATTTATATAACCTCCGTGATAAAATTAGTACTGTGACTGCTAATATATATTTTTTGCTCTTTTTTCAGGGTGAAGCTCATCAAGGTCTTATAATTCTTCAGAAGGGGGTTGAGTTATGTTTTCCAGATAGTCAAGAATTGTGTGATGCTAAAAGTAAGCTCATTCATGGGCAAGCCCTGCTACTGGTGGGAAGATTTATGGAAGAAACAGCCAACTTTGAGAGTAATGCAGTAATGAAAAAATATAAGGTAAATGCCAAAAGTGGAACCCTTAATGTAATTTTAAAACTTTAAGCTAGATCACTTTTGTTCGCGTCAGCTTGCTTTGGGTGCAATCTGTATGTTTTTTGTTTGTTTTTTTTCTATTTTAGGATTTATATTAATTTGGAGTGGCATACTTCTAGAAGGAGTTTATAAATGCTTGAAGTAATGATTGACTCATGGAACTAAATTTTAATTTACAATTATATTACCTATTACCCAATATTTTTTCCCTTCAGGATGTCACTACCTGCTTGCCAGAATGGGAGAATGGGCATTTTTATCTTGCTAAATACTATGATAAAGTGATGCCCACAGTAACAGAGAACAAGATGGAAAAGCAGGGAGACCTGATTAAATACATTGTTATTCATTTTGGAAGGTTAGTTCAATAAATGCATATAATGATCTTTATATTTATTTTTTCCTCTTTTCTCCTTTTTTCAAGTATTCTAGTTAGTGATGCTTATTAACATTTTATGGATGACTAGAATAGTGCTAGTTTAGCAGCGTGGGAACTGGTATTCCTCTCTGCTGTTAAATGCCAACATCAGTGTGCATGGCCAATGGCCATAGGCCAACAACAGTTAGTTCTCATTTAATGAGCAATTTGGATGTTTCAACACTTTTATTTAAATTAACGAGTAGGACTAAAAGCTAAAAAAATATAATAAACTAGATATCCCTTCCAAAGAGTATATTTTAAACCATTTTCTATATAAAAACACTTTATATAAATGCATTTATAATCTCAGATAGAGGTAACATATTTTAAATATCCAAAGTCAGATATAAAAGCTGCCAATTCTTATAAGCTATACCAATGAAATAGCAATTTTATATCTTTGCACTTTTTCCTATAATTTAAAAACACTAGTGTGAGATAAAGTGAAAACAAACTACAGAAGAAAATAGGACATAGATAATACACATTTTGCAAGGTGGTATTTTAATTTCAGATCTTTGTATTTTGGAAACCAATTCATATACCAGTCGATGCCAAGAATGTTGTCCTTGTGGCTAGACTTTGGAGCAAAAGCATATGAATATGAGAAAGGTAAGATATTTTAAAAAGTACTTTTTCTGCATTGAGCTTTAGCTGATACAAATATAAGTGAACGTCTGATTGGGTCATGTGAAGTGTTTGTAGAGTAGCTAAGTATGAATATATAAGACTGAGTAAGATTGTGAGGTCTTGCGTGTGAGAAAGCGGAGAGAATAATACCTTAGCTGAAAAGGCAGATACCAAGTATAGTTAATCTAATCCAATCCAAATCTAAAAAGAGAGATATAGTCTTTTTATGTCCATTTTTAATATGTTTTGGTCAGTCTATTAGATATGTTGATTTAAAATGCAGGGGAATAGTTATTAAAGAAGAACTATATTGAATAAAATGATATTTTCTGTAACTTGGTGAAATGACTTGTATGAAATTTATTCCACACAGGGATATGACTGAAGAAAATGTGTTTTTATGTGTGTTCAGCAGATTTTCAACATGTAGCTACAGAATAAAGGATAAAAAAGGGTGATCTTTTTAGATGTAGATAACAAAAAATTTTGGGGATAGGTTTGATTTGGAACTATGTACATGTTTCTTTTTTCCATTAAATAAGATAACTGATTTGCATTGCTTTGTCTAGCTGGTCGCCATGATCGTACACAAATGAAAAATGACTTGGCTAAAATTAACAAAGTGATTACAGAGCACACACAAGTCTTGGCTCCTTATCAGTTTTTGACTGCGTTTTCTCAGCTGATTTCCCGAATCTGCCATTCACATGATGAGGTCTTCCTTGTTCTTATGGCAATCATTGCTAAAGTTTTTCTAGCTTATCCTCAACAAGCTATGTGGATGATAACTGCAATATCTAAGGTAACGTCATAAATGTTCCATTTTTGATTTAGCATTTTAGCTAGAAGTTCCCCCTATAAAGGTAAAGGTTCCCCCGCACATGCATGCTAGTAGTTTCCAACTCTAGGGGCCGGTGCTCATCTCTGTTTCAAAGCCAAAGAGCCAGCGCTTATCCGAGGACGTCTCCGTGGTCATGTGGCCGGCATGACTAGACGCCAAAGGCGCACGGAATGCTGTTACCTTCCCACCTGTAGTGGTCCCTATTTTTCTACTTGCATTTTTACGTGCTTTTGAACTGCTAGGTTGGCAGAAGCTGGGATGAGTAACAGGCGCTCACTCTGTTACGCAGCACTCAGGATTTGACCTGCCAAACTGCCGACCTTCTGATCGACAAGCTCAGCGTCCTAACCCACTGAGCCACCGCGTAGGCAATATTAAAACAATTCAACTTTTGCACTTGTAGAGATGTTTCCTTGAAATGTTTCTTGTGACCAACAGTTTTACATATATCCCAGGTAATCAATCCAGAATGAGAAAAAAATCATGTAATTAAGATATACTGTACTTTTATTTTCAGTAGCCCTCTGCAGGTAGTGAATCTACTTATGTAAAAAATATGTTGGGAGTGAAGGTGTGTATGTACAGTCTACTTGTTTTCCACAGTGCTCCCTCAAGGTCCCATATCTAAACTGAGATAGATGACTATGAAGCAGAAGAGTTGCTCAGCTTTTTTGCCTTTATTTTGTTTTTGTGAGTGTGAGACTTACCTGAGATTTATATTAATGCCTTTTACATGCCAGGCAAAGATATTTTCTTTGTCAGGCTAAATTTATTTTGATGCAATTGTTTTGTTGTAATTTTGTGTGTGTGTGTTATTGTCAATTGCTCTGGAAATTTTGATTTGAAGGGTAACACTGAAACTCAGTAAACTGAATTTTCTGCAGTCATCCTATCCAATGCGGGCTACCAGATGCAAAGAAATCTTAAACAAAGCTATTAATATGAAGGCATCTTTGGGCAAGTTTATTGTGGATGCAGCTCGCCTGACGGATAAACTCCTAGAACTGTGTAACAAATCGGTAATGCATATACTGCACGAAACTAACTCATTTTCTATAATTTAATATTCCTGATAGATTAAAAATGTTTATTTTGTGAAAGATTATTCATTTTTGTGTGTTCTTTATTATAATCTATAAATAAGTTACAATTATTATAAAGGATTGGACTTAGACTTGTTCAAGCTTTGGATTTGATGGATTTGAAAACATAACTAAACTAGGAATTATTGTTAAATCTAAACAAAATCTAAACTAATACCATCATCATAAAAGCTCTTAAATATGCTTTAGATAATTAAAAGAAGCAACTATCAATAAAAGAGAATATTTGTAGCTCAGGGTTGAAATGAGGGGTCTATGGTACTTGTTTTCTTGCAGACATTTCATTGTCCAAAGTAGGTAACATCATCAAAGCTCTGATGATGTTACCTAATTTGGGTAATGAAATGTCTGCAAGAAAACCAAGCTGAGAGCACCATGGACCTCTTGGAAACAACTAACGACCACTTATAGTCAAAGTAGTATCCAGCTAGATTTCTTGTACTCCCAAAAGGAAAGAGCAAAAGAATAGTGAGCAGAGATATTTTTCAGTGCGAACTCTTCCCCAACTGCAAACTTTTTTAAAGCACTTTTTGTGATTTTTCTAAAATTTACTTTTTTGAAGTGAAATTAAAATCTGAGAATACTTGTTAGCCACTACTTTACACAAAATGTATCCATAATTGTCTTCAACCCCATAACCAATAAGGATTGTTCTTTTGTTTTATAAGTCAAAGGATCAGGGTGTCAAATATCTAATTTTCTAAAATAAAAAATTAATTATTTTAATTATTTAATGAAATAATTATTTAATGGAAAAACCTTTATTGTATTGTTCTGAAGTGCACCAAGTAGTGAAACATAAAATTCCAGTGAAAAATTAATCATCTACTTTGAGATAATTGCCTTTATTTCATTTAAAGATCCTTTGGTAATTCTGGGAAATCATTTATTTTCCCCCTTCTTTCTAAATAATTGCCCTCTCTTTTCTGGCTAACTTCTTGACAGTTAACACTATCATGCTAAAATAATTGATTAATGGCCATATTTATGCACAAAAGTCTGAGGAACCTACTAAAGGAATATTACCAGATGTTTTTTATTCTTCAATCATTTGGCTTAATTATGTAAGATTTTAGTTTATTATACACCTGTATGATAGATAGTTCCTGACTTCATCAAAAGACTATCAGGGATGATAGTCTTCTAGGACTATATGACATAGAGTTGGAAAGGAAGGCTAATAGGTGAAAATTGTACCCCCTTCCCATTGATGGATACATGATGTCAGCTGGAGAACATTAGTTGGATATCATTTATTTTCAGAAGATAGGAACAGAAGATTTTTAGTAGATTAATCAAATATATTACTATATTATATTAAACCTGTCAATAATGCTACATTTTGTTTGAAATTAGATCCTAAATTAGGTAATGGTGAGTTTGAAAAAAACATATGGACATTAAATTTATACTTAAAATTAAGATAATTATATGCTTGAATGTTTGGATTTCATTACTTTTTAACCTTTTTTCAGGTCGATGGAAACACGTCCACTTTAAGCATGGCTATTCATTTCAAAAACCTCAAAAGGCTGGTAGAAGACCAAACATTTAGTCAGATTCTTATTCCTTTGCAATCTGTAATGATACCAACTCTTCCTTCAGTTCCTGGAACACATTCCAATCATGATCCATTTCCTGGATGTTGGGCTTACATTGAAAGTTTTGATGATACAGTTAGTATCTATTAATCCTTATTTGTTTGTTTGCTTGTTCAATTTATATAATTGTTTCAATAATAAGATGGGCAGCATATAAAATTTAATAAATATTTAGTACATATCTCACAAATGTGACTGGATGGCTCACATCAATTAAAAGAACATTGAGAAAAATAAAGAAATGCAAATAAAAACAAAGATACAAAGCCATATTTTTAAAAATATTGAAACACAAAAACATAGACACAATCTACAGCAGAGTACAATCGATCACTTTTAGTTCTATATCCGGATCACCAAATATGGAGACAAAGCTACATCTTCCATAAGGCCAGCAGCATTCAGGCCAATCTAAGCTCAAGGGGACTCATGCTCCAAAGGGTGGGCATTACGATAGAAAAGGCTCCTAAACTTATTTGCATTTTTATAATTTGGCCTAAGTTTACTTTCCAAAATTTACTTTCTCTTGGAGCCAAAGTAAAATAGAAAAAAGAGAATTAAGTCTTTAAATGAAATTATTTCTTAGCTTTATGTCATATTTTTTCTTCAGGACCTCGAGGCAGCAGGCAGTCATCCTTGACTTATGACCACAATTGGGACCAAAATTTCAGTTGCTAAGCAATGTAGTGGTTAAGCAAGTCATTGTATAAGTGGAGCTGATGTTATCATTTTTTTTACTGTAGCAATTAAGTGAATCCAGCTTCTCTCCCCCCCCCCCACCCATTGGCTTTGCTTATTAGAAGCCTTGGGAAGTTGCAAGTCATGATCACATGACCATAAGACCCTGAAATTGTCATGAATGTGAGCCTGTTGCCAAGTGCCTGAATTGTCATTACATGACCCCAGGGATTATATGATGGTTATAACCATGAGAACAGGTAATATCATTTTTTTTAGCACCATTGTAACTTTGAACCAATGAATGGTTGTAAATCAAAGACTATTTTCCTCACAGTAGCAACATATCTGTGGGGTATGTTGGCTGAGACAGTGTGAACTGTGCCTCTTTTTTTTAATTGTAGGTTGAAATTCTTCCATCTCTTCAGAAGCCCAAGAAGATTACTTTAAAAGGTTCAGATGGAAAATCTTATATCATGATGTGTAAGCCAAAAGATGATCTTAGAAAAGACTGTCGACTCATGGAATTCAACTCCCTCATAAATAAGGTTAATTTCTAAACATGTTTCTGAATGTATGGCAAACTTGCTGTTGACAATCCACTAAATGTTTTCTTAGCATCAGTGTTATCAGTGAGAATGTTTGTGTATAATGGTTAACCAGAACTCAAATATGCTTGGTTGCAGCTCCTCTTATTGTCTGTCCCCATTCTAAGCAACAACGCAGGCTTATAAATCAGTGTCTGTTGCCTGTAAACTGAGAAGGCTTTCTGGTTTTAATCAAGCCTGATTTAATACATTGAGTAATGGTCTATTTTCTAAAATATACTGCTCAAAAAATAAAGGGAACACAAAATAAGACATCCTACTATTAAATACAATCCATTGTGTTGTTTAAGTGTTCCCTTTATTTTTTTGAGCAGTATATATAACGTGTTTTATGAAAAGCTGATTTTGAATATAAATCTCAGCAAAACTTGCTAATACTATAGTTATACTGATGGAAATAAATGTGTTTAAAATCTAGTCATATATATGCTAGGCTTTTTATATGCTTAAAAGGAGCCCATATTATTTGTGTTTCTATGTTTATAAAGTCATTTTGGTTCTTGTTTGCCAAATTTTGAATGAATAGGTACAGTGATTTTATTTTAAGAAAGATTCAATACCTTTGTCAAAATTCCTGTTTTCTATTAAAATTATTTTTGTAATTCTGTTTTAAATTTTTAAGTGCTTAGATGGTCTTGGTAGACAGAAATATTGTACAGTATATAAACTTGGATTGTACATAACTTTAACTCCCTGAACCTTCTGTAAGGGATCTTTTTTTGGGATAAATAAAGCAATTGATGTTTGTGTATGTGTATATAAAAGCGTGTATGTGTGTGTGCTTGTGTATGTACACACACACACCCTTCCTAAAAATACAAACCCTTAATTTTCGATTACAAGAGACAGAGAAATGAATTAAAGTGAAAATTAAAGATACTGTTTTATATTAATCTTACGGAGCATGCCATGTTTCTACCCTAGTGTTTAAGAAAAGATGCAGAGTCACGAAGACGAGAACTCCACATCCGAACCTACGCTGTTATTCCTCTGAATGAGGAATGTGGAATCATTGAATGGGTGAACAACACTGCTGGTTTACGAAATATCCTAATCAAATTATACAAAGAAAAAGGTAAAATAATGATGATGTAATCTTTTAAAAGTATGAGTGAAAAGATAAAGCGGAGGATAGGGAAGGAGAAATAGTGAATACAGTGACTCTTTGCAATGCTTCACCAACAGTTACTGGTTATATTTATCATAGAATATGCAGCCTAATTATATTCATTTTTCTTTTACAGGCATCTACATGACTGGTAAAGAGCTTCGTCAGTGTATTATTCCAAAGACAGCACCTTTATCTGAAAAGCTGAAGGTTTTCAAAGAAACCCTACTTCCTCGGCATCCCCCAATTTTTCATGAGTGGTTTCTGAGAAAATTCCCTGATCCTACCTCGTGGTCAGTCTTTTTTCTACAGTTATTAGGAGTTGAGTGGTATACACATTTAATAAATAAATACAGCTTGAATTACACAATAATAATATCTAGAATTTTAAAAGAAAATCTGATTGCCTACATTTTTTTTTAATTCAGAGACTTCGCAGGTATTCCTTGACTTCCAAATATTTGTTTAGCAACCATTAGAAGTTATGACAGCACTGAAAAAAGTGACTTACCACTCGTCTTTGCATTTATGACCAGCCCTCACATTTATGACCATTGCGGTTTCTCCACAGTCACATGATCAAAATTCAGGCGCTTAGCGACTAGCATTTATTTACAATTGTAGTGTCCTGTGGTCACACAGTTTTGACATGCGATCTTCCCAGCTGGCTTCCGGCAAGCAAAATCAATAGGGGAAGCTGAATTCACTTAACCTCATGATCCACTTAATGACTAGTGATTCACTTACCACAGCAAAAAAAGGTGGTAATATTGGTTGCAGCGAACTTAACCACCTTTTTTAGCAATGAAAGTTCCATTCCCAATTGGGGTCATAAGTCAAGGACTGCCTGTAGTAATCATCATAAACTACATTTTTTATGTTTTTGTTGTTTTGTTATGCAACCAATAATTATTACAACATGACCAAGCACCTATAAGGTATCTTGATCTTTTATTTTTTCTGTAGGTACAGCAGCAGATCAGCTTATTGTCGTTCCACTGCAGTTATGTCAATGGTTGGATACATACTAGGTCTTGGGGACCGTCATGGAGAAAATATTCTGTTTGATTCTCTAACTGGTGAATGTGTGCATGTAGATTTCAACTGTCTGTTTAATAAGGTGAGCAGCTAAATATTAAATTTAAAATATTTTTTATTTCAAAGTATGTTGGCAAAACAATTACATCTGAATTGCAATCATGACTACCTGAAGCAGTCTTCAAATTTTTCCAGGTTGGTTTATCCTCCAGTCTTTGCAAACAATACTTCCAGTATAAAAAATGTTCTTTTAACTTCCAGGGACAAAATGTATCAATACATAGAGCACAATTACTTCATTTATTTAAAACTATCAAGACTCTCTTTAAGGGTAGAAATCCTCCCAAAGGGGCATACTTCAATGGCAAAAATGTTTCATCTGCAACCCAGAACAAAATCAATATGTTCTGGAGGTTCTGCCAAATCATTCTGAACTACCCACATTTATTTATTCATTTATGGGATTTGTATGCCGCCCTATCTCCCAAAGGACTCAGGGCGGCTAACAACAATAAAAACACAAAATACAAACATTAAAAGGTATTAAATCAAATTATCCCATAAATAGTCCAATTAAAAACACAATAAAACAAAATTAAGAAAACCTCCCTTCCATCAATCCAGGTCGGCCTGTTGAAAAAGCCATGTTTTAAGGTCGCAACGAAAGGAACGGAGATCCGGGGCCATCCGGAGCTCCAAGGGGAGTTGATTCCAAAGGGCAGGTGCCCCCACAGAGAAGGCCCTCCCCCTGGGGGTCGCCAAATGACATTGTCTGGCCGACGGCACCCTGAGGAGGCCCTCCCTGTGTGAGCTCACAGGGCGATGGGCAGTCGTTCCTGGCAGCAGACGGTCCTGAAAATATCCTGGACCTAAGCCATGTAGGGCTTTATAGTAACAACCAGCACCTTAAATCTCACCCGGAGGGCAACCGGTAACCAATGCAGCTCACACAGGAGGTGTGTAATATGGGATTATCAGGACGCTGCCATCACAACCTGCGCAGCCGCATTCTGCACCAGTTGAAGCCTTCGGGTGGTCTTCAAGAGCAGTCCCATGTAGAGAGCATTGCAGTAGTCTATATAGGAGGTAACGAGCGCATGAGTGACCGTACGTAGGGCATCTTGGTCCAGATAGGGGCGCAACTAGCGCTGAAGCAAAAGCTAAAAATCTTAGCTGCTTCAGGTTCTCAACAAAACAAACTGGATGAGGTGAGTAGGCCAATGCTGGTAATAAAATCTCTCTCCCATGTCCCTCTCATCAGCTTCTGGAAGTGTTTATCCACCCAACTCTCCAACCCGTCATCCTTCCAGCATTTTCCCTTTTCTCTCCCTTCCTTGAGCTGCTAATACCAGTACCTGAAGTGAACTTATCCCATTGGCCTGCCTAGTCACTTATTTTTCCCATCTTTCCCCCCATCTTTGTTGCTGAAGTTCCAACATATCATATGCATCTGACCTACCTTAACTCCCTCAAATCCCGGTATCCTAGAGCAACGCATCGTATCACATCATGCTAACCACCCCTAATTTTTCTCGCTTCATTCAGCTGCCAATTTCTAAAAACAGCATATTCCAGCGTCCCCCAATCTTCCCAGCATCTTTCTTCCTTTCCTTCCCTATCTCTCTCCAACTGTCAGTGTTCTTTGATTCCCCCTCCCCATAATCACCAAACCACTTTTGCATGGATCAGATCTACCCTGCTTAGTTCCATCACAGACCCAAACACCTGAAACGTTTGTTTTGATGTAGCCATCAACCATTTAAAAGAGCTGCTCCATGTATTGAATATTTTGCACATCCAGTAATAAAAATCACAAATATGGGTTTTGTTTTTATATTACATTTAACATTGGTTAATAGCAAAATGTAATTAGCCTTTCTATTTCCAAACACCAAAGTAATTTGGAAAGGAGTGAAATATTCTGTAATTAACATTATAATAGTATACTTTGTATAAAAATTCTTCTATAATTGCATAAGACAAGCAGAATATGAATCTACTGCATTCCATTTTGAGAGAAGCATGAATTATTGAACACATTCTTCTTAAATTCATTTAAAGGGAGAAACTTTCGACTTTCCAGAAATTGTTCCATTTCGCCTTACTCATAACATGGTTAATGCAATGGGTCCAATGGGCACAGAAGGGCTCTTCAGGACAGCTTGCGAAGTTACCTTAAGACTTATGCGTAGCCAGAGAGAACCACTCATGAGGTAAAGAGTGCACATAAAATCATTACACTTAATTATATCAACTTCATTTTTTATTATTGCCACGCTTCATTGCATAACTATTTAGTTGTGTCCAAATATTTAGTTGTGTCCAACTATTGGCGATTCTGTGGGTCAAGTCTCAGATCTTCGGATCTTGTACTATTTCTTTGAGTTTTTCTATGCTCTGGGTGATGTTAGCTTTGATGGTGTCCAGCCACTATATTCGTTGATAACCTAGTTTCGTTTTACACACTCCACAAATAAGGCTTGTAATATTCAGTGGGTAATACTGCTCTTAAATATGTTTCTTCTTTTTCTCTTTGTCAGGATAGTCATGCAATTATACACAATTGTGCTAATAAGAAAGAGCTGCAAATAATTATTTTGTGGTTATTTCTTCTGGATTTCCTTATGGTACTTCCCAAATAAGAATTGGAAAATGGTTTGCAGTGGGAAAAAGTCTAGTCACAGACTTTCAGCTCAGAATCATTGCACTTATTAACTTTTTAAGGCTCTTATAGATATCTAGAAATAATATTATGTACACAACAATGAAATCACAATTGCCAGTTCTTTAGCTGGTATTGGCCTTCATATGCATCAAATTCTTAAGAACCTAGGATGTCATAATGTATTGGTGTATAAATACTTTCTCTCTCTCTCTCTCTCTTCTCTCTCTCTCTCTCTCTCTCTCTCTCTCTCTCTCTCTCTCTCTCTCTCTCTCTCTCTCTCTCTCTCTCTCTCCTCTCCTCTCCTCTCCTCTCCTCTCCTCTCCTCTCCTCTCCTTAATCAAACTAAAAATATGAATCCCAGGCATATTTAAATCAGAACAAGAGATCCGAACCCTGGGATAAGGTAGAAAACTAAAACAGTTTTATTAAAAATCAAGCTTTAGTTGGCTAACTACCAACGTTGTCAGGATGAAATTATCGGAGTGGGGAGATTGCATTTATATTATCAGCGTTTCTGCACTCCACTCATAGAGCGCGTCACCGCTCTGTTTGTTTCAACCGGCCGTATTCTTTTGAGTCGCCTCGCATTCGTTCCTATGGAGTGTGATTTTCTCTGAGTCCCTGCTGTCGGAAGAGGATTGCTGTCAGTCCTATTAGCTATAGTAATTGCTCTTGCCATTGCCCATGTTTTCATGCCGGAGGCTCTAAATCAGGGCTTTTCAACCAATGGTACGGGTACCACCTGTGATACATTGGCACCAGGCAAGTGGTATGCGACCTTCCTAGAAAAGTGGTAGCGGGGGAGGGGAATGAGCTGAACCAGTGGCAGCACCACACAAGCCTGAGCGAGAGATGGCTGGAGCTACAGGGCTGTCAGGGCTCAGCGAAAGCGCCAGGATCAGCACCAGGTTTCAGCACCAGGTGGCGCTGAGCCCGGCGCTTCTGAGCCCAGAAGAAGCGCCGATTAGCTGGAATGTTGCAGCATCTCCAGGGTCTTGTGATTTACATTCAGATGCTTGGCAATTGATTCATATTTATGATGGTCACAGTGTCCCAGGATCATGTGAAGTAACCAAAACCTGCTGTAACCACCCAGCAGATGGGGGGAATGTTTGGTTTTAACATTCACCCCACCCCCGCTGCCGATCCTCAATAGAAATGCTCACAACAATGAAAACCTCGGACAGGAGGAAGAGCACCGCCGGGCAAGGCAGGCAGGTGTCTTGCTTGGTTGTGGATTGAGGGGGCACTTTTTTCAGTGCCATTGTAACTTCAGTCACTAAGTGAACTGTTGTAAGTTGAGGACTACCTGTACTTCATCACTTTTTTCCTTTTTGGGGGGGGGGTTCATCAAGTTTTTGACACCTTGCTAGGCGACTGATGGTACTCAGATGTTGCCATATCCTAAAAGTGGTACAATGGGTGAAAAGGTTGAAAAGCCCTGCTCTAAATAGTTGTTCTTCCTCTTTTTTACATTCCACGGTGGGGGGTAATTGTGTAATTATGCAGTTCTGGTCTTGGTTTGACAGAGCGCTCTGTGAGTGCTTGCGTTGTCTGCATTCGCGTTGTGCGCGCCGCCTCTTTCCAACCCCGACGGCTTGATACACACACACACACACACACACCTCCAAGTGGTATGGCCTTTTGTAATTGACAGGTAGAAAGTTCGTCATTGTGCCAATAACCTCTGAGGCCACCATAGCCAGTTTATGCCATGTTCAGCTTCAGTTTTCAGATCTTGATACTTGATGTCTTCCAATTCTTTGTCTCCTATTTTACATCCCCTGATTATGAGCCAGCTATTTACACTGGATTTGGCATTTTTATCAACCTAGTGAGTCTCTTCCAAGGACCTGAGATAGGTAGATGTTGTTGTTTGATTGTATTAAAGGTGTCATCACAGAATATAAACCATTCCAATAAAAGCTGCCTTTTGCAATTGATTAATTTGTCAATGCAATGTGTTGAAGTGTTGCTCCAGTTGTTTTGGGATTGCGTCCAAGGCACCTATCACAACTTACAACCACAACTGGGTCCAAAATTTCTGTTGCTAAGTGAGACATTTGTTAAGTGATTTTTGCCCTATTTTACAACTTTGGTTGTCACAGTTGTTAAGTGAATCCCTGAAGTTGCTAAGTTAGTAACATAGTTGTTAAGTGAATCTGGTTTTCCCATTGACTTGGTGGAGCAGTGGGCTAATGCCTCCTTAAGTAACACCAGCTGCCTGCAATTAGTGCAGGTTCGCATCCCACCAGGCTCAAGGTTGATTCAGCCTTCCATCCTTCCGAGGTAGGTAAAATGAGGACCCAGATTGTTGGGGGCAATTAAGCTGACTTTGTAATAATGCCGCTTGGGGGTGTGTGTGTGTGAAAGCCCTAATAAGCAGGCATATACATAGAATGAAGGCTACTGCTAAGCTTGTAAGCTGCCCTGAGTCTTCGGAGAAGGGCGGGATATAAATGGAATTAAAATAAAATAAAAATAAATAAATATGACCCCGGGACACTGCAATCATCATAAATATGAGTCAGTTGCCAAATGTCTGAATTTTGATCACATAACCTTGGGGTTGCTGGAATGGTCATAAATGTGAAAAATGGACATAAAGTCACTTTTTCAGTGCTGTTGTAATTTCTAACGATCGCTAAATGAATTCTTGTAAGTTGAGGACTACCTGTACTATTGATAGTATCTCTGCTTTCTTTTGCCATAGTAATTCTACTTCTATTTGCAGGTCCTTGCATTTTGTGATTTCTCTAGTTCTTTCTCTTCTCTTCTGCTGCCTCCAACCTCTTGCCACATCCATTATTTAGACATTTTTGTCTGATCAACAATTAATATCTGGGGTGTCATGTGGAAGGCATTTGTCTGTCTGAATTCTGAAGTCCCACAACACTTTAGCATCTTCATTTTCTATCACTTTGTTTATTTTGTGGTCCTACCAGTTCTTGCTTGCAGGCAAATGGGGTTTCTTGCAGATATTTCAGTGCACCATTGTTGCTACTTTGTCATGCTGTTGTTTGTAATCAGACTGATTATTATTATGATTAGTATTTTATAATATGCTATTCTACTCCCGTCAAATTTGGGTAGTAACTGAATTTAATGAGAATTATTATAACAAATGCAACTAAAAATATTTTGTTCCCTCCCACATCTAGTGTTTTGAAGACTTTTCTCCACGATCCTCTTGTGGAATGGAGTAAACCAGTTAGAGGCAATACAAAAACCTTAGTAAATGAAACTGGAGAAATTGTCAATGAAAAGGTAAGCTGGTAAAACTCAGGGTTAAAAATTCAAACTTTGCACCAGGGCAGTAAACAAATAAAAACGGAGACTATAAAATTAAGCAACATAATCTTGCTTTGAATGATAACTGAATTTATTCAAGAAAAGCAAACACAATAGGAACAGATACCTACAAGAGTTGGAAACTTTGACCCATTTGCTTTTCATCAGGTCACTCTCATATATTGATAAATGCTAGCAGTTTAATTTTTTATAATTATTTCATTCATTAATAGTATTTAGAAATATTTAATTTTGTGATGCAGATTAATTCTTGTGGTATAAATAAAAATGATACTTAAAATATTTGCTGGTCTCATTTAAATTTTATAGATTATACTTTTAATGTTTCTTAATTAGCAAAATATACATACAGTTATCTTTTTTCCCCCATGCCTTCAAGTCATTATTGATTCCTGGAACAGCATTCCAAGCTTTTTGGAAATGGTTTTCCATTGCCTGCTTCCTAGAGCAGAGGCACAGTTATTGGCCCAGCTAGTTTTATGCCTAAGGTGTCTCCCAGTTTATAGCCCAATACCTTAGCCACTACCCCAAATTGTCTCTGGTAAATCTAGAATCTTCCAAAGCATATTTTAAGCACAGTCAATCCACTGATTCTTATCGGTTTTAATGAAAAATTTAAAAAACTGAAGAATTCAAAATTAAGTCTGAAACATACTCATTTTGAAATTGCCTATTTTCTTTAATGTCTATCAATAAAAACTAAATTTATGGAATTGTATCCTATTATTAATATAGTAGGCTCTCACCATAATATATGCAGCAGCTGTGATTATATTACATATTGAACATGCTATGATAAACATCATTTTTCAGTTAACACTGAAATTAGAGGAATTATTGTAGCGTGAAAACAACTTTTGGGTTATTTATGGCTAAGCTACTGTCCTCCAGACATCCATATTTTCTGATAGGAAAATGACTAACAGGTTTAACCAGCTCTTTTGACTGCTGGGATGGGGATAAAATCCTAAATCCCCCCATTTTCTTTTTTACCTCTGAATGGGACGATGGGGGTGCATGTAAAGTCTCTTTAAGTCCTGTCTGCAATGGTGTTGACTGTAATTAGTCTGTTGTTGATTTTAAATTTTTTAATATATTTAAATTAACGTACATGTAAGAGTAATGTAAATTAAAAAAATATCTGTCAGTAAGTGACAGTCTCTCAACAGCATTTAAGATGGTTGGGTATGTATAAATAGTAGATGTTCCAAATCTGACTGTGATATCCATAAGTGTTTCCTAGGTAGCTGTAAGGTTCGTTCACTGTGCTAAACCATAAGATAGTTGGATTGGTTTAATATAAGTATACATTATATAGTATGTACTGTAAATTGTAATTTATGGCTTAGTATATAGTACTCAGTTTTATATAATTCAATAAACCTTCAGCGAAAACTCAATCTTTTATGTTGGAAAGAGAAAGATAGAATATTTACTACTAAAAATTTAGTTTCTAGTGTACTAATGGCATCTTTTTCTTATGTAGATTATTTTTTGTTTTTCAGGCCAAGACTCATGTGCAAGATATAGAGCAGCGGCTGCAGGGTGTAATAAAAAACAGGAACAGGGTAAAGGGCCTACCATTGTCAATTGAAGGACATGTTCACCATCTTATTCAAGATTCAACTGATGAAAACTTGCTGTGTCAGATGTATCTTGGTTGGGCACCATATATGTGAAATGCTGTAATTTTCAGACAACATTTTTAAACAAACTTTAGTAAATTCTGCTAATGCAGATCAGTCTTTCAATGTTTATATTGTATATAAATACTGTTTCCACTGATAGAGTGGAAATTCTGTTTATAGAATTTATTCCAATAAAAATGTTTTGACTACAAAATGCATGTTATTCTGTTTATCACAATGCTATTCCCACAAGCTTAATAATAAAATAGAGGTCTTTGAGCTAAGAATATTAAAGAATTATTTGAATGAGAACATAACATTTTCATTCCATTATCAAATAGTTGTTGCTGTTAGCAAAGTTTTTTGGCATTCATTTGGAATCTGACTTCCAGAAATTAAATAAATTTTCTGTGTTCTCTACTTCAGCACAATTGATAATAGTCTTCTGTGACATTCTTTCAGATATGTGAAGATTACTGTGTCCCTACTAAAGCCTTCAGTTCTCAAAATTAAACATCTCTAGCTCCTTCAATCTGTTCATCAAATTTATAGATTTTTGTGTCCCTGATATTCTCACTACCATGTCCCAGATTCATTTGTTTGAATTTTTAAAAAGTGGTAACCAGAGCTGGAAACAATATTTTAGATGAGATATGGTGAACACTGAAGCTAACTATATTATAATAGTCATATGCATTCATCTTTTAACAATATCATCACTAGGAGAAATTATAGAGTCGGGGTTAGAAAGAAATGTGCAGGTATTGTAGATGCAATGTTTGTGTTCCCATATGCCCCAAAGCACTTAAGAGAGTAAGTCTGAAGCATTGCACAACTGTATTAAAATAAGAATTGGCTTCACTTCCAGTTAAACTAATTTCCTCCAGAATTTCATTTTTAATTATGTTACTGCACTTAAGGTACATTAAAATCCACAGCTGTTTTTCTAGCTGGTGTCTTTCCCCTGAAATAAGACTGTATAGCCTGATGGAATCAGTGAAAGGGAAAAGGAAGTTAATTCTTTCTCGTGTCTCATAGCATTCCTAAATATTCAGGGGATCTCTGAGCTCCAAATGATCTCTGGAAATCTTTGATTCACCAGATACTCGCAGTGAGCTATTTTAATTGGCCAGCTCTCTTTGCAATGGTTGTGGTTTTGGTTAACACTATCATTCTCGATGTACAGATAAAGGACTGATGGATATGTTCTCCAGAACCCATTTCCAAAGTTAGGACCAGATCTAATGTGTGGCAGAAATGTAGGTTGAGCCGCTGATAAGTCTATGGTGCCACTGCAGTAATAAACTCCCAAATTATTTCCAATCTAAGTGAAAAGAGATTAAAATCGGCCAGTACCGATAGTCTGAGCAAATCCATATCTGTAAAATCAAGCAGCTCAGGGAGGGATGCAGTCATGCCTCTGTGAGGACTATATAATAGCAGGAACACCATATTGTCCCTTAGCTGAACCTCACATGCCAGTGTTCACAATAGCCAGGACTAATCTAGCACACAACTTCCATAATACCGTACCTCTGTTGCTTGAGACAGGAATAAAGCAAGACATGAACCTCCTGGACTCATCTTAGAGGGGCTTATTATTTAGCCGGCTCTTAGCAGCACTTGTGAGCAATGCCCTCTCATCCACAATTGAGTCATCAACAAGCCTGGATTTATTACCAACCTACTATTTAAAAAGCACCAACTTAAACCTGGCATGTCCAGCAATTTGGTTGCCTAACTTGGGTTAAGATTCAGAAGAGGGGTTGGAACTTGAAACAAATTAACAATCTTGCTTCCCCTAGAATGGCCCAGGCACTTTCCTACCATACTATTCCATGCCCTTTCAGCTACCTCATAATCCACTCTGCCAGATACCCAATAACCAGTTATATATGACACTCAACACCCAACCGGAGTCATATAGTTGTGAAAACAGCCATTTTCCCACCAGTTCAATAGTACAGCAACCAGCCTCACCTCTCCTGCTTCACTTCTACCAATCCCTCTCCCAGCTAAGGCCAGAAAGACCCTCCCATTTCTACCTTCCTCTACTTGCCAACTTCACCTCTAGTATACTGTATATTGATCGCTTGCTAGCTAGGTGCCGATTTCCTGGCATATTAAGAACGCTTAAATGTTTCATCCCAAATCCATTTCCTATTTAGTTTGATTTTATCTATTCGCTCCCTTGCTGCTGGCCGTCCTCTCATTCCACCTTTTCCCAGTCCCATTATGCACTTTTCAAGGGAATACTTTTAAAGCAGTCTTCTGTCCTCCTCCTGTCTGCTGGCAGCCTAAGGACCGAAAAAGTCACTTTCGCCTCTTTTTCTCTTCCATCACCTGCCATCATCGTTAACAACGGGAAACTTTGGGCGACACAGGATGAGACCAAGCCCGCAGTTCTCACGACGTCCGATAGGAAGCGCCAGCCGCCTTTAATTTCCGACGCTGAGTCGTCCGTTCTGTGGAGGCCCGCTCTATGGTTTGGGGCCTTGGCGGAAGGAAGCGTTTTGCCCGAGAGAAGGGAAGGTGGCAAAGGAGGTTGTTTAGCTCCGAGTGGAGTGCGGGAGTTAGCTAAGAGGAAAGGCAGAAGCCGGCCGCTATGGGGGTGCCGAAGTTTTATCGGTGGGTCTCGGAGCGGTATCCTTGCCTCAGTCAGGTGGTGAAGGAGCATCAGGTGAGCAGCTGCGGCTTGCGCTTCCCTGTTCTGGGGAGAGGGAAGCTGGAGCTGGGTAGTACTTTGTTTATTCGGATCAGGAATGAATCTCCAGGAATAGGAAGAGCAACACTAATATTCCCTGCTGAAAAGGGCTCATTTCTCGTTTTTTTGTCAGTCGAGGTTCCCTCTTTCTCTAGTGCAGGGGTCGGCAACCTTGGCTCTTTTATGACTCGCGGACTTCAACTCCCAGAATTCCCGAGCCAGCATAGCTGGCTCGGGAATTCTGGGAGTTGAAGTCCGCGAGTCATAAAAGAGCCAAGGTTGCCGACCCCTGCTCTAGTGTGACGGACAGGTCTGGCAATAAAGCCGCGCCTGCCTCTGGAATTGTTGCGCGGATCCCCACCTGGAAAGAGCTGCGGTGGAGTTTACCATTTTGGAGTCCTTCTTCTTCTTGTTTTTTTGGCTCGGCTAAGAATTTTAGGCCGCTTAATCTCTTTTTCAGGCGAGGGGGAAATTGGAGAACAGGAATGTGCCCGAGAGAAAAGCTGCAACTTTCCTAACTGCCTTCGACCCTTACAAACCGAGATTGTCAGCTGCGGTTTCTCATTTAGAAACAAAACGCGAGTCTGGAAAGAGTTTTATGAAACTCCGAGCGACGTTGTAGTTTCATTTTGCGTGGGAAGCCGCGGAGAAGAGAGTGGCTTGTTTGTTGGTAGCTGTCTGGAGCCTGGCAATTTATTTGCAGTTCTGCTTCGTGATGGAGGAGGAAAACCTCTCCACATCATTAGAAATAATTCTTTTTCTTTTTCAGCCTAAAGAGATTACATCTACTCTTATTTAGTGTTGTTTTAAAATTTAAATCGGATATATAAATCGCATCCTGGTGTACTTTATCTTTTTAACAGACTCGAGGAAGAACATGAGTAGATGGATGAAAATGTGCGACATGTTGGGAAAATGTAGCATTGCTCGTGTCTGTTACATTTAAAAATGCAATACAGTTTGTTTTATACTGGCCAACAACTGGAAGACATACAAAGAATTCAAAACAAAGAATAATAATACAAGTGATTATGCTGAGAAAGAGGGAAACAATACTCTAGTCCTAACTAGCAAAATTACACAAGTAATCATATCAAATTCCTATTGACCCACAGTTTGCACTGAGTATATTTAATTGTACTAAGCCATAATACTATTAATTGATTTTTGCTTAAGAGTACTGTATGAATTTAAGTGCAGTGTCATAAATTGCAATATTATCAGTTATTACTTGCTTTGTAGCTTCACATTCTTTTCCTCAGGGCATTTCAGTTACAGTCCTGTTTTAAAGCAACATAAAATGCTAAATTAAAGATAGTGCACTTTATTTCAGAGAAATATTGTTTCTAAAATAGCCATTGTAGTTTGTAACATGATTTTATACACCCCTAGCGCTAGTAGATAATTAGTTTACATATATAACTGTTTCATTTTTGTCAGTTGTTTTATTATGCCAATACAGAATAAAAATAATGTTGAATTTCTGGATAAAAATTCTTTTTAAAAGTACAATTCTAAATGGAAATATTGTGCAGACTTATTTTGCTTTTTTCTGTTGATTCTCATTCAAGTACAAGTAGCTCTTGATTTATAACAGTTCACTTAGTGACTGTTCAAAGTTACAACTTCATTGAAAAAAGTGACTTGTGACTATTTTACACAGTTATGAATGCTGTAGCATTCCCATGGTCACGTGATTCATATTCAGATGCTTGACAACTGACTCAGATTTATGATGGTTGCAGTGTCCTTGACACTCTTTCACAAGGCCTGGGTTTGCCAACTAGTGTGGGAAACCCAAAGTGGGATGGAGCCCATTAAGTAGCTTATTGTTGCTTGGGGGAGTGGGGGTGATTGTTTTTACTATTTTTATATGCCTAGAGTCACTGAAAGTGAGTGGGCGGCCATATAAATTCAATAAATAAATATGGACCTATGTAATGCCCTTTTAAAAAGTTTATGGCACTATTAAAATATGAAAGTTTAGAATCAAAGCTATTGTAATCACTACATAATCATTGTTAATGGTAGAAAGACTTCCTTATTTTTAGCAGTTTATGAATTTTATTTTTAATCTGAAAACTTTCATGGAAGACAGGATATATGTGTCTTTGGAATTTATGTGGCCTCTTATAAGCAGAGAATGTTGAATATTAGCATATGTGTTTTCCAAATATATAAAATGAAATTAGATAATGCAAGGTACAATTTTTGTAGAAGAAATATAACAATTAAAACTTGTCTTTGTAAAACAACTTCTATATGTAATGTGTTTCCTAGATTCCAGAATTTGACAACTTATATTTGGACATGAATGGCATTATTCATCAATGTTCACATCCCAATGATGATGATGTTCATTTTCGAATCTCTGAAGATAAGATCTTTGCTGATATATTTCACTATTTAGAAGTTTTGTTTCGCATTATTAAACCAAGAAAAGTTTTTTTTATGGCAGTTGATGGAGTAGCTCCAAGAGCAAAAATGAACCAGCAACGTGGCAGACGTTTTAGGTATGTATGTAAAATGGGCTTTTGATTTATTGTTTGTTTTCACTGTTTTCTTTGTACTTCCTGCAGATTGGATATAATATGCTTGTTTCTTCATATCTGATGATTATTCATAGGAGTGAATGTAGGATTGCTCATTCGGTGCTATCTTCTTTTTATCTGGAAAAACTATATAATATTTCCTGCTCTTGGTAACAAAGTGACTTCCATGACCATTTGTCCAAAGGGAAACCTAAGAGGGAATAAGTGGTGCTGGCTTCAACCCAATCATTTTTTACTGAAGGGAAGCCATGTGGGGAGACTGAACACAGGTGGTCCTTGCTTACTGACTATTGAACTCAATCTGTGATGTTCAAAGTTATAGTAGTGCTGAAAAATTAGACTTATGACTGGTCTTCGAAGTTGCTACCATTGCAGTCATGTGATCACAATGCAGTTGCTTGGTAACGTGCATTTACAAGAGGTGCACTGTCACATGATCCCCATTTGCAAATTTCACAGCCAACTTCTGACAAGTGAAGTCAGACAAGTCAGTGGGGAATCTGGCAGGAAGTTGCAAGTTGTGGTCATATGACATCATATTTTATGACCTGCAATGATTCACTTAATGCAGGGATGTCAAACTGCCAGCCCACGGGCAGGTTGCATCATACGGAGGCTGCACCCACCCCAGCTCTTGCAATCCAAAAAAAGTTGTGATACGTCGCAACACGTCACATTACATGGCGAGTTTAACATCCGTGACTTAATGACTGCATATGTCTACATGGGCATGTGACATTTCAGTTTGCAACTACACTGAATCATAAGTATTTTCATCCAGTCATTTTTTATGTTTTATTGTTGTGTTAGAGTATGCACCTTTTTAGAATTTCATGGCCAACTTTCCAAAATGCAGGTTAGGAAAATGGAAACCTGATATAGTTTAATTTATGTTAACGTCTGAATAAGACCAGTTTCATTTATTAAATACAATTAGTGTATAATTATGTCCTAATTGTATGTTAAATTCTGCTATATGTTATATTAGAACGACAGTTTCAGATTTCTGGGGCTGCATACAGCTCTGAACCTTCAAAATAGTTGTGCCTTTGTAAACCGTGCTATGCCTTTCTTAGTCTAATATAGGAAAGAGGGTAGATTGTCTATTTGGTCTTTGTCAGGAAGATTCTTTAAGTGTTTTCATCAGACAGCTGCTAAGTAATCTCCAGGCTTGCTCTCAATTCACAACTGCTTGGATGATCTTATCTGTCCATAGATTCAGTGTTGCCAATAATATAATAATAGAAGTTGCTTTAAAAAATGCAGCTAAGAAAATAAACCCAAACTATTTTCCACAAAACCTAGGACCAGAAATTCCTAATGATAAGATCTCCCTTTAGAGGTTGTGGTGCTTTTGTTTCAGTAGCTTTTAAAGAGATCCTCTTGTAAGTGGTTTAAATTATTTTCTTACTCATTGCAGGGAGTTGGACTAGATAGCTTTTGTGGTCTCTTCCAAGTTTATCGAAATGTTATCACAACTTAGGCTTATTCAGTTCTAAAGAAAATTAACAAAACTCTTGTGACTTAGATTGTGTTTATTCTAGGGTCCCCCAACCCCCTGTCCAAGTAAGCAGTGGCCAAACGTGTGAGCATGTGAAGCTCCATTTGCGTAGGCATTGGGCATGCACACAAAACCATCCCCTCTTCCCCGCTTCTACTGCCAGGCTGCGAAGCTGGAAAGGTTGGGGACCACTGTTCTATTCCATGCAACTTTATAGCTATACAGTAATGAAAATTAAATAATATAAAACTTTCATTAAATTTATTTTGCTAAGGAAACTGTACATTATATGTAAGAAAGTGTTGGCATGGGTATTCTGCCTCCAAAGACCATCTGTAATCTGAAGATATTTCTGCCATAATCTGTACAGAATTGTTGTGAGATTGTAATACACATGTAGCTATCAGATTATTTCAGCACTAAACTACTGTTATTATAGGTCAGCAAGGGAAGCAGAAGACAAAATTAAGAAAGCATTAGAAAAAGGAGAAAGTCTTCCAACTGAATCCAGATTTGATTCTAATTGCATTACACCAGGTAGGGAGTTCTGTTATTTTGCTACATTATTTTGAACTTCATTTTTTATTTCTTATTTTTATGTGATTTTCAAATATATCAGAGCCGCAGAAATCAAACTAAGCAGTATGGCCCCTCTGTTACAGAATGCACTCTTTCCTACCCCTATTCAGTATTAAAGATACAACATGAATTACAGGCTATATTTTATTCTTATTCATTGTTTACTGTTTTTTCTGTTCAATTAAGTACTTCCATCTTATATTAAAACCAATTAATAAACAATTTCCCAATTTTACACATATATGGATTCTGTGTGTTTCTGAATAATCTGAATGTTTTATACTCCAACATTACATTATGTCTGACTAAACTTATTTTTTTCTGACTAAGAAGATTTCTAATGGAGGAGATGTAGTCCCAAGTTTGTCAGGCTGTATTTCCTGAAATCAGAAAATAATGTAATAGAGATGTTTGTGTTTAATTTCAAAATTTGTATTATAATTGTGTACATGTTTAACATAATTTCAAATATTAGTGCTGTTAAAAATTGTGAAATCTTTTTTAAAGAAATATATGTTTCCATGATATTTGAAAAAATATTTTTGAGATTTTAGTGATTGAATGTGTAACTTTTAGATTTCTGTTATTAGGGACAGAATTCATGGCCAGGTTGCACGAACACCTGAAGTATTTTGTAAATATGAAGATTTCCACAGACAAATCTTGGCAAGGCATAACTGTCTACTTATCAGGCCATGAGGTTATTTTTTTACTTTTATAAGACTTCTTAAATTAATTGTTATTAATTCAACATTTATTAATTTGTTTTTTCTTTTCATTCAGACACCAGGAGAAGGAGAACATAAAATTATGGAATTTATTAGATCAGAAAAAGCAAAGCCTGACCATGATCCAAACACAAGGCACTGTCTCTATGGTTTAGATGCTGACTTGGTACGTTTACATGTAAACATGATTTGTTTGAAAACAAATAAGATTCTTGATTATAAATGCCAATAGTAATGGTGAAAGAATCTCTTTAGACTGCAAGGATTTTTTTACACATAAGATTCTTACTGGTTTGCCTTATGTTTTGAAGGTTGTATGCATTATGCAAGCAGTTTGTTTTGTAGTATGCTATCCATTGTGGAAAGGGGCAGTGTTATTCTCATGGATGTCAATGAGATCTTTTGATATCAGGGTATATAATATGCTGCTAGAATAACTCATTATTGATCATTTTTAAATGATTGATTCTATTAAATTACTTCTTTTAATAGATAATGCTTGGGCTGACAAGTCATGAGCCACACTTCTCCCTTTTAAGAGAAGAGGTCCGGTTTGGTGGCAAAAAATCACAAAGGTAATCTGCTACAAAAAATGTTAAATGACCGCAAAGGAAGTTAAACAAAACTGCTAAATAACCAAAATCGCTGTATTTATTCAGTGTTAAACATTCACATTTTAATCTATGAAATGTTACATTTTAATTAGCTTACTGAACCCTATTAATAATTTACAGAGCAAGCGCCCCAGAAGAAACCACTTTTCATCTTTTGCACTTGTCATTAATGAGAGAATATATTGACTATGAATTTTCACCAGTTAAAGTAAGTATGAGTGGACTTGCTAAAGGTTGTTGAATGTTGCTAAAGGTTTACACTTTCATTAATTAATTATTTGTGTCAACATTTATCAGGACAAGATTTCGTTTCCATATGAAATTGAAAGAATAATAGATGACTGGATTTTAATGGGCTTTCTTGTTGGAAATGATTTTATTCCTCATCTACCTCATTTTCATATTAACCATGATGCATTGCCGCTGCTTTATAGAACATACATGACTACATTGCCTGAACTTGGAGGTAAGCTATTTCACATGTTTACTGCAAGGTGGTCTTGCAGTAGGCCCTGCTACTCATGCTGGAAAATACATTTTCCCTTCCATTAAGTAGATTGGGTCCTGTAGAAAATACTGGTAGCCCTTGACTGACTATCATATTTGACTCTGAAATCTTGATTGTCAAGCAAAGGGGTCATTAAACAACATGCCAGCGTGACCCCTTCATTCAACAACTATAATCCCAGCACTCCCAAGTTGTCATTAAGCAACTGCCTCAGGATAGAGGGGTCTCTGGCAGGCTTGGCACAGACTACACATGAGCTGGAATGGTGGCTACAGTGTGGTCCTGATCCTGCATTTATTGGCAAAAGTGCCTGGCTTGGGCCTAAAGTAGAGGCCCGGGGCCTAGAGCAGTTATGACCAGCTGCCACTTGTCTAGGTCTGTACATCACTGAGGAAAGCCACTTAATTCCCTACACCCATTTCCCCTCTGATCTAGTCTCCCTGCGTAGTGGCACATGACTTTAGTGCTGGGCATGGGCCTAAAATAAAGGACTGGCTCTGAGTCAGTTTTGGTAAAGAAGGTCTGGTGTGACAAGCTTTGGTAGGCTTGCAGGCCTTTCAACAAGAGTAGAAAAGTGCCTGAAGGTCAGCGGCAAGGATGACCTGTAAGGAAGCTGGCATTAAGGAACATAAGCATGTTGCCAAGGCAGCGGCTCTAATAGGCACTTTACTAATTCACTTAACTTTAAGAAGGAAGAACACCAACTTTGATGATTCTGCTGGTATATAGCTAGTCTCAATAAAAGTAAAAAAGCCTTCTTGTGGAGCTTTTTTTTTACCTGATCTACCTAGTAAATACTGATTTGCATTCACTTGTATTTCACTGGCACTGGAGGAGAAAGTGATATTGTTCCCCTTTTAGACGTACTTCCCATGCTTTTCCAATCTGATCTAAATAACAGTGGAGGGCTGCAGCGAAAAAAGGCATCTGTGTTTATTAGTGTGCTACCCCCATTCTTCAAATGGAAGCCCCCACAATTCATTGAACAGAAGAAATGTATAGATCATTTTTTTAACAGTATCAGGCTAGAAACACAGCTCATAGTTGTAAATATAAATCATTCTTCTGTTTCTTAGGTTATATAAATGAAAGTGGGCACCTCAACTTGGTCCGTTTTGAGAAATACCTTATAAAATTGTCAGATGTAAGTATGTATTCTTTGTACTGCATAAAATTAAAGCAATAGCATTAGAATTCATTAAGAAAGAAACTTCTCAACTCAACTCTTGAAAAAGTTTTGGTTGAATACTTTTGTAATATCTGCCTAATTGCTATCTATGGTGCTTTATACATTTCCGAGGTGCACTAGAATCTGGCTGAACTCATTCTGATATTTCACGTCTAGAACCCTCTCTCTTTTAGCTTGAGTGTAATCCAAAAGAGGAGTCCAAATGACATCTTGTGTTAGGTGAGTGATCAGCAAGTATTCAGGGGATCAGTCTTGATGGAAAATAGTATTTAAGCCAGGAGGAGTAAACCGGTGCCCTCAGCTTGACTTTTGGCTAACCTTCCACCTGGAGGGATGCGTTAGCTGTGCCTCTGAGTGCCTGAAACAATATTTGCAAGAACTGTTTGTTAAATCTCTAGTTTTTTATTTTTATTTTTTTTATTTTAATCCCATTTATATCCCGCCCTTCTCCGAAGACTCAGGGCGGCTTACAATCTAAGCACAAATCAATGTCCTTAGCAATAGTAGCCTATAGTGTGGCACCAGTTGAACACCATTTGAGTATTTGAACCATGGAAACAAAGTTTCAGAGCTGCTAGTGTGCAATACCTATCCTTTGTACAAGTGAATTTCATAACGGCTTCTGTAGTTTTTGTACTTCTGAAGTGACATAACCAATATGGGCCTGCCAAGCATCAATATTCTGGAACACTAACCCCAAATATGTAAAATCCTTCACCTTGCCTTTTTTTGTATTAACCATTTAACACTTTTAGGTTTTGTAGCACAAACCACCACTTTGTTTTTTTAATTTGATAAGCAGAGATTATGTTACCAATTATTTTATTATCTGTAAACACCAAGAGCCCATGAAGATTGAGGTGATAGATAAATTTCACAATAAATGAACAAACATTTGATCACAATTGGCCCTTACAGAAATTAGAGTGAACTGAAATATTAGCCTCTTGACAATAGTATCTAGCAAGTTTGAAGTACCAACTTCACTGTGTATGAAGCAGACCTGTTTCTAAGATTTTTTTTCTATGTTAATTACTTAACCAATAAACTATGTTCAGCTCAAAGGAGAACCCTTATACTTGTATGATTTAATGTTTGTCATCCACCTTAAGGAAAATTCCATAATTCTCCTGTGGAACAGCAACTGTCCATCTGGATGAATAGAATATGCCTGCATTGCTTTTTGGTGTGCTAATCATGCCTCTTTTAAGGCATAGCCTTGTTAGCTTAGAGGAAAATGCTCTCTTTTGAGCTGACATGTAATTTGAGATTTCCATAAAGGTTACCGTAATTCTTTTGATTACTTTTCAATACTTAATAATATAACTATTTTGTTTGCTTCATTTACTGCCTTATGAATTTTTTATTATGCTCTTTTTACATATGTATTTGGTTAACTATATGTGGTCCTTTTTTTTTTTAAACTTTGACTGTAAAACAGGTTTTAAAGAAGAGAAGAAAATTGAGGGGGGGAAATAGGCATTCAAATCAAAATATTATCTTTTTTGATACTTGACTTGGAAAGATAAAAACCTGCTTGACATTGATTCAGTTGATTTTCCAACTACTTATTGAGTAGTTATATTGTGAATCTACAGAATTCTAGAGCTTCTGTTTTTGTATGTTGGCATGACTGATGGGTTGTTCTTCCTTCCTTTTATATTAATAGTTTGATCGTGAACACTTCAGTGAAATCTTTGTAGATCTAAAATGGTTTGAAAGCAAAGTTGGTAATAAATATTTAAATGAAGCAGCCGGTATTGCAGCTGAAGAGTCAAAAAAACAAAAAAATCCAAAGGTTAGTATTTTGAAATAATCTATAGAAAGAAATCATTCTTACTGTTTTTAAATGAAAAATTAATGTTTAGTGCTTTGTTTACTATATGTATTCCTAAATATATACAAGTGACCCTTATGACACTAAGAAATGCCTTGAGCAAATTTGCTGAAAATACATCCTTAGGGATTAAGGAAGAGATTATGCATCATCACCAATTAACCAATGAAGCAAATTTCCATTCAATGTTAAATGTTGCTCAGTGATGAGAAATTTGAGATTCTGAACTTAGGAAAAAACAGATGTAAAGATAAAAAACAAGGATCTGGTATAATAGAAGTACTTCTGAGAATCATCTGGAAATCTTGATAGGTCATAGATTAAACATGAACCAGTAATGTGCTGCAGCTGCCAAAAAAGTTAATGCAGTTTTGGACTGCATTAGCTGGTATAGTGTTAAGATCACAGGAAGTACTACCATCCCAATGAGATCATCCCTGGAATACTGTTTCCAGTTCTGGTCTCAACCATGCAAAAAGAATGCTGTGGCACTGAAAAAGGTGCAGAGAAGAGTGACATTGATGGTAAGGAGCTTGGAGGCTCAGGAATGCTTAAAGCAGGCATGTCAAACTGTAAGGAATGCTTAAAGCAGGCATGTCAAACTGCCGGCCCATGGGCCGGATACATCACACCAAAACCGTGCCCACCCCATTGCTGGCAATGGGGGAAAAATCACTATACGTCGCACGACATTATGTGATGTCGTGAGTTTGACATGCCTGGCTTGAACTTGTTATGTTTGGCTTAAAGAAGAAGAGACGGGGGATGTATGATATGCAAAATGGATTTATTTTCCATAGCATCCCTGAGTAAGATAAAAACAGTGCATGGAAGCTTAGGAGAGAAAGATTGATATAAGGAATTTTCTGATTACAAGAGCTATTGTGTAGCGGAACAGCCTGCCTTCTGAAGTTGTGAATTCTCCATCACTATAAAGGTTTTCAGGAAAAGACTAGAAAACCATTTGTCCAGGATGCATGAGTATTCATGCATTGGTCAAGGGGTTGAATTAAATGACTTTTGAGGTCCCTTCCAACTTTATGGTTCTGTAATTTATTCTCATTAAATAGAAAGTGATATTTACTAAACTCTTTAAAGTTTATGTATCAGGCTTATCCAGTTGTTTTGTAATTGTGCATTTAGATAACAATTTTGGCAAGGTGACAGAGTGGTTTCTATCAATAGAGCAAGCAGTTTTCATTCTCACCTATTCTTTAGCATTTGCTCCTGAGGAAGACACTTAAGTATATTTTTAAGGGACCTAGTAACTACCAGGAGAAAATTAAAAGCTGAAGTTTACCCATATGATATTGGGTGTTGCTTTTTTCCCCCTTTAAATGTAGCAAAGTCTTGGAATTTCATTGGTACATATTAGTGGGGTCTTGTATTTTTGTATTGTTTATTTTAGTTTCGGCTGCCTGCTTATGTGAATTTAAATTGTTTTAATAATTTTTACTAAATTTTTAGAGGGGGATATTATAAATTGCTCTAGAGACTTATAAATCTAATAAATTTAATTGATTAATTATTCATTTCCAAGTTGGAATGTTTGGATCTTATTGAGCTTTCTGAGTGCTTGTTGAAATAATGCTATATATGAATAGATTTGGAGTTTTGAATTGTTTTTGTTCTCTTCATTATTGAAGTGTCATTCTTAATTTTGGGCTAAATCCAATATTATAAGAAGAGATAATTTTTTCTTCCTCTGTTTTTCTTCAAGAACTCCAAATTGGCTCTGGAGGTAACCCAACCATCAGAAGCAATTTGTGAGATGTCCAATGATGTATTGAAAGTGCTGTTATTTTGACGTTTCCTTTCTGTAGCATTGTGGTATTAATACTAGTTTGTTAATTCAAAAGTATGAATTATAATGTCAACAGGCTCAGGAAAATGCTATATGCTTGGATGCTTTAGAGAAAACTGACAGTGAAAATGTAGAAGCTTCAAAAAGTAAGTTCAGAAATACTGTTCAGTGCTGTTCATATTTTGACCTATAGTCTGTGCAGGACAGGTTACAATTATTTTGAATGTATTGCTTAATACTAACGTTTGTACTTGTTTCTTGAATTTCTGCAAAACTTAATATAGAAGATTATTCTCACATGGCAAGCAAAGCTATGTAGTTTATATTAACTTCTAATGTATGTTATATGTGATATTTTATATGTAGATATAAATATAAGTATAGTTTATATTAACAACCTGCTACCAGTGGAAAAAAGTTTCACTGTATTAAGCCTCTTATTAGGATTTGGTACACTCCAGGAACACTAAAATTATATAAACTCTTTTCTGTGCTTTTATCCATAATTTCATATTAGATGTTTTTATTGACATTTTTCCAATCAAATACTTGAAGAGTTTTCAGATATTTTACATAGTGTATGTGTCATGCTTTTATCAGTCAAATGAAAGTGAAATTTGCAGCTCAGTTGATTGAAGAAAATTATTTTTCCAATTCAGAACCAGTAAATTCACATTTGGTACAATAGTAGTACTGCAATGTGCATTGCTTATGTGCTTTTCTGAGTTAGCTAATTAACTACTGTGGTAAACATAATACTGCTGCAGGTGGACATTATATAGCCTGAATTAACAGAGCTCTTTATATTTTAACACATTTAATGTATAACATGTCAATTTTAAAAACTAATGCTGACTGCAGATTTTTTGGCATATACCGTAAGTTTAAATGTCTAATAGTATGGACAGTGTTAATAACAGTTAAATAATGAGTATTATTCAATTTTGTGTCTCTTAGCATTAGAAGATGAACTGGAAGATGATGGCTTGTTTGAAGCAGAATTTAGACAATACAAACGAACATATTATATGACAAAGATGGGCATAGAAGTTGTTTCAGAGTAAGTGTTAGGACTAAAGTATTATAAACTTTTGCTGTGAAAAACTTGCCAAAGTGCTATAATATCTCAGCCCCTTGATGGACATAGTTGCTTAGCTATTTTTAAATGCACAGCTTCTTACTTCTGTCCATCATGTATGTGTTTGTGGCTTTTTTTTAGTGACTTTCTGGCTGACCAGGCAAAATGTTATGTCCAGGCAATACAGTGGATATTGCATTATTACTACCACGGTGTTCAGTCATGGAGCTGGTAAGCTAATTATTACAAAAGAAATTATAGATCAGTTTATATACTTTAGGTTGATTTTTTACACTAAAAGACCCAAGAAAACCCTTCTAGTTCTTTCTCAACTTCTATCTCACTCTCAGAATTACGTTTCTCAAATTATGTCACTCAAATGACATGTTTTGCAGATGTCATTTCCTACCTTCAGCTTTTTGATTGAATAAGTTCAAGATACTGATTTTTCATACATCTAAGCACTTTGAAGAACTGAAATAATATATTGTTTCCTTCTAGGTACTACCCTTTTCATTATGCACCTTATCTCTCAGATATTTGCAATATCAGTGAACTTAAGATTCATTTAGATTTAGGAAAACCATTCATGCCATTTGAACAACTTCTTGCAGTACTGCCTGCAGCCAGCAAGGATTTATTACCGAAATGTTATCAGGTAGGTTGCAATATTTTGATAAGGTATTGGTATGTGCAAGGAAAAAAAATCCTTCATTTGTATTCATGTGAAAAGTAACTATACTTTTGAAATGTTTGACTTTTTTGGAATATTTCAATATGCAGTTATTTGATCTTCATTTTAATATTATTGATCGATAAAAGATAAATAACAAATACCATGTGACATTTATACTTTGTATTTCATTGTGTAATTTAAATATAAATGCAAATTTCGCATCTGGAATAAGCAAGTACACTCTTGGCTTGTTTTACCCTTTGGTAGAAACAACCTTAAGTAAATATTATAACAGTGTACCAATCTCTAACATTGGCTGGGAGGATTTTTTTCCCCATTCTTCCATGCAGTGTGTATGTTGTTTGAAGGGTTTCTTGTATGTACAGCCCATTTCAAGTTGTATCACAGCATCTTGGTGGGATTTACATCCATACTTGTCCAGAACACATTGTTCCTGAAGTCCCAGTCTTTGCCTATAAGTATTCATGAGCAGATTTTGGTCTTGCCCTGATTTTCTTTTTGAACAGCAAAGGTTTCCTTCTGGCACACCTGCCATATAGATCTAATTTGTATAGCTTCTTTCTAGTGGTAGACTCATACCCTTTGGCGTGAGTAGTGATGAGAGCTATCTCTAGGTCATGAATCAATTTCTGGGGTTCTTAGCATCTTATTTCAGTATCTTGCATTCTACTTTTTGCCTGAACTTTCTGGGACAGTCTAGCCTGGGCAAGTTGACATTTGTTTGAAATCTTTTCATTTGTAGATGAAACAAGTGGAACCATTCTAGACAGTGGAATTGTTAATGTCCACTTGTTTGGCAATCTTTTAAAATGCCCTCCCAGATTCATAGGCATCTATAACCCTTCTGAAGACCTCCGAGAGCTCTTTCGATGCAAGCATAATGATACCAAATAAATAAGACATGTTCCTCCCAGATCCTTTTTAATGAAATTCTATTCATTTGCACCCGATCTAATTAATTTACACTAATTTTAAGTATTTGAGGTTGTGATAAATGTAGAGGTATACTTGCTTTTTCCATAAAATTTGAATTTAGGTTTATTTAAATTACCCACTGGAGTACAAAATATAAATTATGCATGATGTTTGTTATATTGTATGTCCTTTACCAATATTGTTGAAATGATCAAATATCTACATATTGAAATACCTTGAAAAAGTAAAAAGTTTCAATGAGATATACATACTTTTTCCCATTATTGTATATAGGCATATTAGTTCAGTGCTATTAATACTTAATTGATCCATATTTGATTTGTTTGGCATTTCTGCCATATATATTTTTATATTTGTCCTGTTTAATATGTTTAATATGAATTTTCCTTTCCTATCTCTCAGCATTTAATGACTAGTGAAGAGTCTCCCATTATTGAATATTATCCCACAGAATTTAAAACTGATTTAAATGGAAAGCAACAAGAATGGGAAGCTGTAGTTTTAATCCCATTTATTGATGAGGTGAGAGCTTTATTATTTTTATTGTTATTTATCACATATTTTACCACTTTTAAAAGATAATAGAAATGCATCCTCTTGTTCTTATACCTTTCCCAAATATGCTCCTTATTTGGTATTTTCCTGTTCAATACCAATTTATCTCAGCTGATCTTAAAATTGAATGTTATTTCATACAGAAATAGGCAATCTGTACCAGAATGAATCTCCTTAATATCACAGTGATTTTAATTTAATAGTCATGTATTTCAGCAGGACAAATTAGCATAAATTTAGATTAGCATATGACCTTGTAGTAACTTGTTCCACTAATTTATAAACAAATCTGACTCATTCAGTCCAGTATTTTTATCATGTTTTATAAGATTCTAAAAATGTATGAATACTACATGACTACAAAATTCTGTCTTTTATTTAGAAACTATTATTAGAAGCCATGGAACCATGCAACAAATTATTGAAAGCAGAAGAAAAGCAAAGAAATAGACATAGTGAATGCCTAATGTACTTATATGATAAAGATAAAGAATTACGGTATTTATCACCGTGGCCAGAAAAGTTCCTTTCCATAGAAAAGTGTCATACTAGGTAAGCCTATAGAATTCTGTTGTCAATGCAAAGGGTAAATTAAAAGTGGAGAGAGAAATGCACCACTTTGAACTTCTGAAGGAAACAGAATATTAATCTTTTCTTATCAACTCAAATCTTGGGCTCAATTGTGGTTATAAGTCGAGAACTACCTACATCTGCGTAGGAAAGCTCTTGGCTTCAGCATTATTGTTTTGCATTCTTCTGTTCAAAGTTGTTAACACATGCACACACACCCATAACATCAATGTCTTCATGATCTCCCTTTAATGATGATTAGTGGCTTATCTGCAGTTTAATTTATTTTCTTTCTTTTATGTAGGTGTGAAGCTGTGTCTATAGATGCTTGGCATGTGGATATAGCCGATAATAAAATAACTCAATTAGATACCGAGAAGTTATATTTTTGTGGCTTTCCTACTCTAAAACACATTAATCACAAGGTAAAATGTAAAATGTGATATGTATCCTTTTTCTAATGTTTAACAGAGCTGCTTTCTTTTTTTTTCCCAGCCCTGTCCATGTCTATTTCCTCTCACTTCATCTCCATCCAAGTTTGTTTTTACTTTTCTCACAAGCTCGTCTGCATTCTTCTCTTTTGATATTTCTGCTGAAAAGACAAAAGAGAATATATGTAGTTGTACTTCTATGTTTCTGAGTGTGAGGGTGGCTTGAATGGGTTTGAAACAGATGCATATGGGGTTCAGTTGGCTTGTTACTTACTGGCAGCTTAAACTAGATATAATTTCATTGTAATTACCGGTATTTTAGTCATGGCCCTTTACTGTTTAGTGACTGATCAAAGTGTAGTTTTGGTACATATGAATATATACATCATGTGTGTGGGGGGGTGGGTAGGGGGTGCTTTGTGTGTGGGTGTACGTGTGTGATGGTGAGCATAACCTTTATTTTGTGTGTTTGTGAATGCATATATATATGTTCACATATATGCATTCACATGCATATATGTGAATATATGGGCATGTTATATGCAGCAGAGGAATTTTCAGGAGTTCGGATCTCTAGCATTATTATGGTATTTCCCAGGATTTTGTTCTGTAATTTGAGGGGAGAGATCCTCTTTTGGATTAAATACTGTCTTTCTTCCCTTATCCTAGTTTGGTCTGAAAAAAAGTGGGGTGCAAGTATTTCAGCAAAGCAGTCATGGAGAAAATATGTTGCTGAAAATTATACCTGCAGAAGATTCAGAGGAGTTGGTAAGTAGTTTTCTCAAATTTGTTTTGTAGAAATAATATTCTTTGTAGTTTGGATTTCATTGTGCAGCCTGAGAGTTTTATGCTATCTATTACACCACATAATAATAACTTAATTTAATAAACATTATTAATGCATCACTTAGACAACCAGTTTGAAACATAGTAATTAAAGCCTAGTTGAAAGTCTGAGAGTTTATTGAGATAACTCACTGATGAAGGAGGTATACTTCAATTAAGGAACGCAAATTATCATTACATGATTTATCCACAGTTCTACCATATGTTAAGTAAGTTCTGAGGTTAATGGACATATTATTGAATTTACGTTAACAGTACAAACCATTGGGGATTAAAAACTTCATTTTGAATATAGTATGATGATAATATTGTGGGGAAAATTTGGGAAGTTTGTGAATAAAAGAATCTGGCTAGAAGCTACAGTATATGGAATATAGAATGCAAATAATTAGAAACACTTGTCCTGAGTACTGATTTTCCTTGACTGCTGATTTATTTATAATTGAGTTGATCTTAAGAACTAGTCTTACCTGGTTTGTTCTTTTTGGAAGAGACATTAGATGTGTTTTCACTGCATGTACTGGTGATAACTTGGAAGGGTACAGTAACATGCTATTTTAATGCTTGTTCTGAATGTTGAGCAATGATTCCTTTGTGCAGGAAATGCTATGTTTTGGACATCGTCACCAAAAAAAGTCAACATTTTTACTTGCAGCTGACTTAAATCTATATCTGATGTGAAAAGAAGGCAGAGGCTATGTGCACCTTGGCAGACCTGGGAATAGTCTATTTCCAAGCTACACAAAAGAGAAAATGGCCATAAAACCAGGCAACACATCAGGTTGTTAGTACTTTCATTTCTACATCTAAAATCTGATGTGTTTGCCTATTGATCTGCATAATATTTTCAAGAGTGCCTAATGTTGTGGCAGTCTTGCTAAGAATATTTAAAATAAGGCATATCATCAAAGTTTCACTGACAAATCTAAATCATATAAAAATAGAACTTGCATCAAGTATGTGTTTAAAATAATACATGTATTTATGAATTATTATTCATAAAAATTATAAACAATCCAAGGAGAACAAAATTTAGTTTTAATTACTAAATGTAAATAGGTAGTTCTTACTTAACAACCACAACTGTGACCAGAAACTCCATTGCTAAGCAACAAGGTCATTAAGTAAGATGTCATATGACTGCATCAGACTTATGACATCCTCTGCAGTTATTAAGCAAGATATAATATAACCACGACTTGCAACTTTATTGTTGGCTTCTCCTGTAACTCTGCTTGTTGGAAGCCAGCTGTTAAGCATGCAAATAGCAATCACATGATTATGGGCTGCTACCATGGTCATAAATTCCTGCCAGTTGCAAAACACCTGAATTTCGATCAAATGATCATAGGTATCCTGTGATGGTCATAAGAGTGAGGACTGATTGTAAAATTACTTTTTCAGCATCATTATAACTTCAAACGATCTAAAAAGGAAGTTGTTATGTGAGGACTACTTGTAGCCATTTTATTTTTTTAAAAAAAGATTTATGTAGCCTGATATACAAATGTAGAAATGGATTTCTTTTGCTGCACTAAACAATTATTTTTCTCCTGTAGGGTATAGAAAAAGTAGCTAGTTTGATACTTGGGAAATCAGTCTTTGTTAACTGGCCACATCTTGAGGAAGCCAGAGCTGTTGCTGTATCTGATGGGGAAACAAAGTAAGAGACAAATTTGGAAGAGTTATTTACTTGCTTCTATATATGTATCTTTTAAGGCTAAACTTTGGAAGATAGGTGTTGGAACAAGAGTTTATAAGATTTTTTTTAAAAAAACAACAACCCCATATTAAAACAAAATTGTAAGAAGCTCCAAGAATGTTTCTTCTTTCAATTTGTGTTACTAGCAAGTTAATTTCTAGTCAATTTCACCTAATACCTTAGGGACATTCACAAATAATATATGTGTTAAATTAAAGTACTGGCCTAGAAACCAGGAGACTGTGAGTTCTAATTCCACCTTACGCATGAAAGTCAGCTGAGTGACTTTGAGCCAGTCACATCCTCTCAGCACCACCCTCCTCATTGGAGGAAGGAGTATTATGAATGTTCACTGCTTTGAGTTACTTATAAAGTAGTAAAGGTGGGATAAAAATGTGATTAATAAATAAAATATGTAATAGGGTTGGTTAAACTGTTAAGTTCTTGTCGCTTGCTGAACTTGAGTTGCTTTCCTGTAGACGTTTCATTACTACACACTAGGTATCATCATAAGTACATGGAAAGTGATGTTTGCTGATTGTTTATATATAGTACCTTGTTCTTGTCTTGGTTGGGATGTGCTTTCTTACTTAAGAGTTCTTTGATTAGGATACTGTTTCTTTCTTGATTGTTTATCTAGGGCTGTTTACTGCTTATGTAGGTGCTGGTTATAATGGGGAATCTGCTCTAAGCTGTTTGTTTCCATTCTGACTTCTGATTCTTTGATTTTTTTTCAGAATGCCAAGATTTCAGGAATTTCCTAGCTTTTTTGCTTTTGGCTTGACCTAAAATTTCAACAGTTTCCCGCTTAAAATTGTCTTTGAATTTATCTAAGTGTTGACAGATTAAGAAACTTTCACCAGGTTTTCTAACTTCCAGTTGATGTTAAGGGTGCATTCTGCCAGGCTTCTACCTATTTGTGTTATTGTATAATTGTTGTTTCAGTCTTTACAGCAGGTGTGTCAAACTGCCAGCCCGTGGGCTGGACGCATCATCAGGAAACCGCGCCCATCCCATTGCCGGCAATGGAGAAAAAGCTCCGATACGTTGTGTGACGTCGCGAGTTTAACATGTCTGCTTTACAGCATACATTGTAGATGAGTCCTTTTTCTTCTTTGGTTACTGGGCCTTTGCTTAAGATATTTTGGAAATATTTTGTTGGTTTATGTGTTGGAGGAATATCAAGTACTTATGGTGGTCTGTTGGGTGTCTCAGAAATTTTTAACGTATGGCAGTTATCCTTTTGATAGTTTGTGATATGATAATTATTATCTAGGTACTTTTTTAATGAAATGGTATGTGTACTTATTGGAAGATGTTGTACTGTATGTGTAGTCTTTTTCCTCTTGCTGAAATTCTGGCTTACTGAAGTGTGTCTTTTGCAGTATGTAAGTTCCTATGCAACTCCTTTTGTGCACAGTTGTAATGTTACCAAACAACCAGGAGCAAATTGCACAAATCAGCTATCAACAGATGCATAAATTCCATCTGCATGCAATTCAAAAGACATAACCAAATGCTAATAATGTGTGCAATACCCAGATAGGAAGAAAACAATTAGGGAAGAAACAATACCCTTATTAAGGAATTGTCAAGGAAAAAATCACACCTCAGTCAAGACTGGAAAGGCAAGCTTTTGTATATAAATATTCAATAGCTTTACTCTCCCATGTGCTGATGATATTACTATGAAAGCTCTCCAGGAAAGCAAATTCAAAGAACATAAGAATCCCAACAATATTGACTGAATTCAAGATACTTAAAACTTGTGTAATGATATTAAAACTGAGATGAAAATTTAAAATGCATTATTTTAAACTAACTGCATGCTTTTATTTAAGGTTTTACTTGGAGGAGCGTCCTGGAGCCCAAAAACTTTATAGGGGAAATGCTGTGCCACCAACTAAAGTAACAGTTGTTGGAGAAAAGGAAAATAATGTATGGATAAAAGAAATCCAGGGAATTTCAGAACAGTAAGATTATACCTGATTTATAGTTTGTACACTTTAAAGCAAAATTAAGAGTGAGCAGGTTGCTTTGTGGAAATGGCTTATTTAGAAATGCATGGTCAGATATAGACCAGATCAGAACTTAAGAAGTTTGGGTGAGAAGTAAAATGTTTTCAAAGGAAAAACAAAGTCTAGTTTTGAAAAGCATCTTTGGAAAAACCATGACCTGGATGATTGAAAATCTCATAGACATGGTCAGATATAGTTTTGGCATTTAGTAGCTTTGGTGAATGTGGAATATAGTAAATCCCACTAAAGGCATGATCACAGTAAACATTTTAGAGGTCATTCTCTGATACAGTATCCATAGAAATGAGCATGGAGTATCACATGGAGTATCTTTGGAATTCCTAAGTGTTAAGTGGTAAAGCCAAAGCTGACTTCTTTAAAATGGGTAATAGCATTTTAATTATAGTTTACTCAATTATAGTTTATTAAAAAATAAAAATACACATATAGGCAACATTTAAATAGGGCTACAGCTCTAAGGGTAAAGAAAAGAATTGTGTGTACTACATAAGTACTTTAGACAGGAGAAGGAGAAAGTTTTAGAAGTACAAGATCTCAGATTAGTATAACCCTATTGGCCATAGATGTCATTGTGCCCCGATTCTGCTCTAAGTCCACTAGACTTTGTTTAAATTGGGAGGATGACATATTATAAAGCAGACAACCTTATCTCCAGCACTATCTTGTTTCCAAAAATTCTTCTAGTCTAAGCTCATAGGCATTCTTGGAATATAAAAATGATGTGTGTTTGGATGCTTTGTTTATGTGAATTTCTGCCTCAAACAAAGCAAGAAAAAAAAGGTAGTGGTGGTAAAGAAGATAAAATGGTTGGTAGGAAGATACCTCACTTGTTTGCCTTGTGATAAATTATTGTTCCTTCCACCATGGAATTGTTTTTGTAAAAAAGGAAGCTTCTTATTTTGACTATTTTGGGACACCATGCTTTCAGAATTTCAACTTTGTTCAGCAGCCCATAAAGCATGCCTAAATATATTATTGTGTAATCCAGATAGCATTACAGATCTGAATATGATTATTTGATACAAACACAAAGATAAGCTTCATTGGCACTAGCATAGAAAGGTTACAGGGGGGGAAGATTTATGTGGACATTAAATATGTGCCACTGTTTTCACTGTGCTGAATGTCTGAATTCATCCTACCTCCTGCAGTTTTCTGTCCCTCCCTTCTTCAGCTCTATTATTTTGAACTCCAAACTCAAGGAATACTATAAGGCAGGGCTTTTCAACCGGTGGTACGCGTACAGGTACATTGGCACCTGGTAGGTGGTACGCGACCCAGCCCAGCCTAGCCAGGTGTAACGGGAGGAGGGAACGAGCTAAAGTGGTGCAGCACAGGACTTGCCCTGAGAGAGTCCTCAGGAGCTGCAAGGCTGCTGGGGTGAGACAAAGGCCCCAGGATTGGCAATTCCGGCTCACCTGGAAGAGAAAGGAGGAGGAGGGGGCGGAGACAGGAGAAGCTATAAAATAAAGCAGTTTTGGCTGGAGAGGGAAAGAAGAAGAAAAAGATGCAGCCTGGGGAGGAGGCAGAGTGAGCTGGAGCTGAAGGGAAAAGAAGGAGGAGGGGAGAGAGGAGAGGAGATAAAACAGGCCGGCCGTGGCTGATCTGTAACTTCATGGCAGCCATCCGTGCCAGGCGCACACACAGGTGGCAGCAAAAAACAGGCAAGAAATGCAGTGGGGGAGGGGCACCCTCTGCAAGGAATGAAGAAAGTCACCATCTCCTGAAAGAGGTCCCCAACCCCCAGTCCGTGGACCAGCACCGGGCCACGGCATGTCAGAAACCGGGCCACGGAAACGAGCGAAGCCCCATCCATGGGATGCAGGCAGCACACGAAACAGTCTGTGGGAAAACCTCCCCACTGAACCGGTCCCTGGTACCTAAAAGGTTGGGGACCTGTGGATTATACAAAGGACTTCAATTATGTCAAATTATATCAAATGGATTATGATCATAAAAATGAGAATCCCAGAACATCTCAATGTTTTCGTGAAAAACTTATGGACAGTTCAGGATGCCCCAGTTTGGGTGAAACAGACTGGCTTCCGACTGGCAAAAGACACAGCTTTATATCCTCTCCTTACTTAGTCAAACTATATGCTGGATATATATTATGGGAACTTGGACTGGAAGAAGATAAGTGAAGTTTCCTTATATCCCTGTCAGACCTTAAGGCTTCATGGGTATTATCTCTACTACTAGTTTCCATAACATGTACAATTTCTAATGTTTATTAGAAAAGTGGTTTTTAATAATTTTATTACCTTTTGTCTAATTTAGGAATCCTTGCAAACTCTTGAAAAAAGTAATAGGTTTAAATTAATGTTTTATTATTATTTGTTTGACTTCCCCCCCAAAATGATTATTAATTTTTCTTTTTTCTTTATTAAAATACCATTTCTCAAAAAATGCAAATTCTAATTTAATGTATAATTTGTTCTTTTTACCAGCTACCAAAGAAGAAAAGGAGTAATTATAAATGAAACATCTATAATTGTATATGCCCAGTTACTAACTGGGAGTAGATATCAGTTAAATCAAAATGGTGAAGTGTATTTTGAAAAGCAGTGGTCCAAGCAAAATCTACCTTTTGCATACCAGACAATTGTCAAGGTGATCTTTTCAAGTTTGTTGTTGTTATACCTATTTACATATCTATCAGTTCAATCCATATTTATTAGCACAGGTCAAATTTAAAATATTTTTTCAGCTTAAGCTTCTTAATTTGTTAGAAATGTATGCATATTTATATTTACATAGACATTTACATAAACACATAAATAGTGAAGTAATATTAGCAGATCTTCATCACTCTTAACACTACCATTTTCTTTTGTCATAAGTAACTGTATTGTACTTAAGATGGTATTGACTGTGCTGAACAGGTGAAGGACATTAATTAATAGAAAGTCATAAATTTATTCATGGATTAGTATCTTCACTGAAGTGTAAAACTTGCTGTTTTAAAATAAATCATTGGCAAGCATTGTTACAGCATTGGTCGCGCTGGTGGATGATCTCTGGTGGGCCCGAGATAGGGGTTATTCCTCTGTCCTGGTCGTATTAGACCTCTCAGCGGCTTTTGATACCATCGACCATGGTATCTTGCTGCGACATCTTGAGGGGTTGGGAGTGGGAGGCACCGTTTTACGGTGGTTCTCCTCCTACCTCTCGGGCCCCTTAGTTGTGGGGTGCCTCGGGTCAGTACTCTTGCCCCTTCTGTTCAATATCTATATGAAGCCACTGGGTGAGATCATCCGTGATTTTGGGGTGAGGTATCATCAATATGCTGATGATACCCAGCTTTTCATCTCCACCCCGAACCAACCCAGCGATGCCCTCGACGTGATGTCCTGTTGCCTGGAAGCGGTATGGATTTGGATGAAGAAGAACAGGCTCCAGCTCAACCTGGCCAAGACTGAATGGCTTTACGTACCGTCATCTCGTTTAGTCCAAGAGGTTCCATCTTTGGTTATGGGAGGAGAGGTGTTACCTCCCGTTGATAGGGCACGCAACTTAGGCGTCCTCCTGGATTCACGGCTTAGTTTTGAAGATCATATAGGAGTCGTGGCCAGGGGGGCATTTTCCCAGGTTCGCCAGTTGCGCCCCTATCTGGACCGAGATGCTTTACGTATGGTCACTCACGGACTCGTTACCTCCCGTATAGACTACTGCAATGCTCTCTACATGGGGCTGCCCTTGAAGACCACCCGGAGGCTCCAGCTGGTGCAGAATGTGGCTGCGCGGGTAGTGATGGGAGCATCCCGATACTCCCATATTACACCCCTCCTGCGTGAGCTGCATTAGTTACCGGTTGTCCTCCGGGTGAGATTTAAGGTGCTGGTACTTACCTTTAAAGCCTTACATGGCCTAGAACCGGGATACTTGCAGGACCACCTGCTGCCGGGAACGACTTCCCATCGCCCAGTGCGCTCGCACAGAGAGGGCCTCCTCAGGGTGCCGTTGGCTAGAAAATGTCGGCTGGCGACCCCCAGGGGGAGGGCCTTCTCTGTGGGAGCGCCAGCCCTGTGGAACCAACTTCTCCTTGAGCTTCGGACGGCCCCGGATCTCTAGTCCTTTCGCCGCAGCCTTAAAACATTCCTTTTCCATCAGGCTGACCTGGACTGATGATAGGGATTTTAAAAATGTTTTTAAATTTTAATTTATTAATTTTAATTATTTTATTGGGGCTGTTAGTTTAATTGTTTTTAACTTTTGCATTGCTGTATTTTTATTGTTGTTAGCCGCCCTGAGTTCTTTGGGAGATAGGGCGGCATATAAGTCCCAAAAATAAATAAATAAATACAGTGGTTAGTTTGGATTGTCTTAATGCAGGGGTCTCAAACTCAATTTCATTGAGGGCCGCATCAGCATTGCGGTTGCCCTCAAGGGGCCGGGTGGGTATGGCCAGGGTGGGCGTGGCCTACTGGGTGGGCATGGCTAGAGTGCGTGTGGCCTACTGGGTGGGCGTGGCCAGCTCTACATTGTTCGCATCAAGGGTGCCTATGGGGGGGCCTGGGCAGGAGTGGGACAGATCTGGGGGTCTCTGGCAGGAGGAGGGTCTCTGGGCCAGGGCCAAGGCAGTGGGGGCCATTCCCTCACTGTTTCCAGGATGGCTTCGCGGGCCGCATGAAAGCACTTCGCGGGCCGGATCTGGCCCCCAGGCCTTGTGTTTGACATGTCTGTCTTAATGTGATGTATCTTTCTGGCTTTTTTGACAGGATATAAAAACTTTTGATTGCCACTTCTCCAAACTAAAAACTTTGGATGACCTATTCCCTTTTGGATGCACAGTTTTCATGATAGGAACACCTTACTATGGCTGCACAGGAGAAGTTAGTTTCAAAATAATCTTTCATTTTATAAATTTAAAGCTATCAGAAATAGATCAAATGCTTATCTATAGTTTTTTGAGCTATCATTTGTCTGTTGAATATATGATTTTGTAATTGCTTTTATCTCTTTTTAAAATATATTTATTCATTAGATTTTTGTCTTGTCTTTATTTGCTAGAACTCCAAGCAACATACATAATATTCCCACCTCATTTTTTTTTCCACAGAAAAGGTGCTTAAAAACTACAATTAGGACAGGAATTTCGGGTGTTGAGTGAAGTGGTTGTTAATGAGACATCACATGATTGTCTTACTTAATGTCTATAATATTGGCATTCCTGGTTGCACTTGTTAAGTGGAGAGAGGTAAAAAGTGCAGGGTACCTCGAGAATGAGTGAGGCCGGTGCAGACTAAGCACAAATGTCTTCCTGCTCAGGAGCTGAAAATCCTCCCTGCTGGAATCCAAGTGACTGCACTGGGCCTCCCCACCCTCTTGAAGCACCCACACTCCTCACCTTACATGCTGCCTTTCCATTCAGGCTGAAAATCCTGCTTAATTTTGGCTCTCTGTTATGTTATTTCTGGGGACTGGGGACTGGCTCCCTGTGGAAGGATTTCAGCTCCATGCAAGCAGGCAGTAAGGATTTCAGCTCTGTGTCAAGCAGGCATGGATCTGAAATCCTTTGGCAGACAGCTCTTTCAGCCATTCCTCAAAGATAATGTCTTTTTGTCAGGCAGCAGCATCTTCCAATCTTTTCTTCTGGCTACCCCATTGACTTTCTGTAGAAATTGGCAGAGAAGATTGTAAATGGCAGTCACATGATAATAGGATGCTCGTAACTGGTTGTAAATACAAACAAGTTGTCAAACAACCAGATCATAATCATGTGACAGATGGGTAAGTGCAATAATCAGAAATACTTTACAGGCCATAAAGCACACATTCCAAAGCTGTTAAATCTGAACTGTTGTTAAGTGAACAATCGTAAGTCAAGACCTACCTGTAATCGCTAGAGATATTTGGAAGACTTTTTTCCATTGTGAACTTGAGTATATCAATTATTATTTTTTTAGGTTCAGGATTCCTCTGATGTTATCTCAGATGGCAGAATCCGTGTTGTTTTCAGCATTCCAATTGAACCTCAGCTTGATATCTTAATACAGAATCAGCATGTAAGTGTTATTTCTCTAGCAGTGGAATACCTTGCAGAGTTCATGTTAATCCTTCGGGAAATAATTCATCACTATGGAAAAATCTTCAAATAATTAGCAACATTCTTTTACTTTCATCTTTTTCTATTATATTTTTATACACATACACTAGAATCTAAAGGTTCTAAAGTATTTTGAACTAGTTTTCAAGTTTTTTTATTTAAATATTCTTTAAAGAAACATATTGCCATTTTAGAATTATAAGCTTCCTCCATTGATTAGATTAGAAAATTACCTATACATATAATTACTTATGTTCTTCCCTTCATCCTTCTCTCTTTTCCCATTTTCCCACTATTTTAATTTTCATTTGTATTTTATGCCCATGGTTGTTAAGTGAATCACTGAGTTGTTAAGTTAGTATGATGGTTGTGAATCTGGATTCCCTATTGACTTTGCTTGTCAAAAGGTCGGAAAAGGTGATCACATGGCCTTGGACATTGCAATTGTCCTAAATATGAGTCAGTTGCCAAGCATCTGAATTTTCAAGCAGTCTGTTGTAAGTTGAGGACTACCTATATATTTTTTTTATTTCTTTGTAAATTTATCAAAAAGAATTTTTTTTCTTTTTTCTGTTTTTCTTTTCTTCCAACAGCCAACTTTTCCTGACATATTAATGCCCCCCATCACTCTCGTAGTACCTCTTTCTGCTCTTTATTCAACAAATGCTGGCTTCATCATTTTTATTCTTTTTGTTTTTCTATTAGAAATGATACACTGTGAACCTCAGTAGTTTCTTATCCGATTACATATCATTTCAGAAATTACATATCCTGTGTTAAGCTACAAAATGTATTGCCTTTAGGACAGCTCTAATTCTTCTTGCTCGCCAACAGAACGGGAGTGTGGTTTGGGAGAGTTTGGGGTCTACAGGTGTCTTTTATCACCATAACAACTGAGAGCTGTTGTTTTGGCGAATAGAAGGTTCTTGTCATAACAATTATCAGAAGATGTATTGGACAATGTGACCTGAACTGTCAGAGAGGGGAGGGAGGATTTTATTCTTTTAATTATCTGCTTCCCGCCATTTCCTCAGAGCTAGCTTTAGTTCAGTTATGCCGGTTTGATTCTTGTCCAATAAAAGTTTACATTAGAGAACGCTATGACTCTGGTGTTTTGCTTGATTGGGCTTCTTCAGCTGGGACTTGACATCCTACTTGCTTGCTTGTATACATTTGCCTGTGAATTGAAGAATGTTGATACAAGTCCACTTCATGAGATATCTTATATAAAGACTTCTCCTTAGAAATATATTGCATAACAAATCTGTAGACTTCCAAAGGCTCCGTATTTTTGTTTCGATAAATGTTAATATAGTTCTCAAATATTAAATGTAAATATTTGATATTTTAGAAATATTCTGTGAAATATAATCCTGCATATGTATTGGCCAGTCGCCTTGGAGTGAGCAGCTATCTTGTGTCAAGATTTACAGGAAGCATTTTTATTGGAAGAGGAGCCAGGAGAAAGTAAGTTTGGAATATAATACCATTTTGCAGTGAGTTATCTAATTACATTTGAATTAAACCCAAATTAAAATGCTGTTAATCTGATTCTTCCTATTTGCTTTGAATATTGGTCTTCACAGAGAAAAATTAATGGAAGTAGACCTCCTCCATTTATTTGTGCACTTAGTATAGAGAGAATAGATTGTGCAGTGTCAAGAAAGACAATTTTATGTTAGCTGTGCCCAGTTTTTAATTTACAATTGGGAAAGAACACCTTTATGAAGTATGATGAGATAAGTGCGCAAATACTATTTTTCAAAACATAACTCACTGCACTTTTGCATCACTAAGGATTGTCCCTTTTTGTGAGCCAGTGAACTCATTGAGAATATTTTGGCACTTGAAAGCTCATCAGAAGGCCAGTTGACCCACAAGAGTTTGAAATGCCATTACAGGTAGTTCTCAACTTATGATCACAATTGAGTCCAAAATTTAGGTTGCTAAGTGAGAAATTTGTTAAGTTGAGTTTTGCCCCATTTTACAACCTTTAAAATTATTTTCCCAACTGTACTTCCTTTATAAAATGCTTTGTCTAATTTTCTATCCTCCTCTTCCCCATGTGAAATTCTTGTATGTACATTTTTAAAACAGATTCCAAAGCATGGATAGGTTGAATTTGAGCATAATTTATCAGGAAAGAAAAATGAAAACAGGAAGAAGAGAAGCAATTAGAGATATGGAGGCAGAACATATTTCACATGCTGAGCAGTGAAACTGATAAGATTAATGTGTCCCCTTGAAGCATTTAGGCAGCTATGACTTTTTGAAGGCTCAGCATAACTTCTTCAGGGTCTTCCTAGGTTGTCTCCAAGTAAATACACAGATGGTGCTTCATTTGGAACTGTAAGGAATCAAAGCACTCATTTCCAAAGGCACCCTATGGCAAGACCTCTAGAGGATACTGAATGCCTTAGCATCAGTTTCTGATAGCTCCAGTCCTGTCAGGTAGGTACAACTACACAGCAGGCATACCTCCTAGGTTCTGCCAGATGATAGGGTTTAAGGAGGGGATTTCAAGCACACGGACCTTATTTGATCTGTTAGGACTGATAGATACCCTCATGGAGAGGAGGTTCCACAAATAACCTGGCCGTGTGCTATTCAGGGCTTTTAAGATGATCACCAACACTTTGAATTATGCCAGGAAAGAAACAGAGAGTCATAGCACCTCAGGCAGTAGCAGTATGATAAGGGCAAACCATAGAATACCTAGAACTGTGTGTGCTATTACATTCTAAACTGGTTGTAATTTCTGGGTGAGCTTCAAAGATAAACTCTTGTACTATAGATCAGAGGTCTCCAACCTTTTGAGCACCAGGGACTGGTTCCGTGGAGAGCATTTTTTCTGCGGACCAGAGGTGGCTTGGTTTCATGTACTTCCCCCTTGGGGGGTGGGGCGGTGCTGGGGACGGCGCTAGCACCAGTGGGACGCTTGGGGGTGGGGTGGTGGTAGCACTGGCAGGACGCTCAGGGCGGGGCCAGTGGGATGCTCGCCGCTAGCATGAGTGTGTGGGGGTGTGAGTGCATGGCCATCTCTTCATGCAGCCCAGTGGCCAAGTGGCCGCAGCCCATAGATCATGTTACAGAAATCCAGCATGGAAATAACCAAGCCATGAGTGACTATGAGCATGTATTTTGCTAAATAAATCATTCAGACTTAGTTTAAATTTTATTAATATTCATCCTCTGCTCTTTTTCTGCTGATACATTTGAAAACTGAATATTGTATTAATATATAGTAAAATTAGTATTAGAAATTTAGTAAATTGCAATAAATAGAGTTAACATTCGCCATCTGTTTTGCAGTCCACGTGGAGACCATAAAGCAAATGTAGGTTTAAATCTGAAATTCAATAAGAGGAATGAAGAAGTCCCTGGCTACACTAAAAAAGTTGGAAATGAATGGATGTACTCCTCTGCAGTGGAACAGTTTCTAGCTGAATATTTAGAAAGGTAAGCTTAAAATTTGTTGTAGACTTGTATGTATATCCTTGTGATTGATAATGTTGTATAGCATTATTGTAGGGAGCTTTGTTGGATCCAGCTAACAGTCTATTGAAGCATTCTCTTTATTTCATCTATTTAGTAACCTAAATATTGTTTCTCCCTAGCAACTGGCCTCTTAATCTTACTGGCTTTGATTTTGGGTTTAGGTATTTATGATTTATTCTATATATTTATTTTTTCAGTTTGTATGACTGCTTAGTCACTTAGACTCCAGGTAGTTAATAGCCAGTTAAAAACAAAAATAACTAAATAAAAGACATATTGTGCCAAAAATTATGTATTCTTCTTTCAAACAATGTTGATTCCCAGATTTAACCAGTTTTGAGGATAGTATTTATTTATTTATTTATTTATTTATTTTATTAGATTTATATACCGCCCTTTCCCGAAAGGGCGGTTTACAGGGTATATAAAACCAAACCAGTACAAAAGTTAAAAACAATTTAAAAAAGATTAAATCATCCCTAAAAATAAAAACCCCAGTTAAAAATTCTCAGCCTGGGCTGGAGAGCTCAAAGAGCCAGGTCTTCAGATCCCGGCAAAATGAACGAAGGTCAGGGGCAGTCCTAAGCTCCACTGGTAGCTGGTTCTAGAGGGCAGGCGCACCCACAGAGAAGGCCCTTCCCCTGGGTGTTATCCGCCGGCAGTCTTTTACCGGCGGCACCCTGAGAAGACCCTCCCTGTGTGAGCACACTGGATGAAGGGAACTTGATGCTGGCAGCAGGTGTTCCCTCAGATAACCCGGACCCAAGCCATTTAGGGCTTTATAGGTCATCACCAGCACCTTGAATCTCACCCGGAGGGCATTTCATTGTTTGATAATGTACCAGACAACAAGTGACTGCTTGCATCGTATTTTCAGTGATATTTCCTTATCAGATTCCTCAATGTCTTCAACATTGACAAAGCTTCTAATGTACTGCCTTCACTGGAAAAACAGATATGATCAGAGATGTCCTGCCTTGAAAATAGCCCCTACTGAACTGTATATCATAGTCAAACATCAGCACACGGAATGTTTTATGATAATTTGTATTATGCCATAAACAGTTTTATGATTATTTTTATGTCATTAAAGGTTTTAAAATTGGCCAAATTTCAGTTCCATTAGCCCTGGAATTTTGGATGCATTCTGTAAGTTAGCTCATTTGAGGTACTGTACCTTGGTTCAAACGTTTTGCCCTACGATACACCATTTTCTTGTTAGAGGAATCAAAGTTTTAGTATCCCAAAGGTGCTTTTTCACGAGGCAACTGGACTTTCTTGTTTTTCTTTGAAGACTTCTTGGATGAGAAGCTAAATGTCTTCAGAGAAAAACAAGAAAGTCCAGTTGCCTCGTGAAAAAGCACCTTTGGGATAACTGTGATCTGGATGACGGAAAATCTCCATAATTTTAGTAGTATATTGGCTGGATGAAGAAATATTTTAAAATAATTTTAAAACTTTCCATGTGAATATAGTGGATTATTCCTTGGGTACTATACTACCATTGTGTGTGATAGAAAACTGTATCCATATCTTTCATAACATGAAAGTCACATGATTGCTTCTGCATTATACTGGGAAAAAACCCTGTAACTTTTTAAAAGTTATAGCTCTGGGTTACATTAGTGTTTCAGTGCAAACCATACACAATTTATTTTTCAGGGTACCAGAACTTTTTACTTACTTAGCCAAAAATAGTCCAGAAGATATATTTTATGAAGATGACATTTGGCCTGGTGAAGAGGAGAATGGGTATGTAGTTCATATTTTTTGGTAGATTAGTAAATAAGTAGATAAATTTTCTGATCTTGCAAAGACAATCAGCCTGAAGATTGCTAGTTCAAATTTAGTAGACGAGTCCTTGGATTCAAGGAGGAACAATTTCATGCAGTATTCTTTCATGGTTGTAGGCTGTCTAGTTACTATCAATCAGTCAAAATATTATTTGCCAGGTATTTGGGAGGCTGGCAAAGACTAAGTCCAGTTATTAAATTTGGTTGCACAATCAGTGAGATGATTAGATTGGATTTGATAGTTCTATCGAATCTTTCCCAAGGACTAGGGATAGGCAGATCTTACAGTATTTGATAATGCTGAAAATATTGTCGCAGGATGTAAGCTGTTCCAAGTAAAGCTACCTTTGCAATTGACTGATGGTGATTTTGTCAATCCCAGTGATGTTCAAGTGATGCTTGAGGTGTTTCCAAATTATTATTGATTCCAATTATAAAATGTCAAAACCTGCTTTTGTTATTTTATTTCAAAACGGTGCTTCATGGTGAAAAGGGAATGAGAAATCATCTCATGGCTGTCTTGTGTGTACAGTGGCAGGAGTATACATATATGGAATATTTAAAATATGAATACTTTAGAAATACTTTAGTCCAGTTGCCTTTTGAAAAAGCATCTTTGGGACAACCATGACCTGGATGACTGAGAATTTCCATAGACAAAGCTTAAGGGATGTGGGTAAACTCCATTCAAAAGTGTATTGCACCCAATAGCAGCCATTTCCACTTCCATATACAGAAAAGTGTCAAATGTAAAATAAAGCAGAAAGCCAAAATGGATATTGCAGAGTCATCAAAGTACAGCCTGCCATTGTAGGTGTCTTAAATATATTGATCTTAGTCATTCTACATCTTTTCCCCCTTAGGCTGAGATCCACAGGTTCATGTTTGTTGAGATTACACACTAGGTTATTAAAAGTTAGGTAACGACTACCTTCTTTCAAGTATCGTCCACTTTAATTTTCATTTGCTGCAAATAATGCACTTGTAGAGAGAGATTGGAAGAGGATTTTGTTCAAGGCCCCATTTATTTGATAAAATGGAGATTTCCTATATTTGTCCTAAATTGCAAAGTTTAGAAATTTAAGGTATAATAAACTTGGACAAATTCAATACTGTACCTTAAGCCTACACTACAAGTTTTGTCACTGGGTCTGATTTCTGAAATATTTTTGCACTTTGCTGTAATCGTTTGGATTAATCCCCTTCTAGTATTATGTTGAACTAATTGGCACCATATCTGCGTTTATTTGAAGAATATATTAATTCCAGACATACTTTTTGTCTCTTAAGAACACTATTGTTATTTTGAAAAGATGTAATCTAGGTCCAAGGAATTATAGGAGTTGATATATAAAAATAATCCCATTTCTCTTGTAGAGGTTTTTTCTTTTTGCCCTATTTATTTATTTAGTGTGTGGCATAGAACAAATGGTTACCAGTAATAAAATTATATCTACCAAACAAAATAATTGGATTATAATTTTCAGATTTGCTTTGATAGCTTTGATGTAATTTTTAAGCTTTGGGGCAATGCTTATATCTATTTTTCTTACATTAGGACATATTAAAAACAAATCTTTATAATACATAATAATTTGCCACTTGATAATATTTACATGTTGACTATATCAGATTTTACATCTTGATGATTATTAATATGGAATAAATTTTAACATAGTGCTGAGAAGGTTCAAGAAATCATGTCATGGCTAAAGGCTCATCCTGTCAGTACACTCTCACGTTCATCTTGTGATTTGCAAATTCTGGATGCAGCTATCATTGAAAAGATTGAAGAAGAAATAGACAAATGCAAGGTACATAAAATTATTTCATACTTATCACAGTATATTATAATTAGGTTTCAAAAGTCATTTAGATTGCTATTAGAATGTTGTCCATTATGAATATTTGAGTGTAATTTTAGACTGTAAAGCAATAAAAAGTCATTTAAAAAAATAAAGCATGCAGGAGATCTTACCAGCTTACCAGATAACTCACTTGTTTATATATAGATAATCTCTATTACCCACCTCAGGGGTCCCCAACCCCCTGGTTCGTGGACTGGCATTGGGCTGCAGCATGCCAGGAACCAGGCTGCACAAACAAGTGAAGCCCCATCTGTGGGATTCAGGTAGCGTGCAAAACCACACCTCTTCCGGTGCGCTGAAAAACCTCTGTCCACGGGTCCTTGGTATTCAAAAGGTTGGGGGCCTCTGAGCCACCTTAATTTAGATAAACTTTGAATAGAGTTTACAATTCATGAAGTCACATACATCAAAGGTTATACTGAAGGTTTTGTTCATAGGGTTCATCTCTGTTCTGCTCTTGTTGGGTTATCTTCCTTTATACTCAGTTATGTAGATCAGTATTTGGTGTTGGAGAACTTTAAATGAGAGTAGTTTAGAATACCCATTACATTGGTTATATAATGTGATTGTCTCTCAATACAATATTTGGAATGGGAATGACTAAATCTTTTTACATAAAGATCGTATTTTTTTCATGGGTCATCCATTAAGATCCATTAAGTCAGAGAGCTGTTACAGAACTCCTAAACTTATCTTACAGAATGGTTTTAAAATTAAGTTGAGTGATACACATTAAGCTAAGGAATATAGATAGATTCACTATCAGTGTTATCATTTATGTGGGCTACAATATATGACTGTTTAACTTTGTAACGTAATAATAACCTATGAATGATTTCATCCAATAATTTTTTCTTTTTTAGCAAAGAAAAAGTAACAAGAAAGTGCGTGTGACAGTGAAACCTCACTTATTATACAGAGTAAGTTTAATATAACTATAGTTGCATGGGGATTTTTGGTAAAGGCAGTAGCAAATCAATTTCCTGTTGCCAAGAAAGAAATATGAATGTATCATGTAATCATCGAGAGTTAAGCTTGACTCAAGGGAGGCTTCATGTTTGATACCAGCTTCCTCTTTTTTCCTCTATCTTACTTATTGTAAAACAGGGGTCCCCAACCCCCAGTCTGTGGACCAATACCGAGCCACGGCATGCCAACAACCAGTCCGCACAAACAAGCGAAGCCCCATGTGTAGGATGCAGGCAGCACACAAAACCATGCACCCTTCGGTCCGTGGAAAAACCTTTCTCCACGGAACCAGTCCTTGGTGCCCAAAAGTTTGGGGATCTCTTTTGTAAAACTAATAAACAAGGTGTGTAAAAAATGGCAATGCTGGTTCGATGGCATAGATCAGGGGTGTCAAACTCAATTTCATTGAGGGCCGCATCAGCAAGGCGGTTGCCCTCAAGGGGCCGGGTGGGTGTGGCCAGGGTGGGCATGGCCTGCTGGGTGGGAGTGGCTAGAGTGCGTATGGCCTGCTGGGTGGGCGTGGCCAGCTCTACATCATTTGCATCAAGGGTGCCTATAGGGGCCTGGGCAGGAGTGGGACAGATCTGAGGGTCTCTGGCAGGAGGAGGGTTTCTGGGCCAGGGCCAAGGCAGTGGGGGCCGTTCCCTCACTGTTTCCAGGATGGCTTCGCGGGCCACATGAAACCACTTTGCGGGCCACATCCAGCCCCCGGGCCTTGTGTTTGACATGTCTGGCATAGATGAACCTTACTATATTTTCTGCTGGCCGAATTTGGAGTCTGATTGCTTTCTACTGAGAAAGCTTCCTGCATCATAAGATCATTATAGTGAAGAGGACATTACATGATTATTTATCTTTTCATTTTAATAAATTGCACATAAAAGTAATACACAAGAGACATATATAACTACTTTTATTCTATGTTATATTCATATTTAGGTATTTTTGCTGTAATTTAAATCTTTGGTTTTATTAGCCTTTAGAACAACAACATGGAATTTTACCAGATCAAGATGCAGACTATCGATTGTTTGATCGTGTTGTGAATGTGAGAGAGAACTTTTCTGTTCCCCTTGGACTTCGTGGTACTATAATAGGAATTAAAGGAGGTACGATTGAATATCTTTTTAGCTTTTGATAATCCTGCCTTTGATTTGTGAATGATTTCTATGTTTAAAAAATGCTGATTACTATCAACTGGATACTTATCCAAAATTACTGAAGTTAAAAAGATAGATCTTTTTGTTGGTTTTAATGAGATAAATTCAAAAGTCTGTGTGGGGCTTGTCTATACTTTTCTTGGTATTCTTGGAGATTCACCTGAATCACACAGGTTGCAATTGAAAATAAGAATGTGTCTGCACCAAATGGCCTCTGCTGTTTTATTGCATTACCCTGGACGGTAGTTCAAGCTATTTTAAAGGGCCTCTAGACCTTTCAAAATGTAGAAATTTGGGGACAGGAAAGAATTGGAAAGCTGTTTTACAAATGACATTTCATATGTATACTTTGGATCCAAAGAATTGACATAATGGTTTTGTTTGCATATTATGTGGCCTCTGCTGTTAATCTTTTTTAAAACATAATGTCTACACTCTACAGCCCTTGATTATTGGGGAATGGAGTAGGCAACTGTGGTTGGATGATTTGTTATAGGGAAACAGATCTATAGTGCTTTTGTAGCACTTAGAACTAATGAACATTTGGGAACATGTTTCTACAGTATAACCAAACGTGGGGAAGCCCTAACTATATTAATTTGTTATTTGCATAAAATATAAGAAAAACACATTGCTACCAGTTGTCTTCTTTGATCATTTTTTTCTTGTTTTGGAAGGCTGAGAATGCACAAACTCACATAACATTGTCTTTGTACATATTCTCATTTTAAAAACACCATGGCTTTGGTGGTATTTCTCTAATAAGACTGCAACTACTTTAAAGCTCATTGAAGCACATAAGTCAATAATACAGAAATCATCAACAGATTATTTCAAGATGTGTGACAGAGGTAACCTCCACTCCCGTTACAGAAATTCTTATTTCATTTAAACCAATTTATTTTAACTTAGTGTTGCGGACTGTAACTTCATCAGGAAGGCCAGAAAAATTCTTACAATGGGTGCATAGTCAGCACCAGAGTGTACAGGGTAGAAATATTTGTTCTGTTATTATAAGTGAGCTGCTGAAAACCAAATCTGATGGCGTGCTTTGGCACAGCTGTGGGAATTATAAAAATGAATCAAAGAGTTCTGCCTCTGGATTATAACGTCTCATTAGTCATAATATTTGGGAATTCTGGGATTTATAATACAAACCATTTGGAGGGAACCATATAGGTGAAGATGGTCTAAGTCAGGGGTCCCCAACCTTTGGGCTACTGCCCACTATCGGGCCTTGGCCACTGGGCCGCATAGGTGGCTGGTTGGTGTGTGTGTGTGCACATGTGCACGGTCCAACTCATGCAAGCATCGCTGGTATTCATGGCACCACTCACACGAGCATCGCCAGCATTCTCGGTCCCACTCACATGAGCATCGCTGGTGTTTTTGGCCCCACTTGCGTGAGAGTTGCCACAAGCATTCGCAGCTCCACTCGCGTGAGCAACAGATATTCATGCATAGGCACCTAAGCGTGCACACATTTACCCCTCCCACAAAACCATCCCTTCTTTCCCCCCTCCCCCCACTCCAGGTTACCAACCCCGAAAGGTTGGGAAACTCTGATCTAAGTAGTCAGCTATATTGACTAGGAAGGGAAGCCAGTATAGAGGACAGTCCTGAAAATTCTTAATTGGAAGTTCTAATCTTTGTATATAGCTCTAGAGATAAATACAGTGGTCTTTGAATATAGAAATTGTAATAAAGCAATAATATTTTTTCTCTAGCAATTTCACATTTGATGATATTGCTTACAATGTATATTTTCTTTAGCTAGCAGAGAATCTGATGTGCTGTATGAAGTACTGTTTGATGAAGAATTTCATGGAGGTTTGACAATAAGGTTTGTTGCTGACAATTGCTTGTTTTTCTTAAGTGTTTAATAGAACTTCAGAGACATAAAATAATTGTTAAGGTAACACTAAAAATGTTTTTTCTAGTAATTGTGTTCTTTATTATCCATTTTTATTGTCATTGTAAATTTATAAACTGTCATTTTATTGATGAGAAATAGAGATCAAAGATACCTCCATTCAGCCATTCAACCTCATAAAACTGGGTCTGAAGTGTGTTAAGTTCATTTTATGTTCCATCCAAAATATTAAATATTTATATTCTGTAAAAAAATTAATATGTAGTTTGAAATTATATGAATAATACCATGACAAAATTCTTTTCCTTTCCTTTCTTTCATTAGGAGTTCACCTTCCAGAGGATACCGTATACCAGCTTGTGCCTTAATTAACATCTCTTATGGCTATCGAATTGAAACAGGAAGTCAGAAGTTAACAGCCATAGTTAAGCCACAGCCAGCTGTGAGTTCCTACAACTCATATTTATCTGAATCCTTTTCTGTATCTTCCCAAAAAGCACATCTAGGAGGCCTCAATCATTCTCCTCGTTCCCTCTTTGTTCCAACTCAAGTAAGTGTGAATTCAGTTACCCAGTTCCTATCATAAAAATAAAGATATTGTTATTCTCTTACGCTAGTAAAAACATAGCTAAATTTGAACAAGGCTTAATAATTGTCATAATAATTAGCAGAGCTGATTTGGTGTAGTGGTTAAGGCACCAGGCTAGCCATGAGTTCTAGTCTTGCCTTAGGCATGAAGCCAGCTGTGACTTTGTGCCATTCACTCTCTCTCTCTCTCAGACCTTGGAAGCAGGCAAGGGCTAACTGCTTCAGAAACCTTGCTAAGAAAATTGCAGGAATTGTTTGTTTTGCTCTTGATTCCAGGCAAGTACCTTTTCCAGGTACTTGCCTAGAATCAAGAGCAAAACAAACAACCATGATCCAAAGGAGCGCGCACACACACACAAACACACAAAAGAATAATTAATGCAGATTTATCCAGACATATATGATAAAAGGAGGAAATGATAGTTCTTATTTTTAATAAACTTTATTAGAAGTTTGAAAACAGAATAAAAACTAAGATCACCAAATATTTAGAATGAAAAAAGGAAAGAATAAAGGAGCAAAGACAAATGTGGAAAAATCGAAGGAAAGAAAAAAAGATTGTAAAGAAATGATTTCTGATTTTCTTTTATAGCAATTCATCATCATCATCATCTTAGCCATTGTCTATCCCCAGCAGGATGAAGGCCTCTTCCTCATGTTTCCAACCAATATGGTTCTGAGCTTTTGCCAGTTAGGCTCACAATAACTTGCTGATGTTATCAATCCATCTTGTTTTAGGTCTCTTTCACTTTGATAAAAATGCTTTTTATCAAGTGGGATCCATTCAATGACTGCCTTGGTTTAGCTGCCATCAATTCTTCTTGCTATGTGACCAACCTATTTCCATTTAAATTCTTTTACTCTCTGGGTGATATCATATATTTTTGTGCTCTAATCCATATGCAAATCTTTCTATTTTGTCTTGTAATGCCGAGCACGTACCTTTCCATGACTCTTTGCGCCACTCGTAGTTTTTGTATCGATTGATTGAAAACTTTTCTCTTCAGGCATAGGGGGAGGTTGTTCTTGAAAATTATGCTTAGCTTGCTAAGTTATAGAATGGATCCCACTTGATAAAAAGCATCCACGAAAGAGATCGTATTGGTAGAAACATGCAGAAGAGGCCTTCGTCCTGCAGTGGATAGACAATGGCGATGATGATGATGATGATGATATAACTGCAGCAAGACTAGTATATGCCCAAAGAAGAAATAATTCTTAGATGTGCCTTGAGCACTTTAGTTATTTGTGTATATATCAGAGAAGTTGATTTTTTACATGTTTTGAAATTCTGTTCCATAATATTATCAAAAGAAACAAAATAGATAATGTCCCATAAAAATTATTGTTAAAATTGTTGAGTATATATTGTTGGCCTGTTAATTTATAGTACTATGTGAGAAAAAAAAATAGCTGTTTGTGTAATATTTTAAATAAGTGGAAAAACTGGAAAGTTATTCTGTTTTTTTTTCTTAATCTATTATCCAGCAATTGAATGGAAGACAGCATAATATTATCAAAGCAGAAAAGCAGGGCAATTCCAGTTCTCAGCATAAAGTAACCTATACAAGTAACCATCAGAAATGTAAAGTAAGTGCTTTTACCTGCTACCTTTGGGTAAATGGTTTAGGGTTGTGTAGGCTATCTCACTCACTTCCCTGTCGCTTCCAAAGGCCACTTACTTACTCGCTCGCTCACTCACTGCCTGTCGCTTCCAAAGGCTGCTTTGCTCACTCGCTATCTCACTCACTTCCCTGTCACTTCTAAAGGCCACTTGCTTGCTCGCTCGCTCACTCACTGCCTCTCGCTTCCAAAGGCTGCTTGCTTGCTCGCTCACTCACTCGCTCACTCATTGCCCCGTTGCTTCCATAGGCCGCTCGCTCGCTCACTGCCTGTCACTTCCAAAGGCCGTCTGCTCGTTCGCTCGCTCACTTACTCCTCCGTCACTTGGAAAGGTCTTTCTCACTCGCTCTCCTCATTGCTTCACTAACAAAAGCCTCTTCTCTCTCCGTGTTTTTTCCCCCCACCAAAACCTGCTCCTTTCATAGCTTCTCCTCTCCACCCTCCTTCTCCTCCTTTTCTCTTTCTGGTACACTGGAAGCTCCAATGAGCCTGCAGCTGTGCGCACAGATTCTGGGGCTTCTGCCGAGCCCTGAAGCTCCAGCTGAGGCACTGCTTTAGCTCGTTCGCTCCCCCGCTACACTAGGCTAGGTGTCATGTACCACCTGCCAGGTGCTAAAGTACCACCTTATGGTACTTTATGCCTTATGGTATCTCCATAAAATCAATTCTACAATTTAACTTGTTTTTTGTTCTCATTGTAGTACCATAGTAAATGACACTTCGACAACCTATGACAAAAAAAGGATGGATCAAATTTAATTTTTCTTCCATTTATTTCAGTGAATCTTCTTTAGCTAAACAGAATTACTATGTATTCTTAAAAATGGAATAGGATAGACTAAGAAATTTCCTATTTCCCATTTAGTTGATAAAGTCATGGCAGCTCAGAATCAGAACAGAGTTTTTATTTTTTTAAAAAAAAGGATCCTTCCCATTCCCAAAACTCTAGAATGAAATAGCAACAGTGGTAATAATAGCTAGCTGTGAACCAATTTACTTTTAGAAATAATGGGAGATGGAAAACAATTGGGAGATTGTACTGTATGGTACTAAACAGAGTTGAAAAGCACAAATGAGAAATTCATGAAAGCTGAGAGTTTCTGCATACAAGAGGAGAGGATTGATTTTGTGGATCAAGGCCCTGGGACATGACTGTCTTGGAAATGGAGAAAAAAATGTGAAAAATCCTCTTGGTGTAGAATTTAGTACTGTCTCTGCAAAACAATATACGGTAGTAATACTCCATTATGGGGCAACTGTTCATGAAAAGATGAGAACATGTCTTCACTTCTATCTTTTTAAAAGTATTCACTGAAGCAACTAAGATATATGCCTGCAATTTAAATGGCTACTTTGTTGAAACTTAAGGCATGGCTAGTTTTTGAGATAATGGAAACATGGTGGAGAAAAAAATCATGACTCCAGGTTTTTGTTCTGCAATACGTTTTCATGGCAGTTTCAATTTTATTTGTTTTGTTTTTCTTTCCTAGCAAGCTCACAATAAAAAAGATGATGAATTTTGCAACATTTGGCAATCGCTGCAGACCCCTGGAAAGTCTCAGCCTTCCCTACAAAATAAGGATGATATGGTTAGTATATGTAAAAAAGGGGCAATTTTATTTGTACCAATCTTATATGGCATGTTGATGATCACACCCAAAAACAGGGTAAGTCCAAAGAATAAGAGAAGGGAGGGGTTTTCTAAGAAAAGAATAAATATTTACCAAAATAAATAAGTCAAGCAGTGACTAGCTATAAAGAAATCCAGAAGGGTATGAAAGCCTTAGCAGACAAAGAATGTACTTGCATATATTCAATTGCCACCATTGCCCAATGGGGTAAATATGAACCAGTTGCCAAATACTCAAAATGCGGTCGTGTGACTGTGGGGTTAATCTCAGTTGTCGGAACTTCAAAGCCAAATAAATTGTAAATATTTTGAAGGAAGGTCTACAACTTTTATTGATTAGCCCTTGGGCCATATCAAAGTACAAAGTTCCAGCAACAAACCGTCACCAAAACTAGATAAAAGCAATCCGAAATGGAATTTGATAAAATACAATTTAAAATGGAATTAAAATACAATTTAAGTTAAAATAGTAATAAAATGCAAATTTAAGATATAGATAAAATATGGAAACATTATATTTCGGAGTCGCCCTTACAATCTACCCCAATCAGTCCCACATATGCAGATCTTAACTGGATCATTTTGTTCAAATACTGTGCTACATTGGATGTTATTTTCAAGTTCTGGCCGGACATAAGGTAAGTTATTTTGATATGGGGATCCCAATGGGTCATTCGTTTGGTATATAGACCAAGATACCTGTCTCTCACCCTCTTATACAAACAACAGTCAAATAGGATGTGAGCCAGGTCCTCTACCTCTGCCGCTCCGCAAATGCAGAGACGCTCATTGTACGGTATAGCATGAAATCTCCCATATCTGACCATTGTGTCAAGCTGTTCAAATCTTGCTCTCGTAAATATCTCCCTAAGATGTTTTGGGAGTTGTGACTTCAAATAACTGTCCACTTGGAAAGTACATTTGTATTTACTCAGCCATTTCAAGTTACCCACCTTACTAAGGATAGCTATATCAGTTTGTGCTTCTATATCCTTAATTCTTTGGGCAACTCTTTTTTTAGATTGTTCTCCTGTTACGCAAGAAACAGGAAGGCCACATCTTCTTACAAAATTTGTTAGTTTGGTGATCCAGGAGATTTGTGATTGTAGTTTTATTTGCTCTAGTAGGCATAATTTGGGGAGTCTATCAGTCTCCATTTCATTAACTTTGTACCAGTAGTTATAAGCTCTAATTTTAGATAATGCCTGAATTGTATGAATTCCCAATTCAGCTCTAACTGCTGCAGCAGATGTTCTTGGATCTACACCCAAAATGCATCTCAGATGCTGGGACTGTGTTCGTTCTAAAGCTGTGGTTGAATAAAGACCCCAAATTTCTGCTCCATACAAGAGCATTGTCGTAACCTTAGCCTTATAAACTTTGAGTAGTGGAGCTAGGGACCCTGGGTAACTATGATTCTTTAGTTTGAGCAATAAATTCAAACGGGCTTTTGCTCTAAATGTACTTCGTTGATGATGGCAGGCCCAAGATCCAGTCTTGGAAAAAGTTACTCCCAAATATACAAAGGTATTAACCTGTTCAATTGGTTCACCGTCTAATTGCCACTTATGTCTCTGATGGTTTCTTCCAAACACCATTATTTTCGATTTGGATTTGCTAATAATTAGGGAGTTATCCTGGCAATAAGAGCTGAATCTTCTTAATAGCCTACGTAATCCTACTTGTGAGTATGATAATAAAATCATATCATCAGCATAAAGCAAGCTGTTACAGTAAGTATTTAGGATCATCGGCATGTGTACCATGGTATCCTTCATTAACCCTGGCAAATCATTGATGTATAAATTAAATAATAATGGGGCCAGGATACACCCTTGCCTTATCCCTTTATTTGTGTGAATCCTATTAGTCAGGGCCCCATTAACCCCATACCGCACCCTCAAACAGGTACTTGTGTAAAGGGCTTTAATCAAAGCCAGAAGTCTGGGTTCTATTTTAAGAGATGTCAATTTACTCCATAGTACGTCTCTATTTACCATATCAAATGCTGCTGTAAGGTCTATAAAAGCAGCAAACAGGGGTCTCCTCTTATAGGCATATTTGGCAATTAGATGGTTCAAAACAAAGCAGTTATCAATAGTAGATCTGTTTTGTCTAAAACCTGCTTGTTCTTCTGTGAGGATGTTGTTTTCCTCTACCCAGATTTCAATTCTGTTCAAAAGGTACCTAGCATATATTTTTGCTACAATGTCAATCAGGCTGATGGGCCTATAATTACTAGGATCCTTTTTATTCCCTTTTTTATATATAGGGACAACTATTGCCATCTTCCACCCGTCTGGTATATGGCAGGTGTTATTTATGTGTGTAAAAAGACCTGCTAATACAGGGCCCCACCAGTTGGGAAATTTCTTAAATAATTCTGCTGGTAAAAAATCCTCGCCTGGGGCTTTATTGCTCTTTAAGCTTTTAATGATGGACTGTATCTCCTTTTCTGAAACTGGTGGCCAAGGGGGGAGGGTTCTCGGATTTACCAAATCACTGTTTAAAAATAATTTCTTTACCGGTTCGGTGGGGGCAAACAAGCACTGATAATAATTCTCCCAGTCCGCAGCAGAGATTGGTATGTCAAATGCAAATCTCCGTTCCTTCAGAATACCTGCTACTGAGTGCCAAAATAATACTGAATTATGACTTCTGGCAGCCAACTCAAGTTCTGACCAGATTGAAATGGCAAAACGTTTTTTCTTTAATGTTATAGTTTTTTTATATTCCCTTCTTGTGTGCAGCATCTTAGCTTGTATATGGGCAGTAGGATTCCTCTGGGCAAGCCTCATGGCTACCTTCAATTTCTTTTTCTGTCGCTGGCAATCAGGATCAAACCAGCGAGGTCTACCCACTTGGGCTCTTTTTGTAGTAGGTTTAGCTGTTAGGTGTTTCTTCAGTATGTTACACAGATTGGAGAATGCATTGAAGGCTGACATCCAGTCAGTAGTAGATGACTGTATTGTTCTAGCCCACTTAGTAGCATTCTCTGTTTTAAGGCATTCTAATATTGCCTTAGTATCAACTTTGGCCCAAATTAACCTTTTATTTTGGGTCACCTCTACCTTTTTGGTGAGCCATCTGTCAGCCATGTTATATGGTCTTAAATCTGAGCGGCCTCGCAATGTCACACTTACAGGCTGATGGTTGCTATTGTCGCTAAGGTGTACTGTGACCTCTGAGAAGAGGTCAGCCTTATCTCTAGACACACAAAAGAGATCCAGTACACTACTTGAATTGGCTGAGTGGTATGTATAAGGGTATGTATAATTCTTGTCCTTACCTCCCAAAATTTGGAGATTACCCTTAAAAATTAAGGAGACTAGGAGCAGGCCAGCGGCATTACTTTTACAGTCTCTTGAGAGCCACTGAGGATGGTTATCAAAGAACTCCCCTGGGATTCCCTTCTTCTGGGCAAGCTCATACAGAGAGGGACCCAGTCTAGCATTCAGATCTCCTAATAATACCACTATGGACTGAGGGTACAATATAGATAAATCTTCTAAGATAACTTCCAAGCCCATCCAATATTCAAAATTATAGTGCTGGGATGTGCTTGGAGGAATGTACACATTTACCAATATTAACTCAAACTGGTCATATTCAAATTTGACAGCTAGAAAGTACGGATACTTATCTTCGTTATATAATTTCTCTCCCTGCCATTGCAACTCTTCCTTTATAAGAATGCATAGCCCACCAGAGGGTCTCCCTTTGTTCTTTGTTTTTAGGGCTGGGGATGCCCATCCCTGAAAGCCTGGCAATTGTACTGGTTCATCCACTTCGGTTAGCCAGGTTTCTTGAAAGGCTATTACGTCAAATCTAGAAAGAAAGCTCATTAGTCCACTATCAACCATCCTTTTCCAGCCAGCTATGTTCCAGGTCATCAACTGTATGGGGTTCTCAGAAGCAACGTGGTCTGACTTGGTTAATTGGCTAGATGGTGGAAATGCCAGATGTCAACTTGACAATGGAGCTGGGTCAATATCATCTAAGCTTCCCATATAAACACAGTTGTTGTGAGGTTCGATATTTCTCCTCGTGGGTTGCAGAACTTGTTGTTGCTCCTCTATATCTCGGTTACCAGTGTGCCTCTGCTCTTGCTCCAAGAATGATTTTTTTCCCAAAGAGCAGGTACTCTGGCTTAAGTCAATAAATGTAGATTTATGTCCATTTTTGGAGGGGCATGGCTGAGGGTTCATCTTGTGGAGAGATGTTGTGGGAACTTCTAAATCAAATGAGGATGGAAGCTGGATTATGTCCTTAGTGTTTGTCAGCTTAGGGGGCACTGTGTGATGAAGCCCTTTGTCTTTCAGTTGTTTTTCAGAGGCTGGGTCAGTCAGTGCAGTTACTCCACTCTCAGCCTGTGTGACAACACCTTTTTTTACTGTTGAGGTAAAGGCAGATTGTTGATTAAATATCTTGTCACAAGGTTGCATGTTTAGTGGATCCAAATTAAATAGAGGCTTTGCTGTAGATTGGGTTGTTGTCAGTGCCTCTTTTAGGTCGTCCAATCTTTGAATGATGTTAACTTGCTCAGGTTCTGGCAATGCACTGAATAGGTCAATCAACATTTCCTCTGGCACATCCTCAGCAGTTCCTGCAGCTGTGGATAACACAGTTCGTATATTGCTTCTTTGCTTTCTCAGGGTCAGTTCAGTTGCAGCAGCCTCAGGCTTAGTAGTGTGAGGGCTGTTGCAGCCTAGATTTAAAGCGACAGTTCCCTCTTGGTGACGCTGTTTCAGGAGTGGGCACACTTTTTCTGAGCAAAAGACCCTTATTGGAAATATAGAGAAAAAGCTCAGAAAGGGCTTCATTCTGAAGAGCATGGAGGGAATTGTGGGTTGCTTGAATGATAGGAGAATTCTCATACATTGTGTTCTTGCTGGCAGCCACTCTACATGTAGTAGATCTATCAGAGTGGATTCACAGCGGAGCAGCTGGCTCAGGGACAGCCTAATAGCTTTTCTATTGCTCCAACGCCCTCTGTTTACTCTCTTGTCATAAATTTGCAAAGTAACCTGGTTAGTTTGCAGACTGTAGTTATATTGGTCATCTCTTAGACCTTTGCCTGATTGAGTGTTTTCTCTGTAGGTGTTCAAATTTTTGGGAGGAGAACAAGGTCCTTCTCTACTTTCACCTTCTGAGTTAGCCATCCCATGTCTGCCCATGGTTATCCTCCCAAGTCCTTCCACAGTATTTGGGTGGCTCCTAACAAACTCTGCAAAAGACTCTTTCAGACAATCAACCTTATCCATGACAATTGACAAGAGATTATATATTGAGTTTACAGTTTGGGCTGTAAGCAAACATTGTCTAGAGAGGAAGTCTGTCACATTTTCCCCCTTCAAATTTGCTACATCTCCCTCCTGTGTAAATGAGGCTGTTGCCAGATTCCAAGGAGGGGAGCCATTCTCCAAGAGGGAGGAGGACAACTCCACATGCTGTCTGCTCTCCAGTTCAGTTTGTAAGTCCCATTCCGATGAGTCACATAAATTAAATTTATCTGATAAGGTGCCTGCGAATGAGTTACTTACTGGAGCAGACTGTCTGTTTGCAATATAATCCTCCATTTTCTGCTGCTTCAAAGGCTTGGGTATACTTTCTGCTGCAGAGTGCTGTCTCTTCCTTCTTTGAAGGAAGGTCACTAAGCAATTTGTCTTAAGTCAAGGACTACCTGTATCTTTGTCCCACTCCTTTGCCAAATTGAAGCCAACCAGTTTCACCATATTCATCTGGGTAGTGGCTCCCAAGTTGGTTTTACCTAAGGACAATGTTTTGGGATTTCCATCTTTATAAGCACAATCCATAGCTTGACATGAATAATGAAATTAAAGGCCTTTCTATAACCAACAAAGCACATAGTAAGGGTTTTTTGGTATTTTTGGCTGCCTCAGTTGAGCACCAACAGCATCTCATGTTCTTCAGCCTTTTCTAAGGCCAGCTTGAATATTTCACTTGCCATGGAGACTCTGTTGATAATCCTAAACAACTTGCTAGAATGTAAAATTAAACACATTGTATGATAGCTTTAATGACATCTAAAAAATACAGTTCAAAGACTGAATATTTCTGAAAGTCTTGCCATATACATCTAATACATATTTCCTAAATATTTATTTTTCAACTTTTTTCTGATCTTTATTTCTTTCAGGGAACTAGAAACTGCCTCCAATGTGCCAAAGTGCTTTGCGCTAAATTTCAATGATAAAACATAGGAAATTTGTGGTGGTGGGGAGGAGACGGTTCTTCTGCAGACCATAGATTACCCTTTCATGTTTTATGTATTCTAAAGTATGTCGTCTATGCAAAATCTTACTCTTGCAAAATCTGATTTTCTAGGATGAAGTTTTTTTACCTCAATATGTAAAATTCGGTACCAATAGTAGGTCCTGCAAACCAGGTTTCAATGAGAATAGCTTTAAAAGCCAGCAAAAAGCCCAGGACTCGTTTAGAAAATGTAAGTACTGTAGAGTGTAACTTACTTGAAATATTTTTAACTTTTAAATATAGGAATCCTGTTTTGAAAAGAGTTGGCTTCAATGGGCATCACTGAATCCTGTGCCAAAAGAAGTTTAAATGCATAATCCATGACTGTGGATTTTAATTCTTCAAAATTCTGCCACGATCAGCACTTTTGAAGTTTTCCACTGCAACTTTGCATCCTGATTCTATCTTTCATAATACATGATCTGAATAGATAAACCATGAAGAAAGCTAGGAAAAATATATTGAGTTATGTGAAGAAATCTCACTGTTCTACTTAACAATAAATCCTACTACAATTAATGGATTTGTTTTTAGTTGACACAGAAATTTTCTTTTTCATTATATTTTACTCTTTAAACTGTTTGTAATTTTTTCGGTTCCAGCCAAAGAAGATTCTAAAGAGCCAAGAAATGAAGGTCAAATACAAAAAATATCCAACAAACTGGTAATTGTTATCTTTCTGCTTTGCATATGACTACACATAATTGTACTTTTGTTATTTATTTATTTAACTTTCATTTAGAGGTCTTTTATGGAAGTCAGTTCAGAATTTTATTATTAAGCAGATTTGTGATAAGCAATATAGTACTACTTTAAATGGCTTACAAAAGTTATTCCAGTATTTTCTTCATGCAGATTATAACATAAAATAGGAATTTGTGGTTCCCAGAATGGCATCTGGACGACTCCTGAATTTCACGAAATGGTTGGAATATGAAAGGATTGCAATTTCACAGTATTTTAATATTCCCCCACACATACTTTTGCAAGATGTCAATATGATTTAACATTTTGTGGTTATTCCTAATAACTTAGAAATTACTTTGTCATTTACTCCAAGACCAATAGTAATCTCCAGGTTACAGGTTAAGAATCATTTGTCTTCAGTTTGATTACTAGGCCTTATAGAAATACGAAGAGGGATCCCAATCACTATATAGTAAGTCTGCAAAACCAAGGAACCTTTAATATGGTTTCCTGAACATCACTATCCCTAACATCATTTTGGGCTGCATGGCCCTTCACCAAGAACAGGAAGCAAGTGAAATATCCCTCTAAACCTGCTGTTAAAGTTGTTGAAGTGCATCTTGTATCCTCTTGAAGACTCACAGGCTGCTCTGAGGTCTTCCCATGTCATTTCAGTATGTATGTGCATACCTAAAAGATACTTGCATGAAGACTTAAAGCAGTGAATTTGGAAGACTTTTCTGAACCATTCACCCTCCTCGTGTGTATAGTTGTAGATGAGTCATTACAGAATCTTTTAAAATTATTTCAACTTATGCTTGATTTTAAAACATTCATAGTTGTTTTAGGAGAATTATTTTGCAGTATTTTCATATATAAGAATTTAATGAGAAAACTTTTATTAAATTGCAGAATTTTGCAGATGTAAGTAAGAGTAATATAAAGCTTCTGAAGAGAAATGAAGGCTCAAATACACAAATAGAAGAAAAATCTGCAGTTCATGATCCCAGTATAACTGCAAAGGTAGGAAATGACTGTCTAAAAAGATATATATATCTGACTATACCCTGGAAAGAAACAGTTTTATTAATCCATAACGTAAAGCTGGAAATTCTGCCACCCTCTATTTGTTGCTGGACAACAGTTCCAGTTTACCTTTACAATTGGCAATGATTAACTGGGATTGATGGGAATGTAAGTGAATCAACATCTGGAAACTATAAATTCCTGTTTTTGCCAAAGTAGTTAAATACTGCATTTAATTTTGTTTGTGCCTCTGTTTCTCTATAGAATTACATTTATGCTCATAATGTCATCATTAGGAAAGCTCTGAACATGAAGTGATATTGGCTCCTATCTCAATTTCTTAAATATAAATCAGAGTATGACTTGATTGCCCACGAGATGGATGCCTTTCATATCAGTGGCCCATTGGAATGTTAATTTGACAGGATTGTTGAGTTAATAAATGACACAAAATTTAGAAATTGCTTACATGGGATATTTATTAATTTTGCCCAGGACTCAGGATTGGGTAGATAATCAATAAAAACAACACAATGAAACATTAAGAAAACCCTTAAACAAAAACACACAAAGTGCCAGGAAAAAATATTTAACAGGTCATACCATAAACCAAGTGTTACTGCCTTTTGAAAAGCAGGCAGTATTGGAGCCAGCCAAATCTCAGGGAGAATGCTATTTATTATACCAGTTCTTACATTGCTTTTGTTTTATAAACTTCTTACCACTTTCTGATGTTCTCATCAACTCCATTCAAACCTGACTTTATTGGCCTTCTCCTTCTCATGCCATTCACTGTTCATTTGCTTTATTTGATTTTCATTCATCTGATGTTTGATTGTAAACTTCACCAAACTGCTATTAGTGTAGGGTGGTTGTGGATTCACCCACACTGCTAGTGCTGGATGAGTTCAACCTCATCTCTCAAGATTTCTTGGAGGTTCATGGCTACTATGACAAACATGGACTTGTCCCAGGTCATCACTGTCCCAACTTGTGTCTGGTCACTGTTTGAGGTAGTCAAGTCAAGAAGCACTAAACATGAGTAGTAATACTATCTTCACTGTAAAAGAGTAACAGAATTTTGCAAGTTTGAAAGTATCTTTCATCTTTCTTACTTTTACTCTTGAAAACTAGGGTCCCTTCTGAGATGTTATTTGTATCCCACCCCCCTTCAGACTCAAATTTTGTTTATCAGAGCATTGTCTAGGCCAGGGGTAGGCAACCTTGGCTCTTTTATGACTTGTGGACTTCAACTCCCAGAATTCCCGAGTCAGCATGGCTTATATTGGACTTATATGCCACAGGCAAAACTAAAGTCCATTTTTATCTCAAGCATATTCCTGCTAATTTTATGCAGGCTAGGATCTTTTCATTTATACACTACCTGCTACCCAACATAATGTTGCCTGTATTCAACAAAATTGTAGATGCATGCAGTACATATAGTCCTTAGGTTACAGTGGTAATTGGGACTGGAATTTCATTAAGCAGTGCAGTCATAAAGTACAATGTCACATGATCATGGGCAGACATTACAGAATACAAGATCCCCATGCCATCCATTGGGGAAGAAAGTGGCAGAAGTGACTTGTGAATTCTGCCAACTTCCCCATTGAATTTGCTTGTGGGAAGCCATCTGGAAAGGTTGCAAATAGTGACCCCATGGCTGTGGGACACTGCAAGTGTAATTGCGGCTGGTTACCAAGTGCCTGAATTTGATCACATGAATTGCGGGGACATTGTGATGGCCACAGTTTCAAGTACTGATCATAACTGAACAAGTGGTCATAACCCAAGGACTACCTCTATACTGACACACTGAGGATGCTTAATATCTATAAAATGGTTCTACATTTGACACACATTCAGGAGGTTGAGAGTCAATCTGTGTTGCAGCAGAAAAAATATTTTCTGCAAATTCCGTATAGGCATTGGGAAGGGCATCAGGCCAATAAACCCTCAGCTCCAGTTGTGGTATTCAAATATGTGAACAACTGGTTCTGCATGTGGATGCTGCTTCCAGAAATCCATTCTGGGCCTGGGCAACAAAAAATTAGCTACTGGTTCTGCCGAACAGGTGCAAACTGGCTGAATCCCACTACTGCTCAGCTCCATCCAGTTGCCCCAACTCTACTCCTAATTAAGGAACTACAGGGTTGTAAAAAGGAGTTTTTTATAGCCTCTAGAGTAAACAAGGTCATTTACACGTTTAAAATAATAAGATCAGCATATTGGAAGTTTTATAATGGATTGTTGTTAAATTGCCCCTAATGTAGTTTACTAAAAAGACTTAACCTTGTTGAGAATGCATATTTGTTGTGCATCCTTTCAAGTACAGCCTCTTCACTATCCAGTGAAGGAGATAACAAACATTGTGGTGAATAGTACAAACAGGTGTGCTCAGAATCAAAATGGGTTTAGTTTTGAATTTGAAGAAAAATCCTGTTACAAATTAGCTGAGTTGTCAGAATCCAGAATAAGCCATTTATTCTCTTCTTTTTCACTATAAATCTGTAATAGCATAGTGGGTAGCAACTATGCTAAATTGTATAAGTAGGCTAACATGGCAGAAAAAATGGTAAAATATTTTTAAAACACTAACTTTTGAATGTACTTAAGAACCTTCTATGTAATATTTAAATCTAATTAATTTTACATACTGTATGCTTCTAACTATATCTTTATCTACTTCTTAGAATGGGTCAGAACGTGGAGATATTTTGGCAACTTTAAAAATTTTCAAAGAAAAGGAACAATCACCTGATTCCACGGAGCCAACAAATGAAGATCATTTATCTCCCCAGTCTTTTGCCATGGTATATTGGATTGTATTACCCATCAAATTGGAATTTCTTTTGGAATTCTGTTTTTTAAATCAAGATGCTAAATTCCAAGTTATTCTGTATCTGTATATAAATACAAACATACATATATGCTTATATTTCTATTTAACTTCATCTTTTTAAAGAAAGGAACACAGATGCTCAAAGAAATTTTGAAGATAGATGCTTCTGACGCTACAGAAGGAAAGACTAATGAAATTTCACCTTCTACTTGTAAACAGGATTCTTTTGAATCTGCATCACAATGTAGACAGCCCCAAAAGATAGGTATGTCTGGTTTATTTTAGTAAATTGAATAGTTGTAGCACATTATAAAATTAATAATTATAATTAGCTATAAGCACTTCAAATTAGATTTTTCTTCTTTACCTACAACAAATGTTTTAACATACTGAAAATATTACTAAGAGTAAGGAGGATGGGGAAATTTGTTTTTAGAAATTGTTTGTTTGTAAAGAAATACACTTTCAAAAGAAAATTGAACCATTATTATGTACAGACTTTTTGATACTCCAGGATCTGTTATTCTCCTGCTACAGAAGTTGGTCTATTCAAAGACATTTCCTAGCCATCTGTGTACCTTTTGAAGGGGCCATCTAAAATAGTGGGAGGATGAGTGTCTGCTTGCAGCAGACCAGTTGTAAATATGTTACATTGAAGCAAGTAAAGCTTAATATTTGGACTTATTCAAAACATTGGTGTTATATATTCATTTTTATATTATGTTTCATTGATAGTGGATTTCATGAATAAATCTAATATTGGAGGGTCACAGAACATTCAGGCCATGGGAAAAGGAAGCCATCCTCCCCTTGGAACACCAAATACAGTATCTACTGCTGTGTCTGAACTTTCTCGTATGTGTTCCCTTGTTGGAATGTTGCAACCAGATTTCTCATTCCTTAGAACCCCACAGGTAACCTTGGAATTAAATAAACTGGCTTAATAAGTAAATTGTTACTTATTAAAACTGAAGGAAATACTGCCTTTTAGCACCCTCTTTACTTGTATAAATCAAAGATTTGCCATTGCATTTGGATTGTATAGGCATATGTACTCAACAGAAAGTTGCTTCTACCGCCAAAATTGTTTTCAGTGGTACTTATTCATAGATGGAGTGGATTTCCATGTCTGTCTATCTGTCTATCTTTGTATCTATCTATCTATCTTTGTATCTATCTATCATCACATTTCTACATTCCTTCCCCATCTTCACCTAAGTGACCCTGGTCAATTTACAATAAAAACATGGGATAGTATAAAAAGCATAAATAAAAACATTCCTTCCATCATTCCTTTCCATCAGGGAAGATGGAAATCCACATCATTAATGAACAAATAGCAGTGGATATAATGGTAAACACTTCTGGAGACACAAGCAGCAACCTAAACAATTTGCTAGAAATCTGTCCAAGGCAAAATTAGAACTTAAGAAAATGTATGTGGCTGCCCAGCTCTCTCTCTCAGCGGCTTCAGGAGGCTTATAAGATAAAATTTAGGAGGGAACGCAAATGAAAAGAGGCTTTGTTGAATTCTAATATTATTTATTAAATGCTTTTGACGAACCATCTAACTGGAAATGACTCTGGGAGTTGTACAACAATCAAAGGGGGGGGAAAGTTGTCCTTGTGCAGGGGGTTGGACTAGTTGACCTCCAAGGTCCCTTCCAACTCTATTACTGTTAAAAATTAAAATATTAAATTAAAAATATAGAAACCTCAAGGCATGGAGAGAATGAATATAATAACCACAATAGTGGATCATATGAGCTTATCTCTTTTCGGGGACCCTCTCCCTTAGGCCTCATGACATAACCAGGTCTTAAGGGATTTCCAGAACATTAAGAGGGATGGAGCTAACTTGACCTGGGGGCGGAGGAGAATGTTCCCTAAGGCAGCACCAGAGCAGAAAAGGCCTGCCTTCTGGGATCCACTAAAATATAAATCCCTAGCAGATGGTACGTGCCTTCTTCGCTAGATCTAATGGTGTATTGCAACCTGCTTCTGTTTAGGAGAGTTTAGGAACCTATCACAGGACTAAAAGATAAGCTCTTTACTATTTTTGTTTGCAATATAAGATAAAAAAGGTATTTATTCATATTACATGTTTCTATTCCATAGACAATGACAGTTTGTCAAGTGAAGTTATCCAATGGCTTATTAGTGCATGGACCTCAGTGCCATTCTCAAAATGAGGCCAAGGAGAAAGCAGCATTTTTTGCTTTACAACAGTTGGTGAGACCATGTTCTAAATGTTCTGAAACTGTTGCACTGTACTGAATTTTTAACATATAATGCTTCTATTTTCTAATGATGAAAACATTATCTTTTTCATACAGAGCTCTATTGGGATGAATTTTCCCCTGCCACCGCAGCAACCATTGCCACCCCCACCAATGTTTCCAAATTATCAGCCACTGGGAAATCTTATGGCACCTAGATCTATCCCTCCAGTTTTCAGTCAACAACAAACTGGTAAATTTGCTAAATGTTATCTTTTATTTGTTCAAGGATGTTCAGGATGTGAAATCTCTTCCATACCAAAAATGTAGAATGTATTTCCTTCTCTAGACAGTGGCTGTTCAAATGATTCAAGCCTCACTTAGTCCTAGTCCTTTGCAAATGCTTTGGCAAGAATTTATTTATACTTTTCATTTAAGACTGGGGCTTGGGAAAAAGAGAAAAGCAGTAGTAGCTCTCCTCATGCCCCTTAGTTGATTATACATAATTGAATGGCGCCTTTCATAGAAAAACAGTTATTTTGCATTCTTTTTAATGTGAACAAGTGAAATAATGTTCATGAAATAGGTATATTATTGGTTGAAAAAAAGTTAATTGCAGGGAGACAAGTTGTACAATAAAAAAATAACCAATTGAATAATGTATAAAAAAGTTAATTATGTTCCCTGAAGTGCCTCTTGCTCTCTAATTAATTTTGTAGAGTAAAGTAAAAGGCTATAGGGGTTCTGCTGCAGTAACATCAGTTCAGACCTTGCAGTTACCAAATTTATTTAGTGGGTATTGTTGAAAACAGACCCACTAAGAACAGTTTAAATGAAAAAGAAGGTTTTTATTTAATATATATCCAATTCTTTTCACAGCTAATATATATCCTTCATCATTTCCTGCCTTTGGCTCAGTACAGTGGGGAACACCAGTGCCAGTTCACAACAAATCTTATTACACAGGTTCATATCCTGGAAACGCATATCCTGCAAATATACCAGTTGGTACACATAACCAATTTATACCATTGCAGGTAAGTCTGACAGCAGACAGAATGTATATATAAATACATTTTCTGATTTTAGAAAAGTAATTCAGGTTATTGTTTTGTTTTTAGGTAACTAAAAAAACAGCTGCAAACAAAACAAATTTTGAGTCTAAGGAGTTCCAAGCTTCTCTTCAGGATGCACAGTTGAAGAATGATCAGTCAATATCTGACACCACAAAACTGAACTCACCAGATACTTCCTCAGATCCTTTAAGACCCTCTCAAACTGTTCAGTCTGCAACATCTTTTCAAGAAAAAATGGCATCTCCAAATTCAAGGGCACCTCATAAAAAGTCAACACCAAATGTTTCTAGCAAACGAAAACCCAGAAAATTGGCTGTCAATTTTGGTGCATCGAAATCTTCAGAATAAGTATGCTATACAGAATACTTACCTTTCTATTGTATTATACAAATAAATACAATTTTAAATTTTAATTCTAATCCAAATTATGCTTTTAATTAATATTTTCTGGCAGTTGCATTATTTTTAATACTAATTATGCTCATTAAAGAACTTTATTTAGTTGATAAAATTAAGGTAGTAACACTAGCCATCTTGCCTAATTTTTTTTAAAATGGCTTTTAAACATTAACACAAGATAGCAGCAATAATATTGATAGTGCTAGAATTGCTTTTTTAAAACGAAGTGAGTCTGAAAGAATTATTCCTGATGATTTGTCTCCTTTTTAAAGATTACATAACTTCTACAAACTATTTAATGTAGCCATTATTTTATTTCTATATGATTCTTTTAATCTGATTCAGTGTGAATAGATTTTAACTATTGTGGCACTGCCAACTTTAAATAAAATTATATCTAGGAATTATACCAAAGCAATGTAACAACTTAAACATGTCCTAAAATTATTGTACAGGTAGTCCTCAACTTATGACAATTAGGACCAGAATTTCTGTCACTAAGTGATGTGGTCATTAAGTAAGATGAAATTGAATACATTGCTTGATGATTGCAATCCCAGCAGTCCTTGTTCTGTCATTAATCAAGAACTATGGATTATTAAGCGAGTACCTACCCTAGTCCAAACCATCCCGGTCTCTGTCCCTCCCAGCCAAAGTCCCCATAAGGTAACTGGACTGCCTCCAGTTCCCACCCACCCACCATCTCCTACCCAGTTCTTGCCTTTTGGCCGCCCTGCACTCTGCCTTGTGGGGCAGCTAGCAGCCCCAGAACAGCAGGACTGTGAAGCTGTGTGACACACTATGGGAGGCTCAGCCCAGTCCTAGTTAACCTCACCACCCTGCAGTAGGAGACCCTTGACCCCTCTGCTCTGCAACCCCCCACTGACCTTCACCATTTCCTTGCTCCCACTGCCAATGAGGGATGCCTAACCTGGCTGCTTGGCTGGGCAGGAGTTCAGCTGTGTGGGGCAGCCCCTTTGCAAAAAGCTTCTCAGCAAAGCTGAGAGGAGGGTTGGAACAGTGAGCTCATTCTGTCCAGAAGCTCTCTCTTTTTGAGGTTTGGTTCGGGGGCGCAGTTGGGCTTGCTGCTGGTGTACGTTTCGCCTAGTCACACAGCGGCAGCCCTGCCTGAGCTACTCGATGTCCTCTCCGGTTTGGTGATTGAGTTCCCCAAACTTTTAGTTTTGGGTGACTTCAATCTACCATCCCTGGGAGGGTCATCTGAGTTGGCTCGGGAGTTCATGGCTTCCATGACGGCCATGGACCTGACGCAGGTAATTTCTGAACCAACTCATGAGGGAGGCCACACCCTGGACCTAGTTTTTTATCTGGACGATGGCTGGATGATCTTGGTGGGGGCTCTCCATTTATCATGCCCCTGTCATGGACGGATCATCACCTCCTGCGGCTGGTCTTCCGTTTTACCACCCCCCGCCGTGGGGATACGGAACCAATTAGATGGTACCGCCCCAGGCGCTTAATGGACCCTGATGGGTTCCAGGCAGTGCTGGGATCCCCACCTGCTTCCGTCGCTCACAACTCGGCGGATGCCTTAGTGGAAGCCTGGGAAAGGGCAGCCACTGAGGCACTGGACCGAGTTGTACCCTTGCGGCCCCTGACCCGGCGCAGATCCCATCGAGCTCCATGGTTCTCCGCGGAGCTCCGGGAGATGAAGCGTCGGAAACGGGGCCTAGAGAGCTGCTGGAGGTCCAGCCGATCCGAATCCGACCGATTGCGGTTAAGAACCTATATTAGGTCTTATCTCGCTGCGATGAGGGTGGCGAGGTGTAATTACTTCTCCACCCTCATCGCGTCCGCAGATAATCGCCCGGCCGCCCTGTTTAGGGTGACTCGCTCACTTCTTAATCAGGAGGTGAGGGGGGATCCCTTACAGGGTCGTGCCGAGGAGTTTGGTCAGCATCTGTCGGACAAAATCGCTCGGATTCGGACCGGTTTGGACTCCAGCTGGGCAGAGTCTGACGATCAGGACACGGGCGGTCTTGTCAATGTTATCTGGGAGGAGTTTGATTCTGTGACCCCTGATGAAGTGGACAGGATTATGGGGAGGCTGAGCTCCACCACATGTTTATTGGACCCGTGCCCTTCCTGGCTGGTTTATGCAGCTAGGGAGAGGACACGAGGCTGGTTCCAGGCTGTGATATCTGCTTCTTTGAGTGAGGGTAATTTCCCCACCGTCTTGAAGGAGGCGGTGGTGAGACCCCTCCTCAAGAAGCCTGCCTTGGACCCAGCTGTGTTGAACAACTTTCGTCCAGTCTCCAACCTTCGCTTTCTTGCGAAGGTTGTTGAGAGTGTGGTGGCGCACCAGCTCCCTCTGGTCCTGGATGAAGCGGATTATCTGGACCCGTACCAATCGGGTTTCAGGCCCGGGTACAGCACGGAGACGGCATTGGTCGCTCTGGTGAATGATCTCTGGAGGGCTCGGGATAGGGGATGTTCCTCTGTCCTAGTCCTATTAGACCTCTCAGCGGCTTTCGATACCATCGACCATGGTATCCTGCTGCGGCGTCTCAGGGGATTGGGAGTGGGAGGCACAGTTCTTCGGTGGTTCTCCTCCTATCTCCTGGGACGTTCGCAGTCGGTGTTGGCAGGGGGGCAGAGATCGGCCCCTAGGTCTCTCGTTTGTGGAGTTCCTCAGGGGTCGGTTCTCTCGCCTCTCCTGTTCAACATCTACATGAAACCGCTGGGTGAGATCATTCGTGGTTTTGGAGTTGGGTATCATCAATATGCTGATGATACCCAACTTTTTATTTCTACCCCAAACCACCCCAGTGATGCCCTCGCTGTGATGTCCCGTTGCCTGGAGGCGGTTCGGGTCTGGATGGGGAGGAACAGACTTCAACTCAACCCGGACAAGACTGAGTGGCTGTACATTCCGGCATCCCGGGACATTCAAATTGTTCCATCCCTTTCTATGGGGGGTGAGCTGTTACCCCCCGTGGATAGGGCTCGCAACTTGGGAGTCCTCCTAGATTCACGACTTACCTTGGAAGATCATGTAGCAGCTGTGACTAGGGGGGCTTTCGCCCAGGTTCGCCTGGTGCGCCAGTTGCGGCCCTATCTGGACCGGGATGCCCTGTGTACGGTCACTCATGCGCTCGTGACCTCTCGCCTTGACTACTGTAATGCTCTCTACATGGGGCTTCCCTTGAAGACCACTCGGAAGCTCCAACTGGTACAGAATGCGGCCGCGAGAGTTGTCTTGGGAGTTTCCCGGTACTCCCATGTTACACCTTTGCTCCGCGAGCTACATTGGTTACCAGTTGTCTTCCGGGTGAGGTTCAAGGTCTTAGTGACGGTTTTTAAGTCCCTACATGGCATGGGTCCGGAATACCTCGGGGACCACCTGCTGCCGGCGTCAACCCCCCTCCGCCCTGTGCGTTCCCACAGAGAGGGCCTCCTCAGGGTGCCTCCAGTCAGAGAATGCCGGCTGGTGGCCCCCAGGGGGAGGGCCTTCTCTGTGGGCGCCCCGGCCTTATGGAATGAACTGCCGGTGGAGCTCCGGATGGCACCGGATCTCCGCTCCTTCCGGCGCGGGTTAAAGACCCACCTGTTTGAACAAGCTGGCCTGGCCTGAGGGGGAGTTAATTTGGGTTTTTAAATATTTGTATATTTTACTGTTTTATCTTGGGCATTAATTTAATTCTATTTTAACTTTTGTAGTTTTGTACTTTTATTATCTGCCCTGTTCACCGCCCTGAGTCCCTAGGGAGAAGGGCGGTATAAAAATTTAATAAAAACTAAACTAAACTAAACTCTTTACAAGGGGTTGCTTTGAGGATTTTTTTTTCTTTTAGGAACACAAACCTCATCCCCACCCACAAACTGGTTACAAAATCTTTGTTATTGTTTTGCCACATCTGAAGCCTAGTCCACCAACCAGGCCGGGCATGCCTCATCAGCACTGGGAGGAAGAAAACAGTGAAAGTCAGCTAAGGCAGTGGAGCACAAGGTGTCAGGGTTCCAAAAAGGCTCAGATGGGGGCCCAGGTGAGGATGAGTTGAAGCGCCCCTGCGGTCGTAAATGTAGGCAGACTGCCAAGCACTCAAACTTTGATCACACAACCATAGGCGTGCTGCAACAGCTGTAAGTCCAGGCATGGGTTGTAAGTCTCTTCGTCCAGCGCCATCATATCTTTGAACAGTCACTAACAAATGAGGGTTAAGAACAACTTGAAAATAAATAACTAAATGGCACCATGTTCCAGCAAATGAGGTATACAAATTATTGATCTGGTTTTATCCTAAATATAAAGATTATTTCTGCACATTGCTCAGTAATCCTATACATTTGGATGTGGCATACAGCATGAGCTCTGAACCTATCCTTATTGAGGAAAATGAACTCTACAATTTGGCAAAGTTGTTTTTATAGGATAAAAATTTTATATGATTTCCTAAAAAAGAAAATTGACAGTCCTAACTCAGACACACCACAAATCTTTTTCTTTTTGTTTTATTGTTCACCTGCAGTATATTTTGAGAGAAATAAAACATGAATCAGCATGATACTGTTTCATTACTAACTTTTGAAACATTCAGAATTTTTTTTATTGGAAGCAGCAGTAGCATTATATGAATGAGTATGATCATTTTCAAATAACACATTTCTCATGCTAGAGTAATCTCACCATAGGAAAATACCCTAAATAATGCTGTCAATATATTATCTCCACATACTTGCATCCAAGCTGAATCCATGTTGATCCAAGATTGCTTTTTTAACATGCAGATTTTCATGCAAAATTAGTACATTGTTACATCACAGCATGGGAAGTGCAGTATTCAACACTTTCAATTTAAATGAACTATACTTTGCCTTGAATTATGTTTAACAGAGAATACTTACTTAATGCTGGGATTTAGTTTTAAATCCATAGTAGTTTAGGAATCAGCCTATTATTTTTCTGATTATAAATAGATCAGGCTGTCTGTTAATTTGGGTTTTGGTAACAGGTATGGTCCGGTTACAGATCTCCATGGAAGACAACCACGTTTATTTGCCAGTGTGACTGAAGGCTGAATTGCATTTTGTTTACATGTTTAGGAATATAAACATCCTTACTCTAGGCCCTGGAAGGTTTTTTCCTGTGTCAAAATCTATAAATTGTGTGTTAGCCGCTAAAGGAAAAGTTGGCTAACCTAGAACCAGCAAAAATATCCAATTTTTCCTATTCTATTTATATTTCTGTGTTTTAATCCAAATTGCCACTTATTTTCAATGATTTTATTCATGTCTCTACATTACATCTGTTCCATTTTTATTTTCTTATGAATCAGCCAGATCAGTATTAGTTTCCATATATGGTGCCCTGGGGGTTTTTTTATGTTGTGAGACATAAATAATTGGCTTAAGGCCTCTTAGAGTGTATTTTGTAAATGCTGGATTTTTTTCACAAATCTTGTACAAAGTGGTATTTTATTAAAATCTTAAAGGGAAAATGTGCAGATTTTATAATTTCCTTTCTAGAAAACGTTTTGTCTACCTAACAAATGAGATTGATAAATTGGCATGAATATCAAGTGTATTTTTGTGTACAGTGTGTGTATGTCAGAATTCTATCATATATAAAATATGGTGCAAAAGTATTTTAAAATGCAAATTTATAATGTACAATGAAGGATTAACATGAAATACCCTGGAGAAATTTAATACAATAATTTTATATAAGATTTGGTTTTGTCTACTTGTATTAAAATGTAATTATTTAATGGTTGGCTAGACTTTATGGTAGCCAAATGATAACATGTATTAATTTAAGGGATTTTTTTTACATATGTTGACAGAATCATAAAAATTGAACTATAAAAATTAATATAGGCAGTTATAATCCAATTCTGAAAACAGGATAAATATGGAATGAAGAGGAATAAAAATATATATGAATGAAATTCCTAGTCAAAATACAATTAATATTATATCCTAATTTCAAACAAATTAAGTTTGAAGCAGTCCCCCAAAAAGCCAAATGTGATGAGCTGTATTCACATTTATCTATATGTTGTTTGAATAATTTGCTGTCCAAATATAGATATACCAGTTGATTCAAACTTGTTTTGTATTTCTAGTTGTCCAACACATCACCTTTCTTTTGATGGTACAAAGAAGATATAAAAAGATTCTTAGCATTGAATGATTTTGCATAGAAAGAACTCTTTATTCATTTGACTTACTAATTTGGAAAATGCTTTACTCTTTTGTTTGATATTCAATCACTAACTGATGAGTGACTCTTCATGACCTCACAGACCACAGCCACATCAAGCTCCCTTGTCCTCTACAGTCACCTGGAGTTCATGTTCATTGTGACAATGATGCTATCTAACCATCTCATCCTCTGCCACCACCACCTTTTGCCTTCAATCTTTCCCAACATTAGGGTATTTTCCAGTGAGTCCTCTTGTCTCCTTAGGTGGCCAAAGTATTTGAGCTTCAGCTTTAGTATTTTCCAAAGAACACTCAGCTGATTTCCTTTAGGATTGATTGATTTGATCTCCTTGCAGTCGAAGGGACTCTCAAGAGTCTTCTCCAGCACCACAGTTTGAAAGCATCAATTCTTTGGCGCTCAGCCTTCCTTATGGCCCAATTCTCACAGCCATACAGAACATTACTACTGGGAAAAGGACAGCTTTGATAGTACAGACCTTTGTTGGCAGGTTAATGTCTCTGCTTTTTAATATGCTGTTTAGATTTGCCATAGCTTTCCTCCAAGGAGCATCTTTCGATTTCATGGCTGCAGTCACTGTCTGCAGTGATCTCAGAACTCAAGAAAATAAAATCTATTGCTTCTTCCATTTCTTCCCCTTCTATTTGCCAGGACATGATGGGACCAGATGCCAAGATCTTAGGGTTTTTTTTCCCCCTTTCAATATTGAGTTTCAAGCCAACTTTCGCATTCTCGTCTTTCATCCTCATCAAGAAACTCTTAGTTCCTCTTCACTTTCTGCCATTAGCATGGTATTCTCTGCATATTTCTCCTGGCAATCTTAATTCCAGTTTGTGATTCATCCAGCCCAGCATTTTGCATGATGTATTCTGCATATGAATTAAAATAAGAAAGGTGACAATATTGTTGTATTCCTTAATCTATTTTGAACCAATTGTTTGTTCCATGTCTGATTCTAACTGTTGCTCTTGATCTCCATACAGATTTCTCAGGAGACAGGTAAGGTGGTCTGGTACTTCCTTATTCTGTTTAGTCTATGGCTATATAAAATCAAACTATGAAAGTCTAAAAGCTGCTTTTTTGTTAAATTAGTTGTGCCGTGAAACATTAAAATATTTTTCCAATTAGATACTTCTGATTTACAAGTTGTAGATATCTGTAGATACTCATCTACTAACAATCATCTTGTACAAATAGTACAGTGCATCAACAATTTAAAACTAGCATTAAAAAGCAATTAAGTGCTTGCTTCTTCCTACTAAGTGTGGATATGAGAACATTCATATCTTGGTCTGGATAAAAGGTGTCTAATCTTTCAGCCAACTAACCAGCCTTTAACAAGTAACTCAACGCTCTATGACTTCTGGTTTTTGCGCCGCAGCACATGGTTGCACAATTGTGGAACTCTGCATCCCATGGCTGATTTCACCCTGCCAGGGGATCCTAAATGTGTCTGAAGTCACCCTGGGGAGGAGACGAAGGAAGAGAGTGCCCTGATAATCACAGAACGATGGCAGTCGTTCTGTTCGATCCAGGGGAAGCCCTCTAACCTGACAGGAGAAAGGCTAGCTGCACACCAGCGTCTAGCCCAAGCTACTTGCAGCTGAAGTCCAAGAGCACAAACCAGAACAGCGGTGAACAGCGTACTTGGATCTGGTGAGAGTATCAAACTTCTCTCCTCTATTCTATAACTTAAGTCCTTGGGAAAGATCCCCAATTAAGAAAACCTCCGAAAGTGAAGGGAGGGGACTATACCCCAACTCCCTCATAGACGGAAGCAGTTAATTAACCTTTACGGGGGAAAGAAATATATTGAAATCAAAGTTAAAATGCTACAGTCTGGATAAATCTAGAAGTTAAAAAACTGCTAAGATTATACTTTAAAGAGTTTTGATGAAACTAAAAATAATTTTTTGTCTGAAAAGCTAGAAAGCAACTACTGACACCTATTGGAGAAGTAGAATATAGAACAGTGATGGCGAACCTTTTAGAGGCCGAGTGCCCAAACTGCAATCCAAAACCCACTTATGTATCGTCAGGTGCCAGGTGGGTGTGGCCCATTGGGTGGGCATGGCTGCAGTGGTAATGGCAGACTGGGTGGGACTAAAAAGTTCAATCAATTCCAACTTTGCGAGATCTTTTTTTTTCCCTGCGAGAAGTTGAAATTGATTGAACCTTTTTTTTTTGCACATGGCAGCAGAGGCCTAAAGCAAAACCCAGCTGAAGGGCTAGGGCTGGGGCGACAGCGCACGTTCCCACAGAGAGGGCTCTGTGTGCCATAGGTTTGCCACGCGTGCCATAGGTTTGCCACGCTTGCCATAGGTTTGCCACCACGGATATAGAACATTAACAACACTCAGAAATTGGCAAGATGCCCAGAAACAAAGAATAATCTGTTCCCTTGAACGTTAATAACCCTCAGAAGACAGCTGGGTGGGAACAAAGAAAGAATACATACTGGGCCAGCCATAAGATTAAAAAGTGTTTGAAGGAAAAGAAATACTCTGACTGTTGTCTAAACTCAAGAATTGTTTACAGAAAAAGAAAAACTTTGACTCTGGGCTAATCTTTTAGGGGGGGATTTACAGGAAGGACTCAAGATGGCTAAGTACACTGAATTACAATTTTGACTGGTTGACAACTGACCCCTGAATAAAAGAACTGTTATACAGTAAAATACTTATTTTATTGATGCCTTGACAATTGGAAATACTATGGATTACAAAAACTATATATAAAGATAAGAACTATACAAAATTGGACTGTTTGGATTCTGAGTGTAGCTGGTTTGATAAGGCTAATTATAGAGACTATAGCACCGGTGGACTATTTGAAAGGGCAAGGCAACATGGATATTGCATACTTATCAAAAAATGACAACCACATTTAATACTTACTCCTGAAGGACCTAGGCTGGAATATGAAAGACCTCCAGAAGCAACAATTCAAGACAAGACAAATACTTTCCAGGAGGAAATGTATGTAATGCTATGACAGGTACAGATGACAATAGATTTAAACCACAAGGAGATCAAAAATAACTTTGACAACATAAATGAGCACATCTCTAATCTAAACTCACAATCAAAAACCACTCAGATAATGATGGTAAAAAATAAATCGATAACAACAAACTAGAAGAAAATGAGTTAATCAGTGAAGCTACAAATGAAGAGAATTATAATTTAACACAAACAGGAAAAAGACGTTGACATAACAATAAAAATGGGAAAGATACTTTATTCATCAGAATGTCAAAATAAACCTGAGGATAAGAAAGAAGATTTAACAAAATGGAGTATAGAACTGCCAGAAGAAGGATTAGAGTTCAGAAGACAAAAAGCATATATGCTACACATCCTGTCTTCTCCACTCCCAACAATACTTACAAAAATAAAAGAACTTCCTGGCAAGCGGAATATATCAACTTGGAAAGCTACTTGGCAAAAGAAGCAGGTCAGCGAAGATTCAAGAGATTTGACTCGCCCTGCCAGATGGAGTATTACACGAGCAAACACTTGTTTGAATACAGTTAAAAGAACAGATAACTTTGGATATAAAGGGGCCTTACAATAAGAGGCATAAGAGATATAAGTAATATAGTATTTTTATAATAGATGTAAAAATATTAGGATGAAGTATGTGAATGAAAATTTTGAAATTTAAAGGTAAATTAAGTTTATTTTATTTTTATTTTAATCCCATTTATATCCCGCCCTTCTCCGAAGACTCAGGGTGGCTTACAATCTAAGCACAAATCAATATGCTTAGCAATAGCCTTCATTTTATGTATATGCCTGCTTATTAGGGCTTTCGCCCCCCCCCCAAGCGGCATTATTACAAAGTCAGCTTATTGCCCCCAACAATCTGGGTCCTCATTTTACCTACCTCGGAAGGATGGAAGGCTGAGTCAACCTTGAGCCTGGTGGGATGCGAACCTGCACTAATTGCAGGCAGCTGGTGTTACTTAAGGAGGCATTAGCCCACTGCTCCACCAAGTTGAAGGCAATTAGGACTAAAGAATGACTGAAATACTGAGGGGAAATTAAACTTAAATAAGAATTTTGAAAATAGGATATATAGTGATTTAACAAATTAACGTACAAATATAAGTGAAATATAAACTGATCACAAAAGATGTTATAGGTAGATGTCATAAGATAGATAAGCAGTATAGTATTTTTATAATGTATGAAATATGAAAAGATGGGATGATGTATCAAAATGGAAAATCTGGATATTTAGATGATTTAATTTAATTTTATTAAATTTATATACCGCCCTTTCCCGAAGGACTCAGGGCGGTTTACAGGGTATTTAAAATCAAACAGTACAAAATACAAAAGTTAAAAAAGAATTTAAAAAGATTAAATTATCCCTTAACTAAAAACCTCAGTTAAAAATTCTCAGCCTGGGCCGGAGAGCTCAAAGAGCCAGGTCTTCAGGTCCCGGCGGAATGAACGAAGGTCAGGGGTGGTCCTAAGCTCCACGGGCAGCTGGTTCCAGAGGGCAGGCGTACCCACAGAGAAGGCCCTCCCCCTGGGTGTTATCCGCCGGCAATCTTTTACCAGCGGCACCCTGAGAAGACCCTCCCTGTGTGAGCGCACTGGACGAAGGGAGTTTGATGCTGGTAGGAGGTGTTCCCTCAAATATCCCGGACCCAAGCCACTTAGGGCTTTATAGGTCATCACCAGCACCTTGGATCTCACCCGAAGGGCAACCGGAAGCCAATGCAGCTCGCGGAGTAGAGGTGTTACATGGGAGCATCGGGAGGCCCCCATCACTACTCGCGCGGCCACATTCTGCACCAGTTGAAGCCTCCGGGTGGTCCTCAAGGGCAGCTCCATGTAGAGAGCGTTGCAGTAGTCTAAACGGGAGGTCACGAGCGCATGAGTGACTGTGAATAGGGCATCTTGGTCCAGGTAGGGTCGCAACTGGCGCACCAGGCGAACCTGGGCAAAAGCACCCCTGGTCACGGCTCCTATATGATCTTCAAAATTGAGCCGCGAATCCAGGAGGACGCCCAAGTTGCGAGCCCTATCAACGGGGGGGTAACACCTCACCCCCCATCGTTAGAGATGGAATAGTCTGGTTGACCCGAGATGCCGGTATGCACAGCCACTCAGTCTTGGCAGGATTGAGACGAAGCCTGTTTCTCCCCATCCAGACCTGGACCGCTTCCAGGCAACGGGACATCACGGCGATGGCATCGCTGGGTTGGTTCAGGGTGGAAAGAAAGAGTTGGGTATTGAGAAAATATTGAGAAAATCATGACAGATAAGAATTGTTTGAATATTAAGGGGAAATTAAACTTAAATAAGAATTATGAAAATAGGATATATGGTGAACTAATAAGATTATTTTTATAAAAACAAAAGTTGACAAGAAAAAATGTCATACATGGATGTTATTTTGTACAAACATGAAAAAAGTTTATATTTAACTAGGCGTTGAAAATATCAAGAAATATTTGATTAAGGTGGAAGGAGAATACTATTGGGAGAAGGGAAGATCAAAGAAATATACTATTAATATATTAATTATGGAATTACAAAAAATATTCTGTTAAATACACACACACACACACACACACACACACACACACCCACACACACCCCAGCCTAAGGGGAAGAGAGAGAAAAAATCCCAGTAATCTGTAAGGCCTTTGTTAACTCTAAAATTAACAAATAGGTGGCATTAGAAGTAGATTAAGTTAAACATGATATGATCTGCTAATGTGTGTCCTTAAAATTATTTTCACCCTTAAATGTTTTGCATTTTAAGTCAATTACCAACTAAAGCTTGGGTGGAGGGTGTAATTTGCAATGTAATGCAATTAGTTGGTCAAGTATGGCCAAGACAAGAAATTCGGCATGCTTCTTTAATGTTTCTTAATAAAGGGATTAATACAGCTGCTTTCATACATTGATCAAATCTTATGAACATATTGGAACATTTCCAATGCTCTCTCATTACCCTGTTTGTCAGAGCAGTCACATGCAATCAATTAGACTAATGAAATATAAAAGCCATACTAATAAAATATCATGAGCAAAAATTATTTTCTTACTGCTTCCAAAGAAAATATTTTGAAGGAAGAAATACAACAAGAAAGGATTATAGAGTCCTTGGTGCTCTCTGAGCTTCGTCATTTGTTTGCAGACATTGCATTACCCAACTAGTTAATATCATCACTACTAGAGAGTATGGGGTTTGTTCCCTCTGTATAGTATAGGTGGCCCTTCTCTGTGGGGTGTGGTTTTCTCCTTGGTAGTTGATTAGGATATTATTTTTTTTTCTTGTTTTTCTGCTTATCTGGGTCTTGGTTGCTGGAGAGGATGTGTTCTGGTCTTTTTGTTTCATTTTTAGCTTTTTGGCTATCTCTTTTAAATGGTGTATAAATATGATTTATTATGGATTTTCAGAAATAATACAACATACAACAGAACTTGTGATTTCCCTGTTTACTAATAGTGATAAACATGTTTCTTTTATTTCCAAGCACATAAAGCAATTTGTGCAATATTTCATTAAAACAGTCAACTAAGCATAATCCCCCCCCAACTCTTCTCTCATTTCTGCCTCAATAATACATAAAAACAATTTAGCAGTGATTTATTTCTACTTGTGCCAATAAGGCTTTTCCTGTCTTCCTCTCACAATGTGGAGATGACTGAACAACTACATTTCCTGGCATTGTCTCTTGGGCTGACAAGGCTTGGTTATTTCTCCCCAAGGCCATCTGTATCAAAGACAAATCTCTTGCCATAAACAGAACTGGTCTGTTCAGTAACCCCACCTGGGAGTACATCAACAGTCTCACCCCAGTTAAGTCTTCAGGAAACCAAGGCTGCCTAGAACCCATTTGGTTCAGCACACACCGACTGCCTTCTTCCCTAAATTATCTTCAGCCTAACCAACTCATTTTTCTCTTGTCAATCCATCACCACCACCTTATTATTTCTCCTGATAAATGTTCTGACTGAGAGAAGTTCATTCCTTTCTCTGTTTCTGGTATTTGAAAAGAACAACACTATTTGCCTGAGAGTTGATGCAAAGATGGCAGGAAATTGCTGTATATAACTTGTCCATCGCCAATGCACAAACTAGTACAACCTTCTCCTTGACCTTTGTGCAAACTCAGCTTGTTCCTTGGGGTAGAATTTTGGTTATTTTAGAGCTGCTGTGTGGAACAGCCCTTAATCCTTAAGTCTTGTTATCTAAGGTGAGAACCAGCAGAAAATTCTGCTACCTTTGCCCTCACTTGAAGCTAGTCAAGGGGGAGGGTAAGGAAGGCCTTCATTCTTACTGAGATTAGGGAACTGTACCCAAAGGAGCCATGCGTCCTCTCCTCACCCACCCCTTGTCCTGACACCTAAGGAAAAAGAGCAGCTGAAGAGAGGAGACCATCCTCCTCTTCTCTGTCCTACTCCCAGAATCCCCTCCAATGAGAAAAGTTTAAAAGGTAAAGTTTCCCCCGCACATGCGTGCTAGTCGTTTCCGACTCTAGGGGCCGGTGCTCATCTCCGTTTCAAAGCCGAAGAGCCAGCGCTTGTCCGAGGACGTCTCCGTGGTCATGTGGCCGGCATGACTAGACACCAAAGGCGCACGGAACGCTGTTACCTTCCCACCGTAGTGGTCCCTATTTTTCTACTTGCATTTTTACGTGCTTTCGAACTGCTAGGTTGGCAGAAGCTGGGACGAGTAACAGGCGCTCACTCTGTTACGCGGCACTGGGGATTCAACCCGCCAAACTGCCGACCTTCCGATCGATGAGAAAAGTGAATGAGATCAATGAGAAAAGTGGGTACAATCTTTCATCCTTTCATTTCCGGCAACCCCTTTCCCAATAGTGCCCAGGGAAAGACGAGAACCTTGAGAAGTGGTTCGTTTTTCCTTTCCCGTCTCCTTTTGGGTCCTTTTCGACTGCAGATCTGTGAGTAGAGGGGAGTGTTGTTTTTATTAACTCGTAAGTCACTCTGGAAGGGATGCGGTGGCTCAGTAGGTTAGGACGCTGAGCTTGTCGATCAGAAGATCGGCAGTTTGGCGGGTCGAATCCCGAGTGCCGCATAGCAGAGTGAGCGCCTGTTACTCGTCCCAGCTTCTGCCACCTAGCAGTTCGAAAGCACGTAAAAATGCAAGTAGAAAAATAGGGACCACTACGGTGGGAAGGTAACAGCGTTCCGTGCGTCTTTGGCGTCTAGTCATGCCGGCCACATGACCACGGAGACGTCCTCGGACAAGCGCTGGCTCTTCAGCTTTGAAACGGAGATGAGCACCGGCCCCTAGAGTCGGAAACGACTAGCACGCATGTGCGGGGGAACCTTTACCTTTACCTTTAAGTCACTCTGTGAAGAGGATGGAAAAAAAAACCGAAGAACGAGACTTAAAATCGCAGCAGCTATCTTTTAACTGTAATAACTTACTTGGGCGGTTGCATCATCGTTCTAGAAACAAAAAGCAACCTGGCTTGGGGCTTCAGTTCCTAGAATGCAAAGCACACTAGACAACCAAAATAAGTGTTTTTGTTTTAAACTCACGGGCGGCCTCGGGAGACCTATGAGTGCCTACGCAAGCAACTTTGTGGAAAATTGCCCGTCTGCTCGCCGCCTTCTGTTCTTGTCCTCGCCCCGAGACACCCTACGGCAGGGGTCTTCAAACTTGGCCCTTTTATGACTTGTGGACTTCAACTCCCAGAATTCCTCAGCCAGCAAAGCTGGCTGAGGAATTCTGGGAGTTGAAGTCCACAAGTCATAAAAGGGCCAAGTTTGAAGTCCCCTGCCGTACGGAAACTGGCCAAGATTGCAATAGTCTGTGTAGTCAAATTAGAATAAAGCATTCAGGGGAGCCGCCGGGGAAGTCAAATCCGAGCAAGAGAGCGACTCAGCACAGTCCTCTCGTCCTATTTCCTTCCCCTGGTTGGCTCCGGCTTCCCCGCGCGATTCTTTCGTTTCCCTACCAGCTTTCCGGCGAACAGCCTCCGCCCCCTTTTGGTCGCCTCATTAACCCGCCCCTGAAGTCAGGGCGGCTTACTGCCTGGCCCCGAAGGGGTCGCTTGACGCTTTCCGCCGGAGCCGTTGCGAGAAGGCTCGCCTTGGCTTCTCTGCCCAAAGTTGGTCGCCTGGGTTTGCAGAGGCGCTGCGCCGATGACACTGATCGATACTGGCGCACCAGCGGCCAACCATGCCTCCCCCGCCAGCGACGCCGCGGCCTGCGCTCTTGCCCCGGAGGCGAAGTACATCTTGGGGATAGACGTGGGCAGCACGGTGATACGGTGCCAGGTGTACGACAAGGCGGCGGTACTCAAAGGATTCAGTAGCAAACAGGTGAGAATTGTGCGGGCCTCGGGGAAGAAGGCCCGAAATAAAGAAGTGCCTGGAAATCCGTTTTAGTCGCCGAGTTCTTTGGAGATTGTTTTTATTGCTATTGCCTAAGATTACAACTCGGAGTGCAACCTGGTCCCCTGTCCACAAATTGTGGACGCACGAGACTCAATCATTAACCACCCAAACAGATGTTCATCCAAAACGTGTGTGCTCAGCTAGTGTGTGTTCAGTAAATAATTCGGCTCAACTGACCATCAGAAATGATTCAGTCAATCTCGGTTGTGACAATTTAATAGTTTACTTAAAAACAAAACTCAGAGACTCCTATTCCTAAATTGGAGGGAGAGAGTTACTGCTTAAATTCAGTGGGACGCTGCTTTTCTATAAGTTATATACAATTAAAACTAAAGTTTTTCCGTGGTGTATATTTTATAAACATTTGCTTCCTGTAATCCAAGCTGGTTTCCTCTCAGTCTTTTATTTCTTCTGGGCAGTATGCTTGTTTCCACTGTCTTATAAATAAGGAAAGAATTGGGGGTTGTGTTTTGTTTTGTTTTTGCTCTAATCTATGACTTAGTGATCACATTTGGCTTCGTAGTTTTTCTGTAATGTACATTGCAATTTCTGTCATCATTGAAATATACAACTTGTTGTCTTTTTGCTCTTGTTTAGTAGCATATGTTAATAAAAAAACAAGTTGCATATTGACCTGTAATGGTTATATAGAAATTGGATTTTGCTTTGGTTTGTTATGTGGCACTGACTCTGAACTGCTTATGCAGCAGGAGTTTGAATAACAGAGACCATGATGAATGCATGGACTGTACAATATCATGCTGATCTCTTATTGCAGATAGCCTGCTATATGTAATGCTGAAATACAGTTTTAAAGTTTCAGTATTTAACCTGCCCTTAATATCACACCATAAAAATTGTTTTTATTCAGTCATAGATATTGGGTATGTCTAATTTAATGAAGAGAAGGACTAGGGGTGACATGATAGCAGTGTTCCAATATCTCTGGGGGCTGCCACAAAGAAGAGGGAGTCAAGCTATTCTTCAAAGCGCCCGAAGGCAGGACAAGAAGCAATGGATGGAAACTAATCAAGGAGAGAAGGAACCTAGAACTAAGGAGAAACTTCCTGACAGTTAGAACAATTAACCAGTGGAACAACCTGCCACCAGAAGCTGTAAATGCTCCAACACTGGAAGTTTTTAAGATGAGACTGGACAGCCATTTGTCTGAAATGGTATAGGGTTTCCTGCCTGAGCAGGGGGTTGGACTAGATGACCTCCAAGGTCCCTATTATGATTATGATTACATTTGAAATTTTTTCAGAGTTGAAGATGAATTAAATATAAAAATGTAGGTGTTAGTACTTTTGACAACAATAACAGTTGCAATTCAAGTCTTATCTTAGCCATGAACGCCAGCTGGGCCACTCACTCACTCTCAGCACAACTCACCTCACAAAGGGAAAATAGGAGGAAGGAGTATTAAATGTGTTGGTCGTGTTGAGTTGCTTGTAAAACCAATAAAGGGATATAAATAAATCTTGTTTGAAAGTGCAATGATAGTGCACAGATCTCCCATGAAATGCTAATAGAATGGCAAAATGCAGTCAACTATGCTAAATATAAAGCTTATTGAAAAAGATATAAAGCTTATTGAAAAAAGTACCCATATCAAGTTGGAAGCAAGTGTGGAGCTGCATACCACAGGGCTGAATTCTAGTTATTCTCCCTGTGCTATTCAACATATTTTTAAATGAATTGGATAACCTGCTAAAATATGGGGATGGAATTTGCAGATAGCATAAAGACGAAGGATAACAAGTAGCTGAAGCAATAGGCAGAAACCAGGAAGGTAAGTTTCACAGGAAGAAATGCAGAGCAAAATAGGTTTTTCATAGATTGACTAAGAAAAGATATAGGATGAGGAGGAAATCATGTTGGGTAGTGCTAGATGCAAAAAAGCATCTGGGTATTGTGGTAAATCACAAACTGAACATGAGTCAGGAATGTGGTGCAACAGTAAAAAAAGCAAATGCAATTCTAGACTACTTCAACAGATGTGTAATGTAGTAAATCATTCTTCCCCTCTATTCAGCATCAGACTGAATGGCATTGACAAACTGACCAGAGTTAAGCAACAGGGATATTTTGTTTGTTGTACTTTTCATAAACTGCCAAGACTCCCTTAAGATTGTAGCAGGATATAAATACAGTCCTTAGGTTATGATGGCATTTGCTGGCACTAAGTGACACAGTAACATGATGTTGCACTTTATGACTAGCAATATTGTGTGACTATGTAACTTAGCAATGGTAGTCTTGGTTGCCATTGTTAAATGAGGACTTTATATAATAGCAGTTTCTGGCTTCCTGTCTCTTTATTGACCTTGCATTCAGGAAACCAATAGGGAATATCAGAAATTGTGATCATGTGACCACAGTTCAGTGTGACATTGTAATTGCAATCCAAACACCTAGATCAACATCATGTGACCATGGGACGGCTGAGATAGCTGAAACTCTGAGGACTGATCGTAAGTCCTTCTCATTCAGTACTTGCTAAATGAGTGGTTGTAACATAAGAACAACCAGTAAAACCAAACCATGGTTATAAGAGGCCTAGAAAGAAAAATTTAGGATATGGGTATGTTTAGCCTGGTAAAGACTATAGGGAGTAATAATAGCTGTCTTCCAGTATCAGAAAGGCTCTTATATGGGAAGTGGGGCAGAACCGATCCAGAAAACAAGTCAAGAAAATATGTTTAAATTACAAGGAAGTACACTTTGGCACTAGGTATATATTTCTCATGGTAAGAGTTAATCAGTGAGAACAAGTTTTCTTTGTATAGGTGAGATTTGTCTATCACTTAAGCTGTTCAGTGTCCTGTTCTGATTGGAATGACATATATGCCTCAATAAATAAATATACTAAAAGACTTTGTCAGCCCCACTAGATAGACCAGACCAGGAAATGAACTCCACAAGAAGACAAACTATTTTTATTCAGATTGGCTAAAATAAAAGAATCTTGCAAGTCTAATTGTTCTGTTTCTCTTTTCCTTTCTTATTCAGTACTCTGTGAATCAAGTAGGATCTACCTGAGCCACTTCTAAATATTAACTTGTTTTTCTGGGCTTAAAAATGTTTCTACTTTGTTTATACCACTCAACTATTTTGCTTAAGTAGTAGTTGCTGCATAGTTTCTTCAAAGGTATCTTCCCTATTCTCCATAGTGTTTAAACAGAATGAAATGACCATCTTCTACTGTGGCCCCCACCTTTTGGAATATTCTCCCATCAGAGATGAGGTCCATTCCCATACTCCTGGGCTTTTGGAAGAGCCCCAAAACTTGGTCAATGGGGGCTTGCTACGTTTGGCTGATAGGGTAGGAAAGATTCTCACTCCCAGGCTGCCCATCATCTTGCTTCTTAACTTTTAATCATTTTATTTTAATTGTTTTTTAATTGTTTTAGCATATGTTAACTTTTTATTATATTGTAAGCTGCCTAGAGGCACTGTGTTAGTGAGAGAAATTTAATAAATAAATAAATTTTGTAGGGGTGCTGGAATAGAGGATTCTTGCCTTGGGTTGTGAACTGAACTACTAGGTGTTCATTGTCTATTCCAACTAATTTATTAATCATTGATTCTGTGGAATATTTTTTTAAAAATATACAGTACATATGCTGTTCGTTGTTTGTGTAGTTGTTCCCAAAGAAGCATCAAAGTTACAAATTACTTTTTTCAGTTATGCCTCTGCTATGCCAACCAGACCAAGTACAGGTAGTCCTCGACTTACAGCAGTTCACTTAGCAACCATTCAAAGTTATAACAGCATTGAAAAAAGTGACTTATGACCATTTTTTACACTTACGACTGTTGCAGCATCCTCATTTATCAAAATTCAGACACTTGGCAACTGACTTATGTTTATGACGGATGCAGTGTCCCAGAGTCATGTGATCCGCTTTTGCCATCTTCTGACAAGCAAAGTCAATGGAAAAGCCAGATTCCCTTAATAACAGTGCTACTAATTTAACTACAGTCATTCACTTAACAACTGTGGCAAGAAAGGTCATAAAATGGGGCAAAATTCACTATTTTTGGTGTGTTTAAGTAGATACTATGCCTTTCGTGAGTTGTGCTTATCTCAAAAAGCTAATGCAGATAGTCCTTGACTTATGACTACAACTGAGTCTAATTTTTTTGTTTCTAAGAAAGTTACTTGTTAAGTGAGTTTTGCCCCACTATACAACCTTTGCCACATTAAGCAAATCACAATGTAACTGTCATAAATACATGCCTATTGACAAGTGCCTAAATTGTAATTATGTGACTGATGGGGATGTTACGTGGTCATGTGAAAACCAATAATAAGCCACTTTTTAAAGTGCTATTGTAGCTTTGAACAGTCACTAAACAAATGGTTTTAAGTAAAGGACTATTTGTATAAAGATTCCATGTAAAGATACAGGTTTCCCCTGTCCAATCATATCTGACTCGGGGGGGTGTATGTTCATCTCCATTTCTTAACAAAGTGAGCCAACATTGTCCAAAAACATTTCTGTAGTTGTGGCCAGCATGACTACACATCCATGTGCATGGGACACTTTTCCCTTCCCACCAAAGTGAGAATTGGCATGCTTTCAAATTCATAAGTGAGCAGGAGCTCATCCTTGGGTGCCCGGATCTTGAACTGCTGACCTGGTTGACAAGCCCAACGTCTTAACCGCTTGGCCACCATGCTCTATATTCTCAATACTCTTTAATATCAAAATGAAATAGCAAATTGTCATATTTTTTGAAGTAAGCAAGGTCAACAAATAGACTGCAGGGAGTTTAACCGGAGCTGTATTGAGTTGATATAAATTATAATAAAATCTTGAAGCCTGGTTGTATTTTCCCTTCCCTCACTGCTTCATATGGAAGCAGTCTTGGCTTCTTTCACATAGTTGCTTTGTTTCCTGGACTAAAGGGTTGCTTTTGTTGTATTGTCTCCAAGGTCTTCTCTGTAGCTGATGTATCAGAAGTACTGTTGTTACGTTGGTAATACTTTGGGTCTCTTGATGTCTTTGAGAAGGCAATGCTTAAACTAGTTCCTAGAGTTGGTAATAGATGTATAAATAGTATGAACATTTTGAATATATTTTCTGTGAACAAAACCTTCTGAAGCTTGAATCAAATTCAGATTTTAAGGAGACATGATTAATTATTGAATAATTTAATTTCCATTTCTCCATTCTCTGATGCAGAACTAAAGAGATGTATGTTGGACTGGAAATACAGGGAGGATTCCTTAAGTACTCCTATCGTAATGTTGCTACACCAAAATTGCCTTTTGTAATGGAATCATAGAGACTGGTTATTTTATTAAATAATTATACAGCATTTGAATTGCAGTTAATATTGTAATCATGAGATTTCATCTGTGAGTTGCCCTAGTGAGTTTACAAAAGCAATGTTTAATACAAGAAACAATCAGAAAAAGTTATGCACCTCAAAATATACTTAACTTTGTGCAATATTTATTGCTTTATAATTCTCCTTATACCACTACCGGTATGTTGAGATTTGGCACTTTGCCAAATCCTTTGGAAACAAAGGATTAATTTGATCTTGAAGGTTAATTAGTAGCATTTATTTTCTGATGATGAGACCTTAAGAATTAGTATTGATTTGCATTACTTACGTTTTTTATTTTTGAAATGTTCAAATTCCAAATTCAATTAATGGTTTGTGGATTTATGGTGACTTTTAATACCAGTGAAATGTACATGTTCCATTCTCATGTAACAATGAGAAAATGAAAAATGTGGCCATACGCTGAAGGTTCCAACAATATATTTGATAGTGTATATACATACTATACATTGATTTCTAATGTCTGGGCTATAATTATCTTTGCTATTTTTAAAACTGAGGATGTGGCTTATAAGTGTGTAAGAAATACGCTATAAACATCTTTAATTCTTTTAATATATGAAATTGCTTTTGGTAATTTTCTCAAAATTATTAACATCTATAATCTTGGTAACCTGTGTTTCTCTTAATAGGTACAGGTTCTTCATCCTCAGCCTGGCTGGGTTGAATTAGACCCTGAAAGTCTGTGGACACAGTTCATTGATGTGATTAAAGAAGCAGTTCAAGGTAATATGCAACCGTATTAATTTGCTCTTTCAAAACTTAATACTGCCATATTGAATTTATTTTATATTGAGGTCCATGTTCAAGTTCAAAAATGACATGGGTTCAAGCTCAAAGGTTCAAAGTCAGGTTCACGCTCAAAAATGACACAGTAAAATCCAATCAAATCCGAACTTTATTTGCTTTCATTTAATGGACAGAATGTTGCGAAACTGAAGCTATAACCTTCTAACCTATTAGAAATCTCTGGTGAGATTTACTGCCTCCTCCTTGGGAAAGCTCTGTATTACCAAAACTCATAGCCACTTATTTGCCAGGTACACATTCTATCACAATATCTAGATTAAAGCTAAGGCCTTCAGAAAAGAACTCACAACATATGGGAACTACTTTTCTTTGGAACAGCCTATTTTCCACTCACATCAACTTTTAGAAACTGAATTAACAATTATGATTACTAGTTAAGTTTATTTTAATGAAACATCATATATTTATTGAAACATCCATGCACGTGCATTAATTATTAAACTAAATCACCACCACCATAATTATTCAGCTATTCTTGTTTAAATTAAAGGCATTAAAACCTGGCTCTTTTATCTAGGCACTGGGATAGAATGGTGGAGCTTGCAGACAATTGGTTGACGGAGCCACATGTTTTTTTTTTTTGTGGGTTTTGTAGTTTTATTTCCATGACCCACCTGAATGGAAAACTTTTTAAAATAAATATTTTAAAATAAATAAATATATCTTTTAGTTGCAGGACTTAAAATGAATCAAATCTCTGCTCTTGGACTTTCAACACAACGTGCAACTTTCATTACATGGAACAAGTATGTGTAAAGATTATAACTGATGATCATTCTGTGCTTGTAGATCAGTATGTGTTGGATGCTTTCCAAAGTAAAGTTCACTTGTTACAGTAATGGTTGAAGGCATTATTTACTAGCACCCATGATATTAAAAATAATAATGAAATACATTTAGCTTTTGTTTTAAACCCATATATGTATTATAAATTGTATTTCCAACAAAGTGCAATTGAAATAAACACCTGAAATAAATGATTTGCTGCAGGGTAGGTGCCAGCTATATTGTTTATGTATGGATGTAGGTTATACTCCTACATAGGTGAAAAGCTTTGCTAATTCTTTAATTAGTAGTTTAAAATGCTGCTTTAAAAAGTTGGGCCATAACTTTTACGTAAAAAAGGTTGGAAGGAACCTTGGAGTCTTCTAGTTTGAAAATACCCAACTATCAAAGTTGTTTAATTACTAGGTTGCTTCTTACCCTTGCCTTTGTGATTTAATGAATAACATTTTGCTAGGATTGCCAGGCAGCAACTGCTTTCTTCAGTTCTTGTAAGCTCCTGTTTGTATTATCAGTGATAATATCTAGCTACCATGTTTGTTATTGGCCTTTTCTTCAGTTGCCTTCTGTTTTTCCAATCATCAGAGACTTTTCAGATGACTCTTGCCTTTACATCATGTGTCCCAAATACTTAAAATGTCCTTTTATAATAGCATTTCCAACGGGCAGGCTGATTTTATCTATGATCAAATGGTTTGCTCAGCGGATGATAGTCTATGGTATTCGCAAAAGCTTTCACTGGCACCAATATTGAAAGGCATCAGTGTGTCCTTCAGCCTTTCTGTTATTCCAATTTTCACAGCCATGTTTTTACAAATTGAGAAATGTAGTCTATGTCTGAGTTGTATCTCTGTACTTTATTTTTTGGTTAAGATCTCTGATATCTTTCTCTGAAGTAGGATAGTATTGGATGAGGTCAGGTAGTGACCAAACATGTAACATAATTTCTGCTAGAGTTGTCCACAACTAATCCTGTTAATGAAAAAATGTGGATGTCTGTATGAAAAACTCGATTTGTATCATAATATCATCAGCCTAGAATCAGAGATCTCTTAATTCATGGCTATAGTCATCCCTGTGAAGTTTTCAACCCAGGATGATAAGCTATTACTATTTCAACCTCCTTTCTCCTTGCATTGTTTGGTATTGCCTGTTGATAAAACTTAGTACTGTTGAATATTAGTAGCAATCTGGCTGTTTCTGTTTCTTTCAAATTGTTATTTTTCAATATAATGTGTTGAATATTAGTCTTACCCCAACAGCGCATGACTAGGGTGTTTATCGATCTGTCTGAAATGCCCTGCCCAAAATATTTTCATCATTGATTGCATTAAACTGGTTAATATATTAACATCTTAGAGAGCAGAAAACACAGCTTAATGTGAATTCTGTCAAATAGCTGGGAATCTGTATATCATAATTACTTTCTGATGAAATTTGAAAAACGATAAAGGTATAATTAAGAGGGTATGTAGTTACACAAGTTGCAGGAATAAATTTCTATGATTAATATGAATATTGAGATTTTTTTCCTGATTTTTTTCTGAGTTCTTCAATTATGAGTCCATAATTTGTTCTATGGACTGTTTGATAAATAAAATTAGTTCAATAATCTCAACTATATAGTCAGAATTCTTCAATATGTGAATAAATTAAAGAAATACTATATATCCGAGGAAGCATTACAACAAAAAACTGTAAGTTGAGAAGCAGGGTGAAACAATCTCTTTCCAAATTGTTCAGCAAAGTACTGTTGATCAGTTCAACATTTTGAATAGGGAAAAGGAATATAAAAAGGTGTTTTTTTAAATCTCTTCCACTAAATCTCACTATCGCCAAAACCAGTTATTCTACTAAAATTTTCTTGTGTAGAAATAGTTGTGATTGTTTGAATTCTTTAGTTAAGGTATTAAGTTGTCCTAGTTAAGATACAAAGAATAGAGAAAAGTAATAAACAGCCTAAGCTTAATTCTTATAAAGTCCTGTAGATATAGACAGTGACATTAAGGCTGGTATTTGTGAATAGATTTCAGCTCTATTATGACAGTGATCTTGTTGGGAAAGGTGCGCAGGTGACCGGTGAGGCATCATGTGGCCAGGGGTAGCAGCAGCAGGTGGAGGAAAGGTGCACAGGTAACTGATGAGCTGGCAGTGACTAGTGCTGGGTGACGGACACAACTTAGGAGCTTCCCTGCTGGTTTCCCCATTGACTTTGCATGTAGGAAGTTGTCACAAAAGGTCACAAATGGCAATCACGTGAGTCACTGCATCCATCATAAGTGTAAGCTGGTTCCTAAGTACCCAAATTTTAATCATGTGATCTAAAGAGTGTTGGGACAGCCAGAACTTTAAAGGACCTGTTGTAAACACACTTTTCAGCACCATCATAACTTCAAACAGTCGCTAAACAAGTGGTCATTAACCGAGGACTGGTTGTATTAATTTTCAAACTAATTTACTGCAATGAACATAAAGACCTACTTATGAAATATCTAACTGCAACAAAGGTCTTGCCTGTACCTTGAGTTAGAGAGAAATTTGTGTTAAAAGTTGTTGACTGTACCATATCGCTTTTCTGTACAGACGGGGCTTCTTTTGACTTTCAAATGTGATATCCCCAACTTGTTATGTGAAGAGATACAATCCAATAATCAGTGTATCATAAGATATTTGATTTATGTTTTAAGTCTTCTTGCCTTAGAGATTAAGAGCAGTTTTGCTTTTGGCACAGAATTCCCAACGCTTTGTAAGTAGCTGTTACCATTTCCAGCTCAGAAATCTCCTTTGTTTTAGAATAGAATAGAGCTGGAAGGCATCTTGGAGGCCTTGTAGTCCAGCATCCCTGCTCAAGCAGGAGAACCTATGCCATTCCAGACAAGTGATTGTCCAGTCTCCTCTTAAAAACCTCCGGTGATGGAGCGCCCACAACATCTGAAGGCAAAAGTTGTTCCACTGGCTAATTGTCCTCACCATCAGGAAGTTTCTCCTTAATTCCAGGTTGTTTCTCTCTTTGGTCATCTCACAGTTCCACATCCTGTATTGTGAAGGTCAGACTTTTATAGTGAATACAGGTAGTCCTTGACTTACGACCATAATTGAGGCCAACATTTCTGTTAAGTGAAACATTTGTTAAGTGAGTTTTGCCCCATTTTACAACTTTTCTTGACACAGTTGCTAAGTGAATCATTGCAGTTATTAAGTTAGTAACACAGTTGTTAAGTGAATCTGGCTTCCCCATTGACTTTTCTTGTCAGAAGTTCTCAGAGTTCTGACCCCAGGACACTGCAACCGTCATAATATGAAACAGTTGCCAAGCATCTGAATTTTGATCACATAGCTATGGGGATGCTGCAACAGTCATAAGTGTGAAAAATTGTAATAAGTCACATTTTGGGCACCAGGGACCTGTTCCGTGGAGAGAGGTTTTTCCATGGACGGAGATGCATGGTTTCGTGTGCTGCCTGCATCTCGTGGATGGGGCTTTGCTTGTATGTGCAGAACGGTTGCAGGCATGCCACAGCCCGGTACTGGTCCATGGACTGGGGGTTGGGGACCCCTGGTGTAGAGCACAGTCACTAAAGCCCAACATTTCCCTGAAATCCAGCATTTCCCAATTAATTGGAACCTCTTCAGGTTCCCAGATCTAAGAAAATACCCTTAAAATACTGAAGGTTCTGGTTGAAGAATTATTAGGACGGGGGAAAAAAGTGTTAGAGAATAGGAAAAGAGCCTGGCATTAAGAAAAGAAAAATAAACTTAATAATTTAAACTTAACATCAATATATGTAATATGTTAAAGAGTAGATAATAAAGCAGCCATTTGTAGCCAAAATGAAGACTATGCTGTGTGTGTTCTAAAAGTCAGCACTGTTTTGTCAAAAATAGGTGAGACAAATCTTACCTTGTTTCTTTGACAAGATAAAAAGCTATACTGGTATGAATGGATAGCAATGCAATAAAATGGGTCCATAATTAACTAGCTAACCACACTCCAGTCAGCATTAATAGCTCCTTAGTGAGTGGGAAAGAAGCAAGTAATGGTCTCTGTGTTGGCGCAATATTATTCAACAATTTGAAATGGATGAGTTGCTCATCCTGTTTGCAGTTAAAACACAATTAAGAAATCTGGCCAGTAAGCTAGATCTAACAACATTACAATCTAAACTGCACATTTTGGGAAACAGGGCTAAGAGGAGCAAGATATCCTTCAACAGGGAGACATGTAAAGTACTGTATTTAGAGAGGGAAAATACAGGGCATTATAAAGGAAGGGGCTTAGAAGCATTACGAGGAGGGACTTGGGTATGGTCACTGACAATGAGCTGAAAATGAGACAACAAAGTGAGACTTATGTTAAAAGGACTAAGAGTTCTGGATAGCATTAGAAGAAACCTTCTCAATGCTGCACTGTGGAGACCATGCTCTAGGACACAGGTCGGCAACCTGCGGCTCCCAGCCGCCCGGTGCGCGCGCACCGCCTCCAACGGGCAGTGGTGCGCGCGCACCTCTCCAAATGGAGAGTGGCACCGCCCGTTTGGAGAGGTGCACGCGCACCTCCCCGAATGGGCGGAGGTGCGCGCGCACCTCCCCAAACCTTTGGAGAGGTGTGCGCGTACCTCCGCGCGAATGGGCAGCGGTGCCGCTCTTTCAGGAAGCTGCCGCGGCCCGTCTGTGAAGCTGCCGAAAGCGGCAGCTTAGCAGACGGGCCGCGGCAGCTTCCTCAAAGAGCGGCGCCCCTGCCCATTCCGAGAGGTGCGCGCGCACCTCTCCGAATGACCGGAGTTGCGCGCGCACCTCCCCAAACCTTTGGGGAGGTGCGCGCGTACCTCCGCGCGAAGGGGCAGCGGTGCCACTCTTTGAGGAAGCTGCCGCTTTCGGCAGCTTCCTCAAAGAGCGGCGCCGCTGCCCCTTCACGCGGAGGTACGCGCGCACCTCCCCAAAGGTTTGGGGAGGTGTGCGCGCAACTCCGGTCGTTCGGAGAGGTGCGCGCGCACCTCTCGGAATGGGCAGGGGCGCCTCTCTTTTTGAGGAAGCTGAGTCGGGCCGCGGCAGCTTCCTCAAAGAGCGGCACCGCTGCCCATTCGCGTGGAGGTACGCGCGCACCTCCGGTCGTTCGGAGAGGTGCGCACGCACCTCTCGGAATGGGCAGGGGCGCCGCTCTTTGAGGAAGCTGCCACGGCCCGTCTGCAAAGGTGCCGAAAGCGGCAGCTTTGCAGACGGGCCGTCGCCGTCGGGCAACCGGGAACCGGTTCCATCTCATTTTTTAAAAAATGGCAGCCGCGTGCGTCCGCACATGCGCAAAAAACCTTTTTGCGCATGCGCGTGCATGGACACACGCACGCGGCTCCCTCTTTTTTTAATTTGTGATGGAACCGGTTCCCAGTGGCTCTTTTTCTTTTTTAGGTTGCCGACCCCTGCTCTAGGACTATGTGAAAGATTCTGGGCATCATTTCCAAAGGGACATTGACTAAAACGGGTTGGGTGGAGGCAAAAGAGGTAAAACAAGGTCTTGAAAATAGGCCGATGGAACTTGGGATAATGAATCTAGAAGATTGAAAGTAGAGATGGTATCAGTATTCAAGTACATTGGGATAATTATCAAGGACACTTTTTTATTGCCACAGAAATGAGGTCAAGAAATAATTGTTAAGAGTTTATATTTATTTTTTTACTTGCCACTAGTGTTAAAATCTCTTGGCGAAATGTTTTTTGGCCATAATGGGCATAACTAATTGTAATGATTACAGTGTGGGGATGTTATTGTGCAGAGTTAACTGTCAGCCATCAATCAATACCCCAAACCTTGTCCCATTTGACAGGGGGGAAAAGCACAAGACAGTCTAAAGTACATGTACAGGTAGTCCTCGAGTTATAAGTGGAATGGAGCCTGCCCATTCCACTCGTAACTCGAAAACTTGTAGAGTGAATCTTGTACCTCCAACGAGATCACTCCCTTGCTTGTTAAAACTTACGCAGCTTGTTAAGTGAACATGAGGTATCTCGGGGTAGGGAAGGCCATGGAGGGCCTAGTGATGGAACAGGCCCCCAAGGCCTCCTGACCCACTAAGATACCTCATGCGTCCCCTTCCTTCTGCGTTGGTGTCACCTGGAAAAGATCCATCTCCTTTCTGCTGCAGTTCCTGCTGTCACCCAGATTTGAGGCCGGGGAACGCTTCCCTGCCCCCCCGGTGGCCCGATCTGGGTTCCGGAGGCCTTTTCCAGGCCACTGCCACCTTGATCTGAGGCTGGGGAATGCTTCTGCGCCTCCCTGTGGCCTGATCCAGGCTGCCGCCCAGATCTGAGGCCAGGGAACACTTCTGCACCCCCCTGAAGCCCGATCCGGGCTCTGGAGGTATTTTCCAGGCCACTGCCACCTGGAAACCGTCCACCAGAGGGCTACGTAAGCATCCCCCGGCCTCAGATCCGGGTGGCAACAGCCTGGAAAAGATCTCTGGAGCCTGAATCGGGCCGTGGGAGGGGGGCGTGGAAGCTTTCCTTGGTCTCAGATCTGGGCTGCAGAGGCCTGTAAAACCCCTATGGAGCCTGGATCAGGCCACAGAGGGGTGCAGAAGCATCCCCCAGCCTCAGATCTCGGCCACAGCAGCCTGGAAAAGGCCTCCAGAAGCACGTGGATGCGTCCCCCTGCTTGGTTTCCATTTTCTGCAAACGCACCAAAGGCCTGGAGCAGCCATGAAACCGAAGGATCTCAATCTTCACAGGGTGAGTATTGAAGGCCTGGTGCTTAGGGGGACCCGGGGCGGGGTGGGGAGGGAGGGAATAACCAGGGTGAATGTTGCAGAGCCACTGCGGTTGCTCCTAAGGGCAAACGACTGCTGTGGTGCTGCAATATTTGTAATTTCAGGACTTGCTTGTTCATAAGCACAAGGGGGCGCTCATTACATAACTTTGAGCGTTAAGTAAACACTTGTAACTCGGGGATTACCTGTAATCAGTTGCTATGAGAAACTCACTGGTCAGTGAAAACCTTTTGATGGCCAAAAACCAATGAGGTCCCAAGTTGCTGGTACCTAAATTTCACTTTAAAAAAGATATCCTGATTGTAAGATCTTTATAACCACAAATGGTCGATTCAGCTAGGTTTTTAAGAAGAACTAGCAACACCTTTGGAACATGGTTTATTTGTTTATGGTTTTTTTTGCATATTATAGAGGGTTGAACTAGATGATCTTTGTGATCCCATCTACTTGCACATTTCTTTGATTCTGTGTCGATACCTTTTTTTATCTGTAATCTATTTAGAGCTGATATCTAAACTCTGTTACTGAACTGTAATACAAAGCAGTTGGAAAGTCAATTATCCCTTTTTGCTTTTCCAGAAAGACAGGGAAACCTTTTCATAATTTCATAAGTTGGCAAGATATGAGAGCTTCTAACCTCGTTAAATCCTGGAACAAAAGTTTTTTAATGAAGGTAAGATACTTCTTTGCATGGAAAATAAGTTGGATGAAAGAAGGAAGGAACTTTGCGTGTGTGCAAATATGTATGCCCTTACTTTAGAGAAGGCTGGTATTTGGTTGTTACTTCTTTAAGCCAGCAGCTGAGAGAAGTAAGGAAGAGTTGCCCGACCTTGTATTTTTATGAGAGAAACAACGTTTAAATTTTTCTTTCAATTCTCTTTTTCTAAATAGCAAATAGGTCGTCTCTTCCAAAGCTACATTTTGTAAACTAGAAGATTAGGAAAGGGAAATAGCCATGAATTTCCCAGCATATTATATAGCTTGTTTTTTATGATTAGATTTAGAAAAATGCAGATTTAGTAAGATACGATTAGTCACAATTGCCTGAATGAAAATGTTGGTACAGGTAGTCTTCGACTTAACAACCATTCATTAAGTAATTGAAGTTCAAACGGCACTAAAAAAAAAAGTAACTTATGACTGTTGCAGCATCCTCATGGTCATGTCATCAAAATTCAGACACTTAGCAACTGGCATATACTGTGTTTCCCTGTCATGCCTCCATCCGGAGCCTGAATCCGAGGAGGACAGGGAGGTGGAGCAGGACCCTGTTGAGGCCCCGGGAGGAGGTGTCTGTGGCTTTGGAGGACTGTGGGGAAGAGCAGGCTGAGGCAGGCCAGGGCCCTTCAGGTTTGGAACACGGGAGGCAGAGTTCAGGCGAGGAGCAAGGCCCCCACCCACCTGATCCGAGAGCAAGGAGAGAACAACATAGGCAGGCTCAATTGCTCGGGAGGAGAGCGTCCTGCCCCACTCCACAAGGCACACCTGGGGATTAAGATTTAAGGAGACGCTGTGGGGTGGGGCATTTGTCGGGAACAAACGTGGTATCTTGGGACAGTTGTGAACTGTGCTCTTGTCTTTGTTTAATGTGGACATTTTGAATACCAGACCGGCTGGTTTCCTGCTTTACGACTGCAGACTGCATTTCGGAGTCTCTCCTTGCAGACTGCAGGCAAGCTGAGATTTAAAAGGACTCATTAAGTTTCTGTTTTGTTTTCTTGTTATCTATCTGGCCTTGAGGACATTGTATACTTCTTCGGCTGTATTGAAATTGCCTTCAGCCAGAGGCAGCTGAAAGGAACGTGTGTGTGGGCTTTGGTTGAAGGCTTGCCAGCATATGTGGGGAGCTTTTGGGTAACATTGACAGTTATTAAAGGACTGTTTCTCTTGCCAGCCGACTGCTTTGCCTCCGTGGGGAGCCCTGGATCATCACATTCCCTGTAAATAAGACCTATACCAAAAATAACATCTAGCTTGATTTTTACATTTGCACCTAATATAAGCCCTACCCACAAAATAAGCCCTAGTTTTGGGGCAAGAAGCACATATAAAAATCAAGCTAGGGTGGGGGTGGAGGGGGTGGAGCTGCCCCATGTGTCCCGCATGTGCTTAGCTTAGGACTGCAGCAGTCAGGCCTCCCACATCCCGACACCTGTTGTGCTGCTACCCAAGTTCTGCAGCCACTTGCGGCATCCTGCCACAAGTGGCAGCACTGTCGCAATGTGTTGTTCAGCATCCTACCGTGAGCGGCGGCACCGGCATGATGCACCAGATGCCACATGGTGCATTGTGCCAGTGCTGCCGCAAGTGGCAGAACGCCGTGTGGTGCATTGTGCCATGGCGTGTGCGAGCGGCAGCATCAGCACAATGTTTTGTGCAGCCTACTGCTGCAAGCAGCGGCACCAGCACAATACACCTGCCGGCATCAGCACGGTGCAACATTCAGCATCCTGCCATGAGCAGCGGCACCAGCGTGAAGCGCCAGGTGGCATGCAGCCACAGAAGAACTCGGGCAGCAGGGCAGCAGCGCAACAGCTGTCGGGGTGTGGGAAGTCTGGCTGCAACAGTCCTAAGGTAAGCAGGTAAGACATCCCCTGAAAAAAAGACCTGGTGCCTCTTTTGGAGGCAAAAAAATTTATAAGACCGGGTCTTATTTTCCGGAAAACACGGTATTTATGACTGTTCCAGTGTCCTGGACCATGGAATCACCTCTTGGAACCTCCTGACAAGAAAAGTCAATGGGGAAACCAGATTTACTTAACAACTATGTTACTAATTTAACAAATGTGGCAAGAAAGGTCATAAAGTGGGACATCTCATTTAACAACTCTATTGCTTAGCAATCGAAATTTTGGTCTCAATTGTGGTCACAAGTCGAGGCTTACCTGTATTAGTGAGGAGGCGCAGATGAATTTTGACTTCTGCAGTGAAGAGGTTCTGTGACTGTTTCTTACAGACTCAGATTGGTTTTGTGTGTGCTGGAGAATGGAAAGATTGTTTTAATATTGAAATAAACGTATAAGTGGCATTTGTTAAAAATTACCCACATGTGGAAAACCAGCACATCTGGCAAATACTTGGGATATAACCTTTCTCTGCTCTGCTGATTTCTGTAGTGGGAATTTTATAACATGAGCAGTATGACTAGACACCAAAGGCGCACGGAACGCTGTTACCTTCCCACCGTAGTGGTTCCTATTTTTCTACTTGCATTTTTACATGCTTTCGAACTGCTAGGTTGGCAGAAGCTGGGACGAGTAACAGGCGCTCACTCTGCTATATGGCACTCGGGATTCGACCCGCCAAACTGCCGACCATCTGGTCGACAAGCTCAGCGTCCTAACCCACTGAGCCACCGCGTCCCTTAGGTCCAGATAACAACTTCACAAAACAGCTGAATAGTTCTGTATTCATAGATACAGGCGGTGCTCATAGGACATAATAAGTCTTACTCGATTATCCATGATTTATTGAAAAAAAGAAACACAAATGGCTGGGTCCAGACAAATTATGGTTTACAGATCACATTGTCTGAACTCATATAAAACAAGTAATAAGCAACAAACTAAGACATAAATCATTTTTGGCTTTATATCTGAACACACTTGCACTAAGCTGTAGGCATATGTTAGTAAGAATTTTAGGAATGTACAAAATTTGTAGCTGATTTTAAGCAATCGGCATCCAAATCAAAATGCACATGCTTTGTTGAGATCCAAATGTAAAAGAAAATAGGGTTGTTTTGTTCCAGTTATATAAAGAATACACAGGGGGGAAAAAGTCTGTAGACTGAGAAGTTCCCTTGGAGAAGGCATTGGAAGCAGGGAAGACTCTGGAAAGGGTGGAATGGGCATGCTGGTGGGAGATGCAAATAAATCCTGCTTCTTACTGCTAAGACAACTGATGTAAGGGGCAGATATGCGTCCGCGTCCGCTATGCATCAGTGGCAGCTGAGGAAAAGCTGCAAAGAAAAGGTTCGGAAGATTGGGAGCAGGTAGGCCAGTTAGAGATAGTGTTTTGAACTGCTGAGATCACTGTAGTAGGGAGGCAGGTGCATGGGCTGATACATTTTTTTTATAAAATGAGGGAATGAAAAATACTGGGAAGATGGGAAATTGGATGGGTCAGTGCAAAGGTCAGATTTTGTTTTTGCTGAAATGCAGAACAACCAAAAATCCATGTTTAGTTTCTGTTAAACAGCAGCCAATTTTGCAAACATTCCAGAATGCACTGTTTATTCTGAGTTCAATTCAAAATATATATTTCATTTTCTATATAGTCCTACATAAATATAACTTGACTTGAATCTAGTTGGACAGAAGCTTAGGTAAATGTTTATCCTACGAACCTTGTTTTTGAACAGGCAATCCATGGTATTTCTTCTTTGCTGCACTTTTTCACTCGGATTAATAAACTTCTGCTAGCCCGTTCTTTTAGTTTTACGACACAGCATGTCTCTTTAAGACTGGCTTGGGTTTTACAGCATTTATCTGAGGTAAGCCTCATGTTAAATTTCTTTGCAAGGGATTTCCTGTTGGTTCAGAGGTTACTGGCAATAGTATCTAAGAGTTCATTTGTTTTATCAAATTGCCAATTGAAGATGAACTTGATAAATATTCTAGTCTTTTTCAGTGTACTGTTCTCAACATATGATCCTAGACTGACTAGAATATTAGGGTTTAGAGACCAATATATCTGGTTAGCATGCAATTTGTACTAATTTATTTTCCAAGCTCTGCATAGTTATTACTGAGAGCCTGTTTGATGCAGTGGTTAAGACATCAGGCTAGAAACTGGGAGTTCTAGTTCCACCTTAGGCACAAAGCCAGCTGGGTAACCTTGAGTCAGTCACACTCTCTCAGCCCTAAGAAGGAGGCAAGGATGAACCACTTCTGAAAATCATGCTTAGAAAACTGCAGGGACCTGTTCAGACAGTTGCCAGGAGTCAAAAACTGACTTGAAAGCACAAAAAACAAACAAACAAACAAGCATCATAGCTAATATTATCTGATGGTCATTTTATATGGGACTATAAAAAATAGTTTCTGATGTAATAGTACAATTTTTAACATAGACCAATACAAGAAACTTCAAATATTTTATGAAAAATAAAATAAAAATAAATAAAAATAAAATAAACAGCAAAAGCAATATATTGTAGGTGTTAAGATAAAATAGCTTTTACAGAAAGTGGCCAGTGGTCAAATACTTATTTTGTAAGAGACTGAGCACAATTCCCTTCCTCTCATGATTGTTATCCAACCGCATGCTATATGAACATACACATCGTTTGTCATAGCCAATGTACAATTTACAGTGGTAATCTGCTCTTCTCATCTAGCAGTCCTAGTCAGTAGCTAGCAAAGATTCAGGCTGTTTGCTTTTTCTCCCTCCTCCTCCTATCAACATAACACAGTGTGGCTTTGAAAGATATCTAAAAATATTAGCATTGGGATCAGCCATGATGCATGGAGTTGTACATTTCATAAAATCATCAGATTCATCTTCTCAACATTTATCTAGCAGCAATTTCCACACTATGGCATAAAGAAAAGGGTTTCCTTCAAACATCATAAGAGTCTAGAAGGCTTATGTAATTAATAATCTTACTTAAGCCAACCTTTTGGATTGCTTAGGGTTTTGTACACTACTATCAACCCCCTTAAATTTGACTGAGTAGCAATCTAGAACTATTGTATGGATACTGATATGGATTATATTTGCCTTTCTGCAAAAAAAAAAGTGACCTGTGTGTTTATTTGCAGGTAGAACAAGCTGCTAAAGATGGTAATTGCTGTTTTGGAACAGTTGACACATGGTTACTTTATAAACTCACAAAAGGTGAGTACAGTGATTAAATGGGGGATAAGATAATATACCCACATCTCAACCCTAAAATTCTGCAAGTGAATCTTATTCTGACATTCTTCAACCACAGCAGCATTTGTAAAATACAGTAGATCTATTGTCTGCAAATAAAGACGTTTGCAGTGAAAGGGCAACACGTTTTGTCCAAATCTAATCCAGGATCAAGAACAGAAAATACCAAAGTTTCAAAGGTGCAGGCATAAAGCATAGTCAAGAGGCAAAGCAAAGTTCAGGAAGCTGGATGAACAAGGTGAAATAAGGTGTATAATATAAAAGGGGAATTGCAAAATACATTATTTTTAGAATTTTTATCTCAAGGCTGCAGAGAATTCCACTGGAACTCCGTATTTGCTAATTCTAGTCTTTGTCCTAATAGTAATCCATTTAGAAAATATTCGTGCTTCTAGGAAAGTACCAGCTTTAAAATCTTGCCCCTTTTCTCCATTTTATACCTTGCATCACTGTTTGAAGGCACTGCCATTCTCATAGACTTGAGGTATTTTTAGGGTTAAGAATCAGAGTTCTATGCTCAGATGTATCTTTCAGACAATAGATGTCTCATAGAATTTGTGTTATCTGATTCTAAGTCCTCCTCTGACAAGGACACATACAAAGAGACCCCAATAGCTACTTATGGAATCTTTTGCCCTGCAGGTCTTTACACTTGGAGGCGTCTTCAACATGATCAATTTTACAGGCTCTGTAGTGTGTGTGAGATTGGTTACTTTTATAATTGTGCTCTGTATAGAAGATCAAGCGCACCAATAAAAGGAATGGTGATAATAGCGTACATAGAATAACGTTAATTGAAATGCACTGCCCAGTTCTATATTACAAGATAATTAAAATAACCTCTTGGAAAGAAGCAATCATGGTGTTATAATTAAGAATCATGTGACTGATGTATTGTTCAGTAAATCAACCACCAAATTTTAATTTCCATGTTGAACTATATTTGCTTTTTGTTTTATTTTTCAATATCTAATTGTATATTCTAGGTGCAGTGTATGCTACAGATTATTCAAATGCCAGCACCACTGCATTTTTTGATCCTTTTAAGGTATGACTAGTTCTCTCTGCCATGTTGTTGTGGTGTGTCTTTGCACTGTTTTAATTCTTTTTTTAATATGCATGTGTTTTCAGCTGCAATGGAGTGACCTTTTTAGCAAGTTACTTTCCATTCCAATATCGCTTTTCCCCCCAATAGAGGATACTAGGTAAGTTTTAGTTAACATATATTTTTGCTTTTTCCAAAGGAACACATAAATGTCAAAGTAATTATCTATATATGAGCCATGGTGGCACAGTTGTTAGATAGCAGTATTGTAGGCTACTTTTGCTGACTGCCGGTTGCCGGCAGTTCGATTCTCATAGGCTCAAGGCTGACTCAGCCTTCCATCCTTCCGAAGTCGGTAAAATGAGGACCCAGATTGTTGGGGGCAATATGTTGATTCTGCAAACCACTTAAAGAGCGCTGTGAAGTAGTATATAAGTCTCACTGCTATTGCTACTGTTAAAGCTCTCATGTCTGTAACTTTTAAATGAGAAAAATACTATGTCATAGGGCAAAACCTTTTTCAACCAAGCTACCTCAAATAGAATACTGGGATGCAGGACTCCTGAGTGAATGAAATTTGGGGAAATTTTGCATGCTTCAGTGTCACCACGGCATTGCTATGATCAATCCAGTCGCATGATTCTCGATTTCAAAGTTGCCTGACAGCTTCCCACAATTCTGTTGTAGCAGCAATCTCTCTGCACTTGCACCATACTCCCTCACTCTCTCTGTCCTCTGCAGCAGCCACTTACTTACCTGCAGGGAAGGAAAGGGAAGGAGGGAGGAAGGGAAGGAAAGAAGATTTCTGATGCTTGCTTCCATCTTTCCACAAGGAAACTCAGTGGGGAAGCCAAAAGGAAGTTGTATATTGCTCCCACTCCACTGATTTTTTTGCCCACCCGTGGTCTTTCTATTTCTTTGTTTAGATAAAGAAATATTTCTGAAATGATAACCCCAATGGATCTGGGTTGTCTAGTTGAAATATAAATATGAAATAGTTGAAATATAAATATGAAATGGTATCAAAGTTCCATTTAGAATAGAAATGACAATTTTTCTCTGGTTAGTTCATTTATTGAAAATTTATTGAATAAGTTGGAAGCACTAACTTTATTTATCTTTATTTTAAGTCACATTTTTGGATCCGTTGATCCTGAAATATTTGGAGTGCCTATTGCAATAGCAGCTGTGGTAAGTATAGAAACATTTTTCTCTTTGACTTGGATATATTTAAATTTAGTAAAACATACTAATCCTTAAATTTCTAGAGCAGATGTCAAACACAAGGCCTGAGGGCCGGATCCAGCCCATGAAGTGATTTCATGTGGCCCGCGAAGCCATCCTGGAAGCAGGCCGGCTGGGAGCTAATGTACAATTTCGTGGTGGCCATCTACGCTGAAATGCATTCAGTCTTAGCTCCACAAGGCCGTCTGTAAACAGCGAGGAACCAGCCCCTGCCGCGTCAGCCCTGCCCCCTGGGTGCACATTGGGGAGGTATCATCCTTTGTGAGGAATAAAGAAATGTACCACTGCCTGGATGTGGCCAGCACATGGCCCTGCCTACTTTGGGCAGGCTAGGGGCTGGGCAGCTTTGCGCTTCTCTTCAGATTCATGCCACCCGACTTAGCTTCTTGGCACTGTGAGGAGAGCGCCCTGCTGCCTGCCAAAACCAGGCAGGCTGGGGGCTGGGCAGCATTGCACAGGTAACATCAACTCTCATGCTGCTCATGGCATCCCCTTCCCCAGAGCCCACCAAGCCGGATATGTGAAATAGGTGAGGGCCATGTGCTGGCCACTTCCCCAGCTGTGTTTCTTGCATGTTTTTCTCCCTCCCTCATCTCAAATATTTTTCCAGCACTCGAAGGAAGGAAGGAAGGAAGGAAGGAAGGAAGGAAGGAAGGAAGGAAGGAAGGAAGGAAGGAAGGAAGGAGAGGGAGGGACGGTCTGATGGAAGTCCTGCCTTAGTCCTTCCCTGCTACCCTTTCACCATCCCCTTGCCCCATCCTCCCGGCTTATCCTGGGGGGGTCTCCCATCCTATTGCTAAGGAAGCTTTGGATACAAAGCCAGGTCTCCTCACATGGAGAGGGAGTGGGCCTCCCTCTTGACTTTGCCCTCGTACCCATCATGAGCAACCTGGCTAAGGAGAGCAAGCACAGCAGCAGCCGCCTTGAGGAGGAGGTAAGTACAGCTGGGCGCCCCCTTGGGGAAGTGGGGCTGGGCTTAGTGCTGTGGGTGTGGCTGGGCTGGGCATTTGACCTCCGTGCCACTGTCCAGCCCCCCTCCCCTCATGGCCTGAGAGGAACAGTGAGGTTCCTCCAGTGGACCATGCCTTGGCACTTGCCCCGGTCCCATTTCCTTCTGCCAGAGACCCTCAGTTCTGTCCCACAACTGCCCAGGCCCCCTTGACGCGAATGATGTAGAGCTAACCATGCCCACCCAGTAGGCCACATGCACTCCAGTCACACCCACCCAGTAGGCTACACCCACCCTGGCCACAGCCATCCGGCCCCCTGAGGGTAACCACAATGCTGATACGGCCCTCGTTACCAAATTCTAATGCTACTTTAAATAAAACTTTTTAAAACAAACATATATAGGGAGAGAGAGAGATAGAACATCTATTAACATTATTTTATCTGACTAATAAAATGGAAAATTACATATCTTCTTTCCATTCTATTGCTTTTCATTTTTTTTAAACTTGGCACATTAGCTTTTCAACACAGTAAAGTTATGATGCACTTCTAAATGTTTAAATACTAATTTCTAGAGTAGCTGTTGATACCTCGCTGTCTGATTTTTACTTGTAGGCAGCAGACCAGCAGGCAGCCATGTTTGGACAGGGCTGTTTTGATACAGGTGATATAAAAATCACCATGGGGACTGGTACTTTTTGGGATATTAATACTGGAAGCAACATTCATGTATCTAAGAAAGGTAGGTTTATATGTTTCTGGTTGGCAGGAACAATTGTGGACACAGTTTTTACAATGAAATAAAAATAATTTTTGTATAAATACAATGTTTTATAAATTGAATCTTAATTTAAATTTAATTTTAAATGTATATAATTTTATAAAATTTTATTTTATTAGAATTAAAATGATTAATAAAATTAAGTATATTAATTATCAAGTAGTAATCAAGAAATCTGTTTTAGTCATAGCACATGGATAACTAAAGTTTTAGAACTGAAAAAAGCTCCATTCCCAACTATGTATTTTATCAGCTTTGTTCATTATTTATGCTAGTAAAAATAAATCTCAAAATATAATTCTAATAATTCCTAAAACTACTTTTTTGTTCCAACTGATATAGGCTAAGTGTACTTATAGGTTTCACTTGGTCATAAGAAAGAAAAAAGCAACACCATAGTAAGAAAGACTTCCTTATGGAAAAGACTGAATATAGAAGATTGAATTCAACCGAGAGTATAAAGACTATAAAAAATTTATAAAATATTATTTGAATAAGCTGCTTAAAATATTTCTTTGTTTAGGAGACCCCATGTAAATATGTCTCCACATTTATTCAAATAATGGAAGAATATATAAATATGAAAAGAATTTAGATTCTAATGCAGCTTATTGCTGTGCTGTATAATAAATCATGAATTATCTTATTAATATAAACTACAGATAATTCTTGATTTATGACCAGTTGATAGCATTTGATCAGTGCTATCAATTGGATTGTTGTTCCACTACACATTCAATTTGTTTTTCTTTAGGAATTAAGGAAGTCAGCCTTTCTCACAAATCTGCCTTAATGCATTAACCATTGGTTGAAGTTACAACTTACCCAAAAATGGGACTTAGCATGTGGATTCGAAGTTCCAGCATTTGAGCCCCTCTGTAATTGTGTAACTCATAATAAACTCATTAGAGTATGAAATAAATCCACTGCTGCTTTTTTTTTTTGCAAAGGACTGTCCCAAGTTTCCAGTACTGTGGAAGAAGAGGAGGAGTCTGCCCTTCCTTATTCTTCCATCCTATAGAGAGTCTTAATTCTCTGGTTATATTTTCACAAGTTGTAGGGGAATTTGGTGAACATTATTAACATGTCTTCCATTGGTGAAGATCTGCATTTAATCAAAGGTTTTTCTGTGAATGTAATGGGCCTATTGTGGCATATCTTTGAAAAATTATGTTTTGTTATTTCAAGGCTTATATCCCCTGGTTGGTTGGAAAATTGGGAATGAGATAACCTACTTAGCTGAAGGCAATGCTTCTGATACTGGAAATGCTATCAAATGGATTCAGAGTTTAGGTGAGTGTAATTATTAAAGCTGAATTATTTAAGCCTATGAATGATAAAGTAAAAAGTAAAGTAAAAAAAAATATCAGCATGTTACTGGTTCTTATGTGGATGGATTTTTTCCTTTCAATAATTCTGAAGATGTAAATTATAGCAGTTGTTTTTTACTTTATTTATGATCCAATGCCAAATGAAACACCAAATAAAGCAAATATGAATGCATTTAAAAGCTTGCATTTTATACTTTAAAACTGCATACTTTGAAAAGTAATGATATGCAATTAATAATATTGCCTGTACTCTGGCAGAAATATATTTTTAGATTTAGAAACCCTCTGACCCCAAAGATGTTTGTACTTTATCACCACGCAATGAAAGCTTTGCAAGATTTTACCACAGCATTTGCATCTGTATTGCATTTTAAGAGGCAGATTGCAGGCGAAGGAATAATGTCTTCCACAGTATCAAATAATAACATTCTGCTAACATCGGATGTTTTTGCTTTGACATCTGTATTGTAATCTGCATTGAAAGAAATTCATATCTAGCTATATGCTATGTATATTTAAGTGCAATACTAACTTGTTAAACCAAACGCTAATTCTTCCATATGCAAACACTGCCAATAGTGAAAAGATGGAATAGCATTTAACATTTTCCTTTCTCAGGGCAGTAAGGAAGTGCACATCAATGACTTTTTAGAGAAACTGAAAGGGCCATTTAGATCACTTTGGCATAAAGAGGTGCACAACACCTGAAATACTAGAATATTTTCCCATACAGGTAGCCTTAACTTACCATCGCTAAGCAAGGCAACTGTTAAATGAATTTTGCCCCATTTTGCAACCTTTTTTGCCACAGTTGTTAAGCAAATCACTACAACTGAAGTGAATCATGTGGTCATTAAGCAAATCTAGCTTTCCCCATTGACTTTGCTTGTTGGAAGCTGGCTGAGAAGGTTACAAATGGTGATCACATGACTCCAGGACAATGCAACTGTCATAGATACATGCCATTTGCAAAGTGCCTGAAGTTTGATTTTGTGACCATGAGGATCCTGCAACGCTCATAAATGGCCATAAATCCCTTTTTTCAATGCCGTTGTAACTTTGAATGGTCACTAAATGAATGGTTATAAGTTGAGGATTACCTGTACTGAAAAGATAACTGATGTAATCATCATAATTAAAGGATCAGAAAGGACATATATTTTCTTGGAGTGCATTGATAATTATGTATAGAAGTTTCAGAGTTGTTGATACATATTAATTCACATCTTGTCTGCCTGTACAGAACTTTTTGACAATGTTGAAGAGACATCACAAATGGCACATAGCCTAATAAGTTCAGGAGGAGTTTGTTTTGTTCCATCTTTTAGTGGTTTGCAGGTAAAAATACTGCCTTTGATTTATTTACTTGAGTGACTGTTTTTCTTTTATGTGTGTGTGTGTACACACACACACACACACACAAACACACACAAACATACGCACACACACACAAACTTAATAATTTTAAAAATACGAATCCCAGGCATATTTACTTAAAGTATAAAATCTTCGAACACCGGGATGGATACAGTTAAGGTAGTCAAACCAAAACATTCTAGTTGTTGCATGATCAGTATCTTCTTTTTTGAATGAGTCGTGTTATCCTCTGTTTGCTGTATTTCTTTTGATGGATGATCTGAAGACAACCCCAATTGAACAGATATGGGCGAACCAAGGAAAGAGAGCACTGCAACACACATACACACCAACACACAAAGAACGTCCAAATACAGCAGGATCAACTAAATCAGATAGTAGAAAGCAAGGGCAGCATATGAATAAACAAAAAACATTGGGGTGGCTAGTCCAGGGATCAGATAAAGATCAGTGGATAAGCACTGAAAGAAAGTCATACGTGCAAATGAATCGGGGCGGGGAGCTGTTTGCAGAAATCATGGAAGGGAGTCGAGGGAAACCCAGGCATAGCACAGAATGGCCAATCACAAGCAAGGAGAGTAGAGAAGGAGGACACAGAGAACAAGGAAATACAAATACCAACAGCTATGACATTGGATGAGGAACAACAAAAGAAAACAAGATCAGTTAAGGTAGTCAAACCAAAACAGATAGGGAGGAGAAAAATTTAAAATAGGGACAGTAAGACCGGATTGCAAGGGAAGTGATGTGAGACAGAACAATCACGATTGGCTAGAGCAAGGTCCATCACGTGGCCAATGAGCAGAGCACAGAACCAAACAGACTTACCAGCGGTTTTTCAAACCTTCAATGCTTTCTCTGATGATGCTGGCAGAGGACCAGCGAAAGCTTAGGTTAGGTAGATATGCTTTAAATGGTTACTTTTTATTGCTTATTATGATCTTTTAGCAATAAACGACTGTTTTTTTATCCATCCTGGTGTTCAAAGATTTTATACTTTAAGTAAATATGCCTGGGATTCGTATTTTTAAAATTATTAACAATATAATATACAGTCATGCTCGAAATTGTTGGCACCCCAGAAATTTTTCCAGAAAATCAAGTATTTCTCACAGAAAAGTATTGCAGGAACACATGTTTTGCTATACGCAGGTTTATTCCCTTTGTGTGTATTGGAACACAACAAAAAAAGGGAGGAAAAAAAGCAAATTGGACATAATGTCAAACAAAACTCCAAAAATGGGCCGGACAAAATTATTGGCACCCTTAACTTAATATTTGGTTGCACACCCTTTGGAAAAAATAACTGAAATCAGTCGCTTCCTATAACCATCAATAAGCTTCTTACACCTCTCACCCGGAATTTTGGACCACTCTTCCTTTTGCAAACTGCTCCAGGTCTCTCTTATTGGAAGGGCGCCTTTTCCCAACAGCAATTTTAAGATCTCTCCACAGGTGTTCAATGGGATTCAGATCTGGACTCATTGCTGGCCACTTCAGAACTCTCCAGCGCCTTCTTGCCATCCATTTCTGGGTGCTTTTTGACGTATGTTTGGGGTCATTGTCCTGCTGGAAGACCCAAGATCTCGGACGCAAACCCAGTTTTCTGACACTGAGCTCTACAGTGTGACCCAAAATCCTTTGGTAATCCTCAGATTTCATGATCTCTTGCACACATTCAAGGCACCCAGTGCCAGAGGCAGCAAAACAACCCCAAAACATCATTGAACCTCCACCACATTTCACTGTAGGTACTGTGTTCTTTTCTTTGTAGGCCTCATTTCATTTTCAGTAAACAGTAGAATGATGTGCTTTACCAAAAAGCTCTATCTTGGTCTCATCTGTCCACAAGACGTTTTCCCAGAAGGATTTTGGCTTACTCAAGTACATTTTAGCAAACTCTAATCTTGCTTTTTTATGTCTCTGTGTCAGCAGTGGGGTCCTCCTGGGTCTCCTGCCATAGCATTTCATTTCATTTAAATGTCGACGGATAGTTTGCGCTGACACTGATGCTCCCTGAGCCTGCAGGACAGCTTGCATTCCTTTGCAACTTGTTTGGGGCTGCTTATCCACCATCCGGACTATCCTGCGTTGCAACCTTTCATCAATTTTTCTCTTCTGTCCACGACCAGGGAGATTCGCTACAGTGCCATGGGTTGCAAACTTCTTGATAATGTTGCGCACTGTGGACAAAGGCAAATCTAGATCTCTGGAGATGGACTTGTAACCTTGAGATTGTTGATATTTGTCCACAATTTTGGTTCTCAAGTCCTCAGACAGTTCTCTTCTCCTCTTTCTGTTGTCCATGCTTAGTGTGGCACACACAGACACACAATGCAAAGACTAAGTGAACTTCTCTCCTTTTTATCTGCTTTCAGGTGTGATTTTTATATTGCCCACACCTGTTACTTGCCCAAGGTGAGTTTAAAGGAGCATCACATGCTTGAAACAATTTTGTTTACCCATAATTTTGAAAGGGTGCCAATAATTTTGTCCGGTCCATTTTTGGAGTTTTGTTTGACATTATGTCCAATTTGCTTTTTTTCCTCCCTTTTTTGTTGTGTTCCAATACACACAAAGGGAATAAACCTGCGTATAGCAAAACATGTGTTCCTGCAATACTTTTCTGTGAGAAATACTTGATTTTCTGGAAAAATTTCTGGGGTGCCAACAATTTCGAGCATGACTGTATATACACATACATATACACACACAAACATATATATAATACACACACACATTTATATGTGTGTGTGTAATACACGCACACACACACACACACACACACATATATATATATATATATGTTAAATGTTTGTTAAGCATTCAGAATACACTTGCTTAGTCCCAGACACGGGATAAATCTTACTTCCTGTTTCAGCCTAGCCCAAGGCCATCTTACAGGCAGTAGCCACAGCAGTGGCAGCTCATATTTGTGTAAATTTTTTGGCTTGCTAACAAAGAATAAAGGGAGACCGATAAGATCATTTCAAACTTATTTGTTCTCATCAGTCAGCCATACCCTTCTGAGATTCGAACCTGGGCCGACTGCATCTGAATGCGGTGGCTCAGTGGGTTAGAACGCTGAGCTTGTCGATCGGAAGGTCGGCAGTTTGGCGGGTCGAATCCTGAGTGCTGCGTAACAGAGTCAGCGCCTGTTACTCGTCCCAGCTTCTGCCAACCTAGCAGTTCGAAAGCACGTAAAAATGCAAGTAGAAAAATAGGGACCACTACGGTGGGAAGGTAACAGCGTTCCGTGCGCCTTTGGCGTCTAGTCATGCCGGCCACATGACCACGGAGTCGTCCTCGGACAAGCGCTGGCTCTTCGGCTTTGAAACAGAGATGAGCACCGGCCCCTAGAGTTGGAAATGACTAGCACGCATGTGCGGGGGAACCTTTACCTATATATAATAGACTGCTTACTGCTGTTTCAATTTTCTTCCTCTTACTATGCTGCCTCTTATTGTCACATGCAACCTTTTCTTTCCGTAATGTTTCAGTCCTTTCTTGAACTATTGTATATAGAACATATTCCTACATATTTTATTTTAATATCTATTTTATTTCAGATACCTGTGAATGATCCTTATGCATGTACTTCTTTTATGGGTATCACACCTTCTACTACTAAAAAACATCTTGTTCGAGCTGTGTTGGAATCCATAGCTTTCAGGTACTTAGATATACCCTGTCAACATGGTTGGGCCTGTTCTCAGTATGCCCTTGTACTAGTTGTGTACATATGGGCATCCACACTAACTACATTCCAGCAGTCAATACAAACAATCTCATTTGGTTTCTATTTGTTCAGAATTCATCGTTTTTCCAAAAATTACAAAGATAAATGTACAATGTATCAATTTCCATTGCTGTAGCTCTGTACTTTTGGATTTCTTCTTGGAATAAACTTGTTCACAGCCAAGGGAAGGCAACCAACTCCCTTAAAATACAAGCATGTCCATATAAGAATATGAATCACTATCATTATATTCCAGGACACACAAACTATATAAGCTCAAACCCTTGTTCATTCTAATGACTTTTTAACATTTGCTTTGTTTGCACATTTCTTTCCTGTACCTTGTATTTTTTCCCCCATGTTCAAATCCACTTCTCCATTTGTATTTTGTTTTTGGCTCTCTACAACAGGGCTTTTCAACCGGTGGTACGTGTACCACTTGTGGTACTTTGCCACATGGCAGGTGGTACGTGATTGCTAGCCAAGTGTAGCAGGGGAGGGGAATGAGCCTAAGCGAGCCAAGCCTCTGGGAGAGGCAGCTGCATCTGCAGGCCTGTCTGGTCTCAGCAGAAGTCCCAGGAGCCAGGAGGGCTCCAGCTGATTGGCTCCAGCTGATTGGCACTTCCAGAAGCAGCTCGGAGCTGGAAGTGAACTGAAGAAAAAAAAGGGGGGGGAGAGAGGAGAGGCTATAAAAGAACGTGGTTTGGGTGGTGGAAGGGGAAAAAAGACAACAGGATAGGTTTAATCCCTTTAAACCAGGAATGTCAAACTGACGGCCCACGGGCCGGATGCATCATGACAAAACCGCACCCTCCCCATTGCCGGCAATGGGGAAAAAGTTGCAATATGTTGCACGACATTACGTGACATTGCAAGTTTGACATGCCTGCTTTAAACAAATGTAATTAGTTTTACCCCTTTAACTGAGTTTTGTCTGAGGCTTTTAGAAAGTTTTCTTTGAAGGTAAACTGGCTTAATTTAAAGCTAAAGCTTTTCACAATTGCTGGAGCATTTCTATCTTGGATTGCAACATTGTGACATGATACACCTGAGGCAGCTTAAAGAGAAAAAAATGGAGTTTGTGTTTCTTTATTTTCTTGCTTTGCGCTTGATTACTGTGTCTTTAAGGGTACAGGGAAGGGATTGGGAGGGTGCATTTTTACTACACTGTGGAAGAGCTCAGAAGGGCCAACCAGCTAGCTCAGGAGTCTACAAACTAAGACTTGTCGATTTCAACTCTCAGAATTCTTCAACCAGCTATGAGGGCTGAAAAATTCTGGGAGTTGAAGTCCACAAGTCTTAAAAGTGCCAAGTTTGAAGACCCCTGAACTAGCTGGTAGTGGTGCATATTAATAAACATGGATAAATTCATCATACATTTGTCAGTGCAAAGGGAAAGTGATTCAGCAAAGGAACAACCACCAAAGAATTTAAAACTGGTACTTTTTTTCTTTTTTTCTACAGTTTGTAATAGCTTATTAGATTATAGAATAAAATACAAAAATACGAAAGCAAATGGTAGGACACAGTGGGGAGGAAAAGGGCGGGAAATTGAGGGGGAGAAGGGAAAAAGAACAGAATTTCTCTGTTGCAGCAGAAGGAAACATTAACATCGAACCTCAACTTTTTACTTTTCCATAATATAATAAACCAGCCATTTCTATAACAACAAATGAATATAATCAGTAAAATCCAAAATCCCCCCCCCCATTTTTTTAGTCATCAAGTTTTTGACACCTTGCTAAACACTGGTGGTACTCAAATATTGTCATGTCCTAAAAGTGGTACAATCTGTGAAAAGGTTGAAAAGAGATTAAGACAATAGATTAGATAAATGGAATTTGTTTTGCTTTGTTCCTTGCTGATTAAATTTTAAATTCAATTTGAGCAACTAAAATTTAAATTATAAGTTGGGTTTACGTTATTTATATTACTTTTTGTTGGCAAATAACAAAATATATGATCACTGCTATCAGTTAGGAGATGCAAAAATGCTTCAATAATTTGATTACTGAGAAAGCTACATTATATTAAATATATTGAGCTTAATTATCACCTCTGCCTTTGTCATATAAAGCATAAGATGAAAAACAGAATTCATATATTCTAATTTGGGAACAGAGGTTATCTGATATAATGACTATGGATAGACTAAGAATATATTGGTATTAGGTTTAGACTTTTGTACTAATAACACTTTCAATAATAGGATCATTGGAATTCTCATTAATTTTTCTGTCTTTAAAATTATACAAAACTACTTAGTTTATTAACTTTTTGACCTTTAATACTTTTCCTGCTGAAATTTTATTTTCTGGGATTTTGTTGAATATCTGATGTATACTGCTTTAATCTTATGAAAAATGTAACCTAAAATGTTTTCAAAGAAAAAAAACTAGCTCAAAAATCTAGAGCTCTTGGTTTATTAAGCAGTCTAATTTATTTTACTATAGCTAATTTTAACTCCCTTTTAAAGATGTGATTAAATATCTAGTTAATTTTGATAGTTGTTCCTTATGACATCTTATGCTTATAATATAATTGTTACTTACTATATTGCACTTTATTGAATTTCTCCCTCCCCATCTATTTTTTCAAGAAACAAACAGCTGTACGATATCATTACAACAGAGTTGGGCATTCCATCTATGTCCATTCGGTATGTTTATATTGTATCAAAAATATTCAGTGTGAATATGAATAAATATGAATGTATATATTAAATAAGTTTCGTTCGTGAACTTTAGGGCCCAATGGTTAAGTCAGAGCCAGTATAATTCTGTTGTAGAGCCATCTCTTGCTGTAAGCTCCTGATCAATAGATTTGTAGCAGCCGGTAGAATTGTTAACGAAACTGTTGTTAGTCTCTTAGTGGTATTTGTGTACAGTAATATTTGTCAAATTGCTATTTTCCAATTTATTCTTTGGAAATCTAGGATATTTAGTTTAGTAATCTTCTTGTAGCTACAAAGTATGAAATGGAAAGTAGTTAATGTTACCTTTAAGAATGATACATTTTATCAGAACAAAGTACATACTGGAATATTACATTCATGACTTGAGGGAATCATTTCTACATATTACATCATACATCACATTTACTTCCATCTCCCTTAGCTGTTCTTTTTCAACTAGATTGAGCTAGACATTCTTCAAAGCATTGCCATGTCGCCACGTTACATATTGCAGCATTGTATGGTTGCAGTATTCTAAAATTGTGGGTACAAGAATGCTGTACCTGTTGACAGAGAGATGCCTTTTGATATGCTGACAAATCCAACCAATAGCAATGCTGACTTTATTATCACTGTCAAGCTGGAAATAGGATCCTTCAGAAAGAATATTATCCTGACAAAACCACATTGAATATTTCTACAGCGGTCAGTTGAACTACCTACTGTTCAACAAACTTGTGAATTTTATCGTAACTGGATCTTATCCAGTTATTAAAGATTCCAAATTAGATTCTCGTCAGGTACATCTGATGAAAATAAAATATAAAACTAAACATTTTCCAAGCATGGAAAATCTCTTGATAATTACACTCAGTTTTATTTAGAATTTAGAAAACCTAAGAAGCAATTCCACTAGCTACATAGTAGAATACCCATTTTGCATACCATTCTGATATTGCAGATGACAACACTGCAGTGTTTAAATCATATATGTTTTATAGAATTTGAATTTTATTTTATTTTTTTCTCCCACCTCAATAGAGCTGATGGAGGCGTCAGTAAAAATAGTTTTGTGATGCAGATGACTTCTGATTTAATCAATAAAGCAATAAACAAGCCTGACAGTACAGACATGTCTTGTCTTGGAGCAGCTTTTCTAGCAGGCCTCGCTATTGGTACGCTTTACTCTGAGTATCTGGGGGAATCTGTTTCAAGAGAAATGGTCATTTATTTTACGTTGTACAAAACTGGTAAATAATAATGATACTTTTCAAGAGTATGCCATATAGTTTTTGTTATGGTCCATCAAGTCAACCCTTGGAGGTGGGGCATGGGTGGTGGTGGTGGTGGTGGTGCAGCCTCCCTGCAGGCCACGGGAGACCGCTGGAGTGGCTGTAATTTCAGAACTGGGTCATAAGCAAAAACTTTGAACAGTTGCTAAGTGGTTGTAAGTCGAGGACTACCTCTATAAATTCACAAATAGTTTTAGTTACACAGTCAGATATCTCTGAAGCAGCCAAGGAAACCTTTGTTTTTCAAAAATTATTTTGCAATTATTTGAACAATGTTGACTATATTATCCATTTGTTGGTTTGTTTGTTTAAAAATACTTACATAGCTGCCTGTATTGTAGCAGCAATACTGGGGAATGCACAAAACATTAAATCAACAGAAACTTCCAAACTGTAAAATAAAAATCAATTACAATTCTATTAAAAAATATGGCACTTTATGGCAACACTTTCCTATACATCCCCGCACCATCTTCTGCTCCAACCTCATCCTGCCTCAACACTTGTGGGAAGAGTTAGCTCTCCAAACTTATGGAAAATGAGAGCTGGGGACCTAGTGGATTCCTGGGAGAAGGGTGATCCACAGGGCAGGGGCTCCTACCCACAGAATAGATAATTCTGCAGAAAAACCTATAGATTATTATTTAACAGATTTATTCTGCAAGTTAGTTCTGTAATATGAAAAATATTCCAAATATTCAAACATTCTGTTGTTTATATTCTTCAAACCAGATTTATATATACTTCTAAACATGTTTTAATACAGAAATTATGGTCAACGTAAGAATGACTATTTTATGTCTTTTTGTTTGTTTTTTAGGATTTTGGACTGACAAAAAACATCTGAAGAAGTTGAGGCAAACTGACATGGTTTTTAAGCCACAAAGGGAGCCAGAGGAGTATGAACCTGCTATGAGTAATTGGATAAAAGCTGTCTGCCGTTCTCTCTCTTGGTATAGCCAGGCATCTCAATAATTAATATTATTTATATGTTGGACAATATAACTAGCAACTTTGTTTCTGCTTTAGACTTAATTGTACTAAGAAGTTACTGTACTCGGACAATATTCAAGCAATACAAAAAGTCTCCTGGAATAGTATTGAGCCCCAGGTAGTAGTCAAGAGACTCAATGTCAGAGTGTATTGTTCTAAGCAACGATTATTTATAATGGACAAAGTTGATTTTATACATGAGATCAGTTTGCAGGAATGTTCAGATACCACCCTAGGAGATTTCATATGGAAAATCTAAATCAAAATTGTATCACAAAAGTTATTTCCGCCTAGATAGGAGCATACCACATACCTCTGTTTTCTAATGTAAACCATCTCCTTTTGGTAGAAATACATTTTTTGGCATTATCTCTTCCTACTCCATGCCTAAATGAAAGAGATACAGATGCATCCAAATAGGTAAATTGGTTCTAAGATTGGAGACTGACTGTCTAGAGTGAAAAGTAGTAAAAGCTTTTTGTTAAAAGATTTCTTTGTGGTAAAAACCAGTAAGTTAAAAGTAAAACATGATCTAGAACAGACATGTCAAACTTGTGACGTCGTGCAACATATCGAGACAGTTTTGCCATTGCCAGCAATGGGATGGACGCGGCTTCTGCATGACGTATCCAGCCCGTGGGCCGGTAGTTTGACACCCCTGATTTAGATAGCAACTATTTACCAAATGAGGTTTCGAACAGTAGAATACAGAGACCAGTAAATTAGCATGTGACTTCACTCACCTTTGCAATGATGGCCTCATTTGTTACGGTTTTAAAAATGCATTTTGGTGAAATCTGAAGTTTCCAAATTGCTTAATTGGAAATTGGTCAGCTGTTTTCTATCTATATGAAAAAATTCTGACTTTCAGATTTGGACAGCATGGTCAGTATTGTCCAGAAACCTATGGAAGTCCTCATATTCTGACCTAAGGAAAATTAGGTATACCTACCTTGTTATTTAAGAAATAAGCAAGAGTTTTTAGAATCTTAACTTTAAATTTAAACAGAAATGAAAGAAGCATCTCTCATGTGTTTATTCAAGTACTACATGTTTGAACTTTGAGACCAAAAATAGATGTTTTTTTTACTCATCAGATAAGCCCAAAGTGGATCTCATTGTTACTTTTCCTTCCCTATGCACTTCACTACCTGATACCTCAGAACTTGAAAACTTTATAGTAGTCACCATCTCTATGCAGTATGTAAAATATTGAAAGTAGAATATTTGGGAAATAGTGCATACCAGCTTAATGTTTTCTGTGGTAATTTCCAGATTACTGTAGTTAGGGCCATATATTGTTATGAGCCAAAATAATACATATTTGGTCTTAATTTTGCATTAGAGCATTGGCATACATGTGAAAAAGACCACTATTACTTCTTCAGATAATCTAGATTTAGAAAGTCCTAGCTGAGAACAATGTTGTATACCCAGTGGTGGGATTCAGCCGGTTCGCACCACTTTGGCACAATAGGTAGCTAATTTTTTTGTTGCCCATTCCCAGAATGGACTTCCGGAATGGCATCCATACAGAGAACCGGTTGCTCACATAATCTATAATCAATTCAGCTCAATACTCATTTATAGAAATTCAGGAGATTCCTAGTTTTAGGAAAAACTAGAAAATATCAAAAGTCTTCGACTTACAAAAATAATTGGGACCAGAATTTCAGTTGCAAAGTGATATGATCATTTAGTGAGTCTTCACATTACTGGACCCAATTTTATTATTATTTTTACTGTGGTTGTTAAGCTAGTCATGTCATTAAGCAAATCATGCAGTCATTAAGTGAATCCAGCTTTCCAGTTCACTTTGTTGTCAGAAGTTAGCCAGGAAGGTCATAAATCGCAGTTGTGTGACCACAAAATGCCACAACCATCATAAATGAGAGCCAATTGCCAAGTGCCTGTATTGCAGTCATGTGACCACAAGGTGGCACAAGCAGTTTAACTTCAAGGATGGGTTTTAAATCACTTTTCTCCCAAGGTGGTCACAACATCAAACCATCATTAAACAAAACGTTGTAAAACAAGGATTACCTGTAAATTTATAAACTTTATCTTGGCATAATTTTGTAGTGAAATGAAATTAATTTTATCTCTCAGAGATTTCTGAGCCATGTATACTGGCTATGCAGTGACATATCTTTGGTCTGATATATATATATAACCTTTGCAGTAAGGCAGTCCTTTTTTTAAAAAAAAAACAACTTTTTATTAATTTTCCAATATTACAATAATATCTTTGGAAACCAATGTGGTGTCTGAGTTACAATAATTCCATTACATACAAATATTATTAATACAAATCTCCAACTATTACAGCCAATATTTCCTCTCTTTTTTCGCATAATACATACTGTCTCATTGAAATTAATATACTTCTTATTCTATCTATCAGCTACTTAATAATTTTATATGTCTTATTTATTTTGACATTCCATCTTTTGGACCATCAATAACCTTATAAATTTTCCCAGCTTTAATTTTGCATTGATATTTAAATTAAATTTTTAACATTTTTTATTTCCAAATTTTTAAATGAACCCAATTCCCTTTGTCACAACTCCCCCATCTAGTATTCCAGATACATATCATATCTATCTCACTTTTATATCAACAGATTAGTAATACAATATGATATTCTTGTTTTCATTATAATTTCCAAATATTATAGATTCACTAGCCAAAATTTCTCCCATTTCAGCATTTTTCCTTATGTCCACTTTCTCATATTTAAGCTTATAATTTTTGTTCTTATCACTACATCAAAACATGTTAATTATATTACATCAGTACACACACACACACACACACACACACACACACAAACCTCAATATTTCAATTTAATATTTATGCATCTAGGTTTTAATTAGCCAACATACGGGTCTTGTTTACTTATGTATAGTCTATTTTAAACCTCCTAAATATGTCCACACTCCATTCTTTTTCAGTCTTATTCTGGCTTTTTTCCTTTGCCAAATTGTCTTCCATGTCCTTGCTTCAGGGTCCTCAAATAATTCTTGTATTATTGTATATATTATGTCATATTGATATGACCATCCAGTCGCCATTTTTGAAAGGCTGAAAGGTCTGGCAGGACTACCAGATTGCCTCTTTATTTTCTTCTCTTGACGTAGTTGACCTCAACTGTTTATCTTTCCTTCCATCTGTTTCTCTTCTTGATCTTCAAATTCCTTCTGATTTATGTAGCGGTTTTTTTCCTCCATCCAAGTTTATCAGATTTTTTTCTGAATTTTCTATTGTCTGTACTTCTTGGGCAGTTAGGTCTTCTGTGATAATATTTAAATGTTCAGTTTTTTCTGTTGTATTCTGTATAGGTAGGTTTTTAGTTGAGTTTTCATATCTAAGACACTTTCTGATTTTTTTTCTGAAAACTTATTTCATCACCAGCTATAACAAGAGTTTGGTAAGTTATTTTCAATATAGCAGAAATTTGTTTTTGCATTTCTTCCATAGAAAAGGTCTGTTCCTGATCTTCCATAGTGGTGAATTGAACTGAAAGCTTTTACATTCCCCCCCTAAATTAAAAACAGAGCTAAAACACTCACAGCTGGTGTTCAAGGTCACATAAATCTTATTTTCTGAACTGTCAGCCAACTCTCTTTTCTTTAACAATAATAAATTGCAATGTCAGGTTTAGCCACAAGATGTCACTCCAGTTTAAGGAATTACTTTAAATCTCAAAGTTATTTCAATGCTTTTGGTTTTTTTCTTCTATTTTAAGAGGAAAAACCCAGGCTTTCAAATAAAAATAGAAGATAAAAAGTAGATAATCAAAAATCTTTTAATCCACAAGCTTTAGGAAATAAAGTTCCAATTATTTTTTCAACGTTTTCAAAAAAGCTCCCCTGTATATTCAATGGTCGCTGTTTCTAAAATCCCCCTTCCCTCTCCACAGGGGAGAAAGTACTTTAGCAGCTTGAATAGGTACAAAAAAGCAATTAGGATTTATGAGAGGTGATCTCACCCAGTCCTTACCACGCTGCTTTGAAGTTGCCAGATGGTGAGTGTGACTTTGGCTGTGTGCAGCCTAGGGACGAGCCATATTTCTATGGCCGGTCCTTTCATCCATCGATTTGGAAAGATCGCCAGCTCCAATGGGAGAGTTGCTGTTCTCCCGTGATCCAGCAAGAGCCCCTCCTAGCTGGTTGCCTCTTTGGGGTGACTTTCAGCCCTTTTCAGGGCCCCTCAGTGATCCAAAACTGAATGGGGGAGAGAGACGAAGTCTCCAAGCCGTCCATGGCAGCTGCGTGGCAAACCGGAAGTCGACAGTCCTTCATCTACAGCCTATTCTGTGATAGCTCAATATATTCATCATAGATAAATTAGAACTTAACAGAAGAAAAATACAAAGTAGGAAATGGGGTTAGGTGAGTTAAACATTTATAGACAAATCTCAAAAAAATTACACAAAATTTTGTTGCGAGTAGTAATATGCAACAGCAATTAAGTATGAAAATCATAAGCATATATTTTTCTAGGCAGAAATTTTATTGCAAGATTCTGATTTATGGTGCTATATTTCATAATACCGTAGTAAAGGTCTAAGTGTCAGAAGAAAGAATGGGAACAACTGGAAGCTCTTTGAATATCTGCATGTTAGTACTTTGTGTCTTGAGCCAGAACACAATTAGTGAATTATATTTCATCTACATTTTATACATTACCAATTATAGTAACTAGAATACTTTGTGTGAATTATAGGACTGATCTATATCTGGTCACAAGAACCAGTTTAAAGGTCCCTCCCCTCAAAAAAAATATAGGCCAGTCCTATGTGCTATTTAATTGAATTAACTATTTCTAAATATATATATTTAATATATTTTTAATTCTGTAATAAAGATCATTGTAGTATTCTCAATTAAGATGCCGATTAATTTGAACCACTACTCTGTTCAAGTAATCTGTACAATAATATTGTATACCTAACAACTATATTTTGTGCTTACATTTTCATATGTTTTCTAAATTGAAACTAGCTGTTACAAAGTGCTAAATCAAGACTGCTTTAATTTATACTGTGATCTATTACTTCAGATGTATGTACTTGAATACTCAATTGTAAATACAAGATCCAGTCTCAAAATATTTTGAAACTATAAATATAACAGACCGATTTTCAGTGTTGGCATTTAAGACGAATCATTGCTTTTGAATAGTTTTATGCCCTTGCAAGTGGCATTGTCCTATGCTGTGAAAATGGTAACTCAGAAAGGAATTGGGTCCCAATAGAGAAAAATCTGTTCTACTTAATTGCTTTGAGCTGAATTCCCCTAGGTCTCCAGTTTCTTTAGTAAGGTACTGTTATGTTTTTTTTCTGACTTGGGTGCAACTCAGTGGATTTTATTCCCAAATGAAGAATTATAGAATTGCAGCATGAAACTTTTAATTGCAATAAAAAGTAATGTCTTCTTCAAGCTGAGCTTTGATTTCAGGTGACTTAATGGATACAAATATTCTATATGAATTTCTAGGCAGCAATAGAGAAATGGTTAACACTTTCTCTGAGGTATTTCAACTTCTTAGATCATCCATGGACCTGGAATTTCTGTCAAATCTCCCATCCAAATAGTAAGCAGGCCCAATTCTGCTTAGCTTCCAATGCCACACCAATACATTCTGAGCTTGTCATATTTTCCTTGATGTTAAAAGGTTTATAGTTAGCAAGACCAAGAAACAAAAATGAGATGTTTCAGGGTGGTATCTATAAAAGAACTCTGGGTTAAATAAAGCATTTTGAAGTCCCCATCTTGATAATACTCAATTAGTCTTTTTAACATAACATTTCTCTCATGACTTTCACATCTGAGCTGCCTTTTTTGAGGTAAAGTTTCTAAGGCCATATCCTCCACTTTCTTACAATGGCCTTAGCATAGTCCAATGTAAAGAATATATCTCATTTCGTGTACACATTATGAACAAAGTGCATCAGATCACAGTTCTCTGTGTTCTGACATTAGTGAACACAAATCCTGAGATTCTTAAGTCTATAAGATACAAAGGAACACAGAAAACTATGTTTTTACAGAATGATGAGTACCTACTTCAAATAGAAATTACATCTCTGAAAAGAAGGAAGCCATAACACACGACTTGCATCCAAAGGTGTTTCGACACGATTTTTATCTTATAATGGTTCCATCTCATAGAATTTTATATAATCTATAGTGCTTCCAATTGTAATATCCTATACTCTCCTGCTGCTTTCTTTCATAGCAAAACAAAACAAAATGCTGACAAGGAAAAAAACCAGCTGCATAGAGCAGGACCATCCTTTTTGGTGATCTTAACACTTAGTTGATGTAGCAAAATTCAAGATGGCATGGGTTCTTTTGACAGCTGCAACACACTGCTGGCTCCTACTTAAATCTACCAGGATGCCCAGATTTTTCTCACCAGTACTACCACCCAGCCAAGTATGCGCTATGATGTTCCTATGCATCTCTTAAGTGCAAAATCTTACTAAGAAGAGAAAAACTGACAAAATATCACCGTTGTATAAGATCTTGAAATGGGGAACAATCTGATATATTTTTAAATCAGCAAACATTTCTATTGATTTGTATTGACCTCTTTCTTTTTAGATAGGAATATACTGTTTCTAGCAATGAAGTAATGAGCAATTAGATTTCAGATCCTCTACTAGCATGCTATCAATGGAAATCAATTTTCTATCAGTGAACATTTTGGAAACTCCCCTACATTTTGCATTGATTCATAAATATATCTACAAGTACAATACGGAAATTTGTGAAACAAATATGTATCTTCTGTTTTCCCATTCCTTTTCAGTTGCCATTTTAGTTATTCCAGCAAGAGACAAATTAGACCCTTACAGAGGCATTGTTTAGACACTATGCTGAACCACAAACTAGCCAACCATATTTTGGCCTAGTCGTGAAAAGCCAATGTAATTAGTTCATCCTTCAATTTTTGTGCAATCTCTCTCCTCTCAATTTTTTGAAAAAACAGAAAGGCTGAATCTATAGTTATTGCTGAATTTTTGCTAGTCATCTCTGCCTCATCTGAATTATGTTTTGCAGAGAACAATTTCAAGAACATGTTACCAGCTCCTCGGATTTTTTTTCTAAAATGGTGCAAACCTATATCATAAGCCTATTGGCTCTGTTGGCAAAGAAATTAGGCTTTAGGTTAAAAATCTGACCTATAAACGTTTTCATTTTTCTAAAATGGTGTTTCTTAATATTTTAATTTAATAATATAATTTAATTTAATAATATTTGTATACCACCCTTCTCCCTGAGGACTCAGGGCGGTTCACAGGGCAGAATAAAATACTAAATACAAACATTAAAAAGAAATTAAATGATTGCCCAAGTTAAAACAATTGGAATAGAATTCTAAAACACCAAGTTAAAATTAAAACACCAAAAATAAAAAAAAATAAAAAAAAATAAAAAAAACCCCACCAATCCCCATCAGGCTTTTTGCTCTCTGGTCTCCTGCTTTTTTAAAATTAAAATTTTGCAAAGGTAAATTGACAGGCGACACTTGCAGTTCTTTGGCCCCCTCCTCCCCATCGATATGGAAGATGAATTCAGGTATTTAGCCCCGCCTCTTAGCTTTTGCCTATCCAGTGACCCACGAGAAAGTTTGGCATTCATAAGGAGGTGAGCCAATTTGCTTGTGAGTTCACTAGCGTGTCCGCCAATGGGAGAATTCTGTTCACAGACACCGCCAATTTGTGGGGAGAGACAACTCGGCAGCAACCGCTGCCTTTGGGGCGGCAAGGGAAGGGACGAGGCCGGAGGTCCGGCCCACAACTGGTAAGAAAGGTGGGATCCTGAGGTGAGCTTGCTGCTGTTTTGCCTCTATTATGGGATTCCAGAAGGTCTCACCGTCCCTTGGCTGATGGCCTGACAGGGAGGGGGAGGAGAAGAAGAAGGAACAAACCCTTGTTCCCTCACCTTTGTGTCTGCTCCTCTTCCTCCTCCAGCTTCTGAAGGCGCTTCCCCGAGCCAGCTAGCGAGGGTGCTCTTCATGTACCTGTCCCGCCGCTCGCCTGGCCTTCAGCTTCCCGCTCCCTGTTTCGTTGTGCCCTCCGGCTTTTGAGCTCGGCGGAAGCATGGACCCTGACAGCCCACCTGTCGGTCACACACAGACCCCCTGGCCCCGCTCTTGCACATTGGGAAGTGCGTGCGCCAGTTCGTGTTTCTCTGTCCACTCCATTCCGCCCCTGAGGGCTGTAGAAAGGACATTCATTTAAATCTGGAAGGACTTAGGAGTAGAAATACACCGTTAGTTGTTAGTTTTTATCAGCTCCTGCGCTGGGAAGGATAAATGTTACCTGCTCCCTTCCTTGGAACGCTTCATGGACCCTCCTTGGGACCCAACCAGTGTTTATCCTGTTTCCTCAGCTTCCTCCGTTTGCCTTGTGGCACTTTGTGACGAAAGTTAGTGTAATCCGTACCTTAAACTATTTGAAGATTGGTGTTAACTATGTCAGATGTCCCACAGCCTTAAGTATATTTCAGATGGCAAACTTGCATGATTCTTATGGAAGCGTAGCTTAGATATATATCCCCTCAAAAAAAGTTTAAGACCCATGAAAATGTGAATTAAGTTATTGGCTTGGCAGAAGCTGTAAGCAATGCCATTTGTGACTGAGATGAATTTGGGTCTATTGCCCAAAGAAGTGAAAGTTTGGAAATTGATTTGGGGCCCTGCAGAAATACAGCTCTCTAATTAATAGGCTAGCATGCAGTTCAGTGCTGTACATTATTATCATTATTCAAATAAGAAAGTACTTCATTCTTATAAGATAAGTGAATTTGTATAACATGACTTCCTACATTTTGAGATTAGCTAATCAGTTGATTAAGGACTGGAATAGTTTAGACAAATAAACTACTAGTAGTTACTTTCCTATATGTAGCTTTCAGACCAACTGAAAATGACTTGCTTAATTACATATTATGCAAAGAGTTGTAATATTTATTATCACAGTCTCCAGTCCTCCATTGATCTTGTATTAGTATGTGAATCGGGAGGGTATACAGTATGTGTGTGTGTGAATATTATACATAAAAGCTTGGGGAAACATTCAGAGGTCCTGATGGTTACTGAGACCACTTCTACTATACATATTCTTTTGTAGAGCTTTGTCCTTCCTTTTCATAGCCACAAAGATGCACACTCACTCCATCTGTTCCAATATGCAGGTGATCTTTGGCATCCTTTGAAGTATTAGTTTAAATTATGGCTAATATTGTAGGGTTTCCCCTTTGTATTATAAATGTCTGTAAAGGCATAAGAATATGTTTATTCTAAAGCAGGGGTCCCCAACCCATGGTCCATAGACCGGTACCGGGCCACAGCATGCCAGCAATTGGTCCGCACAAACAAGCAAAGCCCCATTTGCGGGATGCAGGCAGTACATGAAACCACACCCCCTCCGGTCTGCAGAAAAAACTCTCTCCACGTAAATGGTCCCTGGTGCCCAAAAGGTTGGGGACCTTATTTCTAAAGCATATTTTTCATTCTTAAAATATTAATAGATTGTGAAATATATATGTTGTGTTGAGTTTTTTAAAATCTTATTATATATTTTCTTATAACAACAGGTTATCATTTTTACATACATAATTGGTGCTTATTCAATTAAAAAGAATTGTATCAAAGATCCAATACAAAAGAGATTCACTGCTTATGTATCATGCAATATGATTATCTGTTCAGGATTGCTTGTGTTTGAGAGTCAACAATATAGCAGACTTTAGAAAGCATACAGATTATCCTCATGTAGCAACAGTCTACAGGACAATTCAGTTATGATGATGAAAAAGTAACTTTGTGACCAATCTTTGCATTCATGACCTCCACAAGTCTGTAAAGCAAAGAAAAGCTGAAATAAGATTACAAGCACACTCCAGCTTAATTTAGCCAGCAGTTCATTTAATTGAGTTACTAGCCCCAGTTGTGGTTACCAAATAAGGACTATCAATTGGTTTAATTCTTGTGTCCATTGTAGATAATCTGTGAATGCAATTCTTTGAAAATGCTTGCTGTTTTATTTTATAGTTTTAATTGTAGTATTAAGCGAGAAGAGATTTCCATGTGATGATTATAGAGGAAAGTTGAGCAGGAATTGAAAAAATATCAGGTACATTGTACTGTACCTTTGCCATTCTTGATTGCCCTCCCCCCAAAGACTGAATTACAATGCCTATCATTCTTGGACAGCATAAAAAAAGCTAATGGAATATCCTTAAAAGTTTTCAGCATCTAAATAATATAAAATGAATTGCTCTGAAAATCAGAAAATATGCATATTTTTTACATTCAGGCAGGATTAAAATCATGTTTTTCAAATGAATAAATAGTGTATTTTCATTTAGATATGAATATAAAACCTATTCTTGCTGTATGGCTCGTTACTATGACTGATCTCCAAAAAAAGTATTTAAACTACTCTGTCACCTTTTTTACATTAAGCACTGGTTTCCTTACAGATATTCTGATTTAGTAACCACAGTTAGGACTGGCCACTCAGTCATTAAGCAAAGCAGTCACTGAGTAAAGCCACAAGTGTGCTTATGATCTTGAGCTTTGCTCTGCTTTGCAGACCAACAAAGATCATAAATACGAGGCTTGGCTGCAAAGTTATTTTTCATCACTTTTAAACAGTCTGTACCCGGAAGTTGTTAAACAAGGACTACCTGCATTTCCTCCATGTAATAAACCTGTAATTACCAATTGCATAATTGGCCATATGTTGAAAAGGATGATATTTCCGCAAAGGTTATCTGGGAATACTTAATTTTCAAGTTCTGATCTAATAATCTATATTATGCTGCATTCAAGCCAACATTGTTCAAATTACCAATATAGCCCAACACCTGATTCCAGTCCACTTTATATTCCAGCCATTTTAGATGAAACTTGACACTTGCTGCTTTTGCATCAATTTATTTTGAGTTGTACATTATCACAAACCCATTTCTTGTAATAATCAAATTGCTCAGTACAAAGAGTTCACTTCCACAATTTTATTCCCATTGAGATAGAAGTCCAATTCCCAATTCATCCTACCCCATGGGAATAGTTCTCATTTTGACAGCCAGTTTGGTGAAGTGGTTAAAGTCACTGAGCTAGAAATGAAAAGATCATGAATTGTAGTCTTGCCTTAGGTAAACGTAGGCCAACCACTTCCTCTTACCCCTAAAAAAGAAGCAGTAGCAAACCTGTTCAAAGACTGAATGGACTCGCCTACCTGTATTTGCCTGAAGACAAGACTGATCCAAAGGCATTCATATACAGAAGCCCCTTTTTAACTGAGACAATAGAGGAACTGTGAAATATGATATACACCCAGTATTCTTAAATTTGGATAAATTATAGATTAGGAGTATTCCATCTGCATTATGTTCTATACAGTAAGTTTTGTTGCAAGTGAACATTCCTTGAACTAAAATGGGAGAACAAGAGTCAAAATAGTTTTGATCTGTATTTTGAACTAGTTCTTTATAAGAATTCATCTTGTAATCAGTATTATTTATCTTTACAGCAGATGGCAGTAAAGTAAAAGCAAAGGCATAAAGCCTAGCATCTGTTGTGCATTTAAGAGAAAACAGCATTCTCAGTCTAAATAAAATTTTATTCACAAAAAAGTTAATTGAAATTCAAATAAGATGTTCTGTATAACTATAGCCTTTAATATAAGAAAAGAATATTAAAACAATATCAACATTTCTGAATCATATTTGCCTTCCCGTAGACCAATGTGATATGTGACATCAGCAAAGAAAATACTAGTATTGTCTGAAATGTTCAGTTCCAAGCATAAAAATAAATATCACATGAGAGTGCTTATATCTGCAACCAGTAACAATAGATTGGAGATGAAGAGTTGGATGTCTATCATCAAGCAGTGATTTATTCTGTTAAAATGAAATTTAGCACAAATGATCCACTTTATGAGGTTTGTAGTCCGGTTCAGTACTAACAACATACAATGTTATGATCTATATCATATTATATAATGTGGATGTGAAGGAAGCAACATAAAATTTCAGTTCCCAACTACAGATTTGAATAATTACAGTTCCAATTAGCAAAACAAGATTTAAACCTGGCACAACAATAAAACACTAGAATGAAACTAAAAATAATCCTCCTTTAAATCTCTAGTGTGGGAGGTAGGGAGTGAAAACACTGCTAGGCTTTAAAGATGCTATTACTCTATCCTATATCTTTGGTACAGCAAATGTATCATGGCTATAGTTTTCATCAGTATATTTGCAATCTTCATAATTTAGGATAAACTTCATGGTAAAAATTTACCCTAAACCCAAGGAAAGGTTCGCCAAGAAACAGTTATAACTCCAGTAGCTGAAGTTTCTCCATAATCCACAGCTGAGAAAGAAGACAAGGACATGTTAGCTAAGTCTGTTACTTTACACAGGTGCCTTCCTATAAAGGAGACTAGAGAAATGAGAGAAAAGCTCTTATGAAAACTCATAATAATTGTAGATTGTTATAGATATAGTGTTTTGTTTCAGTAAGAGTTATTTTTGAATTTTAAAAACTTCCCCTGTATCATTCCCCATAAAAATTCCATCTCTGGTAAGTAAATGGGTTTATTTTAAAATTTGTATTCTGGTTCTGGGAAATGAATGCAGTTTCCAGAGCACTAGGTCAAAGATAGTTATAGTTATAGTTATAGTTTATTTGATTTATATACCGCCCTTCTCCTTGGTAGGGACTCAGGGCGGTTCACAGGGCATATATAAAAAAGACAATACAAAAATTTAAAAAAGATTAAACCCATGCCCAATTAAAACAGTAATACAAATTTAAAAAACAATTAAAAACCCATAATCCCCCATCAGGCCAGACCAGCTATTTCAAACAGGTGGGTCTTCAGGCCCCGACGGAAAGTTCGGAGGTCTGGTGCCATCCGGAGCTCCACCGGCAGTTGATTCCATAATGCCGGGGCGCCCACAGAGAAGGCCCTCCCCCTGGGGGCTACCAGTCGGCATTCCCTGACTGGCGGCACCCTGAGGAGGCCCTCTCTGTGGGAACGCACAGGGCGGAGGGGAATCGATGCCGGCAGCAGGTGGTCCCTGAGGTATCCCGGACCCATGCCATGTAGGGACTTAAAGATCGTAACCAACACCTTGAACCTCACCCGAAAGACAACTGGTAACCAATGCAGCTCGCGGAGCAAAGGTGTAACATGGGAGTACCGGGAAACTCCCAAGACAACTCTCGCGGCCGCATTCTGTACCAGTTGGAGCCTCCGAGTGGTCTTCAAGGGAAGCCCCATGTAGAGAGCATTACAGTAGTCAAGGCGAGAGGTCACGAGCGCATGAGTGACCGTACACAAGGCATCCCGGTTCAGATAGGGCCGCAACTGGCGCACCAGGCGAACCTGGGCGAAAGCCCCCCTAGTCACGGCCACTATATGATCTTCCAGGGTAAGCCGTGAATCTAGGAGGACTCCCAAGTTGCGAGCCCTATCCACAGGGGGTAAGAGCTCACCCCCCATAGAAAGAGATGGAACATTTTGAATGTGCCGGGATGCCGGAATGTACAGCCACTCAGTCTTGTCAGGGTTGAGTTGAAGTCTGTTCCTCCCCATCCAGACCCGAACCGCCTCCAGGCAACGGGACATCACGGCGAGGGCATCACTGGGGTGGTTTGGGGTCGAAAAGAAAAGTTGGGTATCATCGGCATACTGATGATACCCAACTGCAAAACCACGAATGATCTCACCCAGCGGTTTCATATAGATGTTGAACAGGAGAGGCGAGAGAACCGACCCCTGAGGAACTCCACAAACGAGAGACCTAGGGGCCGATCTCTGCCCCCCTGCCAACACCGACTGCGAGCGTCCCAGGAGATAGGAGGAGAACCACTGAAGAACTGTGCCTACCACTCCCAATCCCCTGAGACGCCGCAGCAAGATACCATGGTCGATGGTATCGAAAGCCGCTGAGAGGTCTAATAGGACTAGGACAGAGGAATATCCCCTATCCCGCGCCCTCCAGAGATCATTCACCAGAGCGACCAATGCCGTCTCCGTGCTGTACCCGGGCCTGAAACCCGATTGGTAGGGGTCCAGATAATCCGCTTCATCCAGGACTAGAGGGAGCTGATGCGCCACCACACTCTCAACAACCTTCGCAAGAAAGCGAAGGTTGGAGACTGGACGAAAGTTGTTCAAAACAGCTGGGTCCAGGGCAGGCTTCTTGAGGAGAGGTCTCACCACCGCCTCCTTCAAGACGGTGGGGAAATAACCCTCACTCAGAGAAGCAGATATAACCGCCTGGAGCCAGCCTCGTGTCCTCTCCCTAGCTGCATAAACCAGCCAGGAAGGGCACGGGTCCAACAAACATGTGGAGGAGCTCAGCCTCCCCATAATCCTGTCCACTTCATCAGGGGTCACAGAATCAAACTCTTCCCAGATAACATTGACAAGACCGCCCGTGTCCTGATCGCCTGACTCTGCCCAGCTGGAGTCCAAACCGGTCCGAATCCGAGCGATTTTATCCGACAGATGTTGACTAAATTCCTCGGCACGACCTTGCAAGGGATCCTCCCTCACCTCCTGATTAAGAAGTGAGCGAGTCACCCTAAACAAGGTGGCCGGGCGATTATCTGAATCTTTTGGCTTCAAGTTATATCTGAATTGTTTTGATTTTGTTTTGATGTTATGGAAGATGGGCCTACCAATATAAACATGGGTTTCGCAAGGTGGCAGTAAGGATTCTTTTTATAGTCTTTTTGACTTGGGATAAAGGTAACAGCGTTCCGTGCGCCTTTGGCGTCTAGTCATGCTGGCCACATGACCACGGAGACATCCTCGGACAAGCGCTGGCTCTTCGGCTTTGAAACGGAGATGAGCACTGGCCCCTAGAGTCGGAAACGACTAGCACGCATGTGCGGGGGAACCTTTACCTTTAAAGGTACAAAAATGTAAAAATTTTATTTAAATATAGTTTTAAGAGTTTATTCACATAAACGTGTAGAATGTAGTACTGTATATCATTTCTTTTGTGAAATTGGAAGTTAGATTAGGATGCTGGGCTAATGATCGGCAGGCTCACATTCAAGACCCGGTTGCTACTATGGGACGGGGTGAGCCCTCATCACATGCCCCTGCCAACTCAGCAGTTCAAAAGCAGGTGACTGCAAATAGAGAGATGGATACTACTTTGGTGGGCAACTTAATGGGGATATGAAAGGAGCCCCAAACTGGGCATCTTCCGGGCAAGAGGGATGTCACCATTCAATCCTTTTAACCTGGAAGCGCTTCAATGCACCCAATACCAATATAGGTGTTGCCTATTTTGCATGCACACATGACTTTCTGCCTTCAGAACCAGTATGAAGAAGGAGGAGGAGGAGCAGGAAGTGGTGGCAGCAAGGACTAAAAGTGAGCCCAATGCTGACAGAGCCCCCATGTTATGAAGCTTGGGATGTTGGCAAGTCTACCAGAGGGGAGAGTGAGGCAGAGTAGAGGAGGAAAATCCATGGGGAGGGGACAGTAGCATAAAGCCCAGCACTCTAGTGCTGCAAGAACATGACACTCACACCAAAGAGGGCAGGGTGGTGGTAGACATGGCAATGGAATACAGTGGTACAGAAAGGGGAGAGATGGGCAAGTGAGTTGGGTGAGGAGAATTGAAGCAGAGGCAGTTTGTGCAGGTCTGAGAAGGACCAAACCAGGAATGGTATGGTTTGGAGTGGGTCCTTCCTAATGATTGGGTGGGATTTGATTAACAATGACAACCAGGACTGCTGAGATCACTGTCAACAAGCAATGCAGCCAAACAATGATGTGCTTTATAGGTCATATCATCTTATGACCTTTTGTTTAATAAATGTCTGAAATTATGATGGCCTCAGAAAAAGTGCTTTACGGCCCATAAAGCACTTCCAGCCATTGCAAAACATTGTACCACTACCTCTGCAGTCACATGATGATGATCTGGGTGCTTGGAAACCTGTTCACATTTACAACTGTTTACCAAGTTCCCCACGATCATGTGATCACCATTTGCTATCTTCTCTGCTAGCTTCCTCAGAAAGTCAATAGGAAAGCCTGAGGAGAAGATTGCAAGCTACTACTGCCTGCTGAGAGGACTCACTGCCATGTCTGTTATGAATACGGGGAGATTGCTTGTCATAAGTCTTCTGTTCACTGATTGGAATTGTTTAATGAAGGCAGTGTATAAGTACACAAAAACAACATTTGTGAAAACTCAGTAATTTATGTTTTTGTTATTTTTTAATTTTTGGTTTCCACAATAAACAAAAAGAAAAGGGAGGTAGACATGGAAAGGGTTTGAGACATTTTTCAATGAAAGTATGTGAAAAGGTCCAGCATAAAGGAATCACATCCTATAATGAAGTTGTTGTTAGTTAGTTGTTAGTTCAATAAGTAAAATGTCTTAAGTACATCATTAAAATGTCTTAAGTACATTTCATAACCCACTCAGTGCACTGGCATATCCTTCCTTAAACAGTTCTAGGAATCTTTATAGTTATAATAATAAGTTATTGATATGTTATCCTGTCTTCTGATTTCAGACAATCTAACTTACTGGGGAAAAATTAAGCCAAATTAAACACAAGACTGTTTTTAGTCAAAACTGCTATTCTGTTTTAAGTGCTAAGAACATTTTCTTGTTCTTATAGGCCACAAGCCTAGACTATGACTGACTACTAAAACATATTGTGTAAGCAGAACTTCTGATTTTTAAAAATATCAGCAGCAAAATATCAGCTCTCCTACATTTGCCTCATTTCCGGTGAAATAAGAAACATTTTAAAGCCAGTTTGGTATAGTGGGATGGTTAAGATGCCTAGAAATCCAGGAGATTGTCCTACCTTAGGTATCAAAGCCAGCTGGGTGACTTTGGGCCATTCATTCTCAGCCCAACCCAGCCCATAGGGTTGTTGTAGGGAAATAGGAAGCAGGAGTATTATTTATTTATTTATTTATTTAGTTACATTTATATACCGCCCTATTCCCTGAGGACTCAGGGTGGTTTACAGGGAATTAAAAAATCCATCATACAAAAGTTAAAAAACCAAATTAAAAAATATTAAATTGACCCTGTATACTTAAAATCCCAATTAAAAATTTCTCCTCAGCCTGGGCCCGAGAGCTCAAACAGCCAGGTCTTCAGGCCCCGGCAGAATGATCGGAGGTCGGGGGCAGTTCTCAGCTCCACCGGCAGCTGGTTCCAGAGGGCAGGCGCTCCCACTGAGAAGGCCCTATCCCTGGGTGTCACCCGCCGGCAATCTCTCACCGGCGGCACCCTGAGCAGACCCTCCCTGTGGGAGCGCACTGGGCGAAGGGCGTTTGATGCCGGCAGCAGGTGTTCCCTCAAATAGCCCGGACCCAGGCCATGTAGGGCTTTATAGGTAATAACCAGCACCTTGAATTTCACCCGGAGGGCAACCGGAAGCCAATGCAGCTCGTGGAGTAGAGGTGTTACATGGGAGTATCGGGAGACCCCCATTACAACTCGCGCGGCCGCATTCTGCACCAGTTGAAGCCTCCGAGTGGTCTTCAAGGGCAGCCCCATGTAGAGAGCGTTACAGTAGTCCAAACGGGAGGTAACAAGCGCATGGGTAACTGTGCGTAGGGCGTCTCGGTCCAGATAGGGACGCAACTGGCGCACCAGGCGAACCTGTGCAAAAGCCCCCCTGGTCACGGCTCCTATGTGGTCTTCAAAATTGAGCCGTGAATCCAGGAGGACGCCCAGGTTGCGAGCCCTATCAACGGGGGGTAACACCTCACCCCCCATCGTTAGAGGTGGAATAAGTTGGTTAACCCGAGATGCCGATATGCACAGCCACTCAGTCTTGGCGGGATTGAGACGAAGCCTGTTTCTCCCCATCCAGACCTGAACCGCCTCCAGGCACCTTTTTGTTCCCTTGAGTTGTATATTAAAATGATGGGATATGTCAAACTCAATTTCATTGAGGGCTGCATCAGCATTGCAGTTGCCCTCAGGGGGCCGGGTGGGTGTGGCCAGGGTGGGTGTGGACTACTGGGTGGGCGTGGCTAGAGTGCGTATGGCCTACTGGGTGGGTGTGGCCAGCTCTACATCGTTCGCCTCAAGGGTGCCTATGGGGGCCTGGGCAGGACTGGGAGAGATCTGAGGGTCTCTGGCAGAAGGAGGGTCTCTGGGCCAGGGCCAAGGCAGTGGGGGCCGTTCCCTCACTGTTTCCAGGATGGCTACGCGGGCCACATGAAACCACTTTGCGGGCCAGATCCGGCCCCCGGGCCTTGTGTTTCACATGTCTGGGATAAGATAATAAATGCTAATTAAAATATAATAATATCTCAGGTTCTTGGGAAGGACTTGATAGTTGAATAAAAATGCCAAATATGCAACAAACTATAATCATAATTACAGTTTGTTGCTTATTTACTTATGCAACATATTTAAGAATAATTTAATTTATTCACATTTTTCCTTTGTGTTGCACACTGGAAAGCTAACTAGGCATACTGTATTAATCATAAGTATATCAACATAAAAAAAGAGTTGGATAGTTCATGCAATTTTATTTGTGACTTTCAAATTTCTGGTCTTTGAATAGCTTTGTTATTTGTAGAAATAGTGTGTTTACTGTTATTTTATGAAAGTTTGTTTATATAATTATATTAAATGGATTTTAACTATTTTAGGCATCAGTAATGAGTTGTTAATTTATTTATCAGTCCTGTTTTTAAATAGGCTTACAATCAAAAGAATATTAGAGAGTTTATGATGCTCTCAGTGTGTTGATGACAATAAACATTATTTTAGAGGAGACAAAGGAGATCAAATGGTTACGACTCAGCTATATAATGCCAAAACCTAGGGGCCAGAATAGAGAATGTAAATTGTTGGATATAGTAATTTTCATTAGAAAGAGAGGATTGATGTTAATTTTACATTTTATTTTTTACCTATTTACATCATAGGAGCCATTGTTACAATCTTACAAATATTCTTTAGCATATTGATTGAACTATATTTTATTTATTTATTTATTTATTTATTTATTTATTTATTTATTTATTTATTTATTTATTTTTACATGGCCACCCAATTCACTCATGGTGAGTTTAGGCAGCTTACAGAAATAAAACCCCAAATACAAAACCCAATATACACTAACGCCCCCTCCAGCAACAATTCTCCACAAACTACTTGATGGGCTCCATATAACCTGGCGCCCCCAAGGCCACTGGCAAAACTGTGTCTTCAGGTTTCATGTCTTACATGCCTATATACAGATACTCAAGTCAATGTGTATACAATGGGTTTTGTCTTATTTGTATTTTCTATTTAACTAACTTGTACATAACATTCCACTACTCTTCCATTTAAAATGAATTGTCCTTACGGAAATTTTGCTATTATCTGAATTTGCAAAAGATTTACTATGGTTCATATTGCTTAAAGCAATTCTGTAATGCCAGAGTTTTTCCTAATTTAAGAAAGATTCATATCAGTAAACAAACAGTTTTGAAGGGTGCTTTCAAAGTGAGCAAAGAAGCTCTTCAAACCTACTGCTTAGACACTGGTATGATTGCATCTTTGAAAAGTTTCTAGAGGCACTTCCAAAGCTTTTCCCATTCTCCAAAGCATATGTGCATGCAAAGATACCTGTAATAATTGCCACTGAGGGAACCCCCATACCAGTCTAAATGGTTTATTTAGCCATAGTATCTATTCTTTTTTTCATTTAATTTCATTTTTGTTCTGAAGAGAGGCAAGCAACAATTTTTGGAACAAATAAAGAAAAAGAAAATTCAGCTGCAAGAATTTTTGCTGCAGGTAAAATTTCCCAAATTTAAGGTGTCATTTAGACCTAAATTCATTGTGTTTAGCAATATTAAATTGTCCAGGTATTTTATTTAATAGAAAAGACATCAAATGTTATCTTGACCTAGTGTATCAGAACAAAGCATGGTGATGTTTCGGTAATTCTCTTTATAAATACAAACAGATTCTGGTTGTATTACCATAAAATAGAATGAACCATAGGATTCATACCATGCCTATTTATTATTGCCCAAAGCAATGTTTTCTAAATTAACTTACAACTACTTACTGGACACTGAATACTTTGAAACATACTGTTCCTGTGATACTTCAATTTCAGCTTGGCTAACCCAGTAATTGCCTCATAATTTGATGATAATGCTGGGATTGGGCTAACTCCTCATGAATTACAGGATCAGAGAATTGAAAACTGAATTGGCAAAGACACCTCAGGCAAGCATGGGCACCTTTGCTGTACTCTTTGGCAGCTCCTTAAGGATATTGTACTCTACTCTGAACTACTGAGGAAAATACAGAAAGCGCTATTTGAGCCTTGAAACAGGCACAACCTCTTTAAATATTTGACAAGAAATACAGCAAGGGTACCCATGCCAGGTCTGAAGCACCTTTAACATCTTTGCATCTAACTAATGCAGGTTTCCTCTCATAACCATCAGCCAAAGTTCTCAATAGTTGAAGACCCAGGACTCCCTAAAATAAAGAATTTGGTTGGGTATATCTCCCCAATAATTTCATTGGGGTTAAGGTTGGGGAAAAATAAATATCTGAAATAAACCCACATTGCAATAAACAATACAATATACAAGAACCAACTGCAAAATGTCAACCAAGCACATAACAAATGAGAGGGAGCCCCATTCAACTGCCCCCCTAATGTCCAGGAGAAGAGTCAGGTCTTTCGGTTTTTCTAAAAGTGAGAAGAGTTGGGACCTCTTGGGAAGAGTTGGGAAGGTGGGTTGATCATTCCAGAGTGCAGAGGCAATTACAGAAAATACACACTTCGAGGTTTCTTAAGATGACAAGCTTTAAAAGAAGGTATTTGGAGCAAGTCCTGTGCCAGGTAGGGCTTTAGAGTTTTAAAGGTAATAGCCAATACTTTGCATCACAAAGTGAATATAAAAGTCTACAGTCCCCAGTTGAAGTGTCAGGTTTTTGAGATGTAAAAAAAATCAGACCAAGATAAATGAGTTCAGAATTCTTTCCACCTTTCCACCACAATGTATAAGCCGTGCAATTCAATTGAAAAACAGACTGAAATCTTTTAGGGGAAATATGTTTTTATTTTCTTCCTTGAATGAAATTAATTTGATAACATTCCCAGTATTGTGTTAATACTTTACTGTTTGTTACTCAAACTGACTTTGCTTTAAATTAAATCTAAAAGCAAGAGAAAATTAGAAAAGCTAGAGCATGGTGACCTTAAATTATACTGAAAACATTGCAGTATAATGTTATAATGTTTCTAATAATGTGGCTACTAAAATTATTTTTTCAAGAAGAGATTTTCTTAAAGCAGTTAAGAACTATCCTAAGTGCTATTTTCATCATCAGGATGAAAGGAGGAGAAAATGTATTTTGCTGCTGACGTTTAAATCCCTTGGATTTAGTTCAAGAAAAGGTTCTGGCCTAACCAAGTTTCCTTTTTGCTCAATTTCAAACTTGTTTAATGAGGTAGAAAAGCTTATCAACTCCTATTGCCTGGTATGAAAAATGTGTTTTAATTGGAAAACTAGCATTTGAACCTGCTGAGATGGCAATTGCACAAATGCACGTATAGCTTTAGCTGAACCTAGTTATGTTTTAAATATGTCTTTGAGTTATGAAATAATCAAGGAAATATAATTGTATTTGGGCATGCATTAATGTACAATTTAGAAAATGCAGTTACGTTCTACAGGACGTATCCTCTATTACTTTTTTCTCTTTTGCAGATTTGAATACCTGTTCAGTTTTGAAGATACTTTTGAAATCCATGATGACAATGAAGTATTGAAACAAATAAGAAAGTCACTTAGCCTAGAGGCAGGCAAATGCTCATCAGAAGGTTTAAAAACAGCTAAATCCCTGGTGCCCAAAGCTTTAGAAAATTATGTTGCAGGTAAAGTGACCATTTTGTGCATTTGTAGATTAAGTAGAAAACCTCATGTTTGTGAAATATTTCTAATGATGTCAAATTGCATGAGGATGAAAGTATTGAGTGATTTATAAAAGCTGGCAGATTATACAACTAATTGGTACTTTGAAATTTCTGAAATTGGAGATTTAGAACTCATAAACAATCTGTGATATTTAAATTGGCTACTATTCTAAATGGCCTCATCAGTAATTCTTCCTGCCTTCCTGCTAATTAGTAAAAAGGATCTATCCGCATATTTTAGCAGTTCTGTGAAAAATCTATACATCTGACAGTTTACTTCAATTCTTTACTCAAAGCCTATATGATGACTAGTTTTGAGATCTACGATAGCCACAAATAAAATAGGGTAGATACTCATATTTAACAAATAAAAGAGGGTGTATGAAAAAGTTGTTTGTGTCTGATTATCCTAAAAGTGATAGAAAAAAAGGTGTCATATGTAAATAAGAGAGATGTGGAAAAATCTGGTCTCAGCTGAGCTATTCTTGAAGTTACACTTTTTGTAGTAGGCATATTTCTCTCAATCCATATTTTACCATTATGTCAGTGTTTTCCCTGTTTTTCCATATCCTAGAATACCACATTAAAAAATGCTGCATTAATGCAATATGATATTCAAGTATCTTTTTTTCTAAATACAAGGAATTAAATCTTAACTTTGTGAGGTTTTAAGAGTTATGCTTTTGTTATATTTTTTTTCTATCATTCCTATGCTTAAATGAAAACTTTTCACTGAATTCAGTTATTTATGAGGTATAATAGAATAAAACACTATAGCACAGCGCTTAAGAAAGATAGCAAGAAAACAGTGCATTCTTTAATTTATAAAGAAAGAATGGTGCTAGCTCTCTTCAGGAATAGATTATAAATCAACAATAGCTATTTAGTTAATGTCTTCCATGAAATACTACAGGAGATCTCATTTGTGGAATCATAATTATATTAATTAGAAAAATTGAAATCATATTGTATGTTTTAAACTTCCTATGGGGAAATATGGTACAGTTCCTTCCCATAGTGTAGCTAATGTAATACACATTTTGCATTTGGAGAAGAGATGCTTATGATAAATCCAGCGTCAGTGATTGACAGAATATGCTCTTAATGAAGGAAATGTTGAGAGGGATTTTTTTTCCAGGATTTCAGACATCTATACAGCATTCCTAAATCGAGGAATACAGAAAAAATAATCTGTTTTTCTATTTGTATTCCATAACGTACTGTATCTTCATCTGAATAAAAATATAACATCTATGTGAAATTTTGCCCTCATATATTTTCAAATGTTCTTTATGTAGTTTTATTCCAAATTTTACTTTTTTAATTTAATAGAGCCATGGTGGCACAGTGGTTAGAATGCAGTACTGCAGGCTAACTCACTGCTCACTCCAGAAGTTTGATTCTGAGCAGTTCAAGGTTGACTCAGGAATCCATCCTTCTGAGGACGGTGAAAGGAGGACCCAGATTGTTGGGGACAATATGCTGACTTTGTAAACTGCTTAGAGAGGGCTTTAAAGCACTGCGAAGCAGTATATAAGTCTAAGTGTTATTGCTATTAATTGTGTTTAAAGAGGCCTAAAGAAAAGATGCAACTAATATCAGAGAGACTGAAAGCTGCTTATAATTGTGCACAGAAGGTATATAAACAAGCAATATGGTAAGTGATTAAACTGTATAAGGACGCAAAGTTTCTTAATAGACAAATGAATTTTTCAGAACATTCATTATCATTGTTGCATGAAGGTAGATGGCCTTCCTAATACACTAAGCCCATGTCTATACAGTAGATTGAAAAGAAAAAATGAAATTCTTATTCAGTTTATTGGATCACTTATTTACCCTTTGTTTGGTTTAATCCTCACATTGTTTGCAGACTTAACAGTTAAGTACATGCATTTTACTTTGGCCTTTTTTAAAGTGTTTGTTTGAGGAAGAACAAATAGTGCAAATATTTAAAGAAACTACAGGGCTCTTCAAAGTATTAAAAAGAGGAAAGGTGGATAATAATACATTTCCACAACTTTAAAAATCTGTTTTCAACCTTTAAAAACATGTAACAATAAATCCATAACCAAATGCCATTGTAAATGGTGTAGAGCTAATTAGATAACAAACTCTGATTTCTTCAGAGTTAACAGTATGGTTGGGAATATGTCATTGCTCATGACTGAAGTATAAGTTAATGAATATTGTTAAAAAAATAAGCCATTTCAGCCAAAAGCATTGTGCTTTGTTTCAAGGATAGTGAAAGAAACATTTTCTGTTGATGTATTAGATAACAGTTTGATTCTATAGTTATTTTTGTTTTATACATGAACACTGCTATATCTCAGCAGGTGTTAAGAACTGGATCTAAAGCTAAGCAGGGCTGGTTGTAGTTACCACTGATCAGAACCCCAAAGGTTTCCAAAGAAATAAGCTATACTGGGGAGTTTTTCAAAAAAAAAATCCAAAAGAAACTACAGTTACAATTTTTGTCCTCTTTGGCATGTCCACCCCTCCAAATAATCATAGCCAGGGCTTTTTTTTGTCATAGAACACCCAGAATGGAGTTCCAGCACCTTTTTTGGATGGAACCTTGTAGGACAGGTAAGGCGGGTTGTACGATGTGTGTGAGTTCTGGCACTTTTTTTTTTTTTACAAAAAAGCACTGATCATAGTTATGTTGACAGTCTTCAAGAGTCCACCTTGACTTTAAGATTTATTTTAGATCCAAGCAGAGAGAGTTAAATAGGAACACCTTTAATTGATGTTCTATGTCAATGTTATCCAAAGAGATAAAGAATAAAGAACCTTTAAATGCTACATATAGTCCAATAGCATGCATCACCTTTTTGTTCTTTTAAAAACAATAATAGAGATAGCCTATTTTGCATCATAAGTCATATTGTAAATGATTTTGACCCAAGAATTTAGCTATTATGAAGTATAAAAAGTAGCCAGTACAAAATCTGGGGTATAGCTAAGAGTAGATCTCTGAACTTTGTTGCAGAACTTGTTTTTAATTCTTACTTGGAAATGAATCAAACATTTTGTTTACAACCGCCCAATTCTCTGCAGAAAGCAAAACTACAAAAGGCACCGCAGCTAAAATATGAATTTATTACAAAATCGTAAGAAGTGTGAGCTGTGGCCAATGTTCTGATAATCCACTTTAGATTTTAACAAACACTTGATCCAGCTTTAGAAAAGAGCTCTTTGAAGCAAAGCTTTGAATGGAACTATTGGCTGCTTTTATGATTCAAGAGGAAATAATTCCTATAGATGGTACATTTAACATACATGTTACATACATACAATACTAAATTCATTACATTTTCATGCTCTATTTGTTTCATGTATATACTCTTTTGCATAATTCTAATTGTGGTAAGGTGAGGTGCAAAAGGGAAGTAGGGCAGAAGAGTCCTAGCTCTATTGTTTAATTTTTTCTCTCTGAGATCCCAAGCAGTTATATTCACATATATAATTCTGTAATGGGTAGTAGAAATAACTAACAAACAGGAGGAAGAGCAGCAACCAAAGCAAGAGACAGGTAAAAGAACTTTCAGTCTCAGACAGAAATGACACACACACCCCTACTTCTCAGGCAGTGAGGGAAGGATGGATGAAGCACATTCAGACTTGCAGAACTTTGTTACTGTAACCTTACAATAATAGTAGTATAAGCATTCATAACTTTGGTTTTCTAGCATCTACCTCAAAAGGCTGACAGATTCTCAGAAAGCTGTATTTTGTATCCATTCTACATTCTTGGGGTGGGGGGAATTGCATCAAAATTAGTTGCTAGATTTATTAATCAAGTAGGGCTCAGTCCACTATTTTCCTAGCATAGCATTGGTGAACATAGGGCTCTTTAGAAAAAAAAGGTTATTTAGCAAAACCCATTTTTATCTCTGCTTGCCTAAGAATGGTTCTTAGTTATTACAAGGAATGAGCAGCTGCTGACCTTGATACCGGAGGACTAAAAAAGACATCCCATTCTCTACAGCAGTATTCCCGTAGAAACTCTAGAGGAAGATAGCACAAGAGTAGGACTCAGTGGAGTATTAAATTTAATCAAAAGTAATTGGCTATTGTGGTTGAGAAAAAGAAAAATATTCTTTAGACAAACAAATATGGCAATGATACTCAGAAGACCTTGACCATAATTTTGGGATACATTCATTTTGTATTATTTTATTGATAGGAGAAACACATTGTTGGAAAAGTTTACCTATTTTATTTTTTAAAAAGTTTGTAAATGTATAATAATAAAAATAACATGGATGTTCACAAAATATTTCCTATTTGTGTTTGTACCAATTTTTGAATTTTACTCTGAGCCTGGACATTATAAACAATTCTCAAATAGTCTTTATAATGCTTATAAGCTGAAGCTATTATCTCATATATACAGGTAGTCCTTGACTTACAACCATAATTGAGTCCAACATTTCTGTTGTTAAGTGAAACACTTATTGAGTTTTGCCCCATTTTACAACTTTTCTTGCAACAGTTAAGTGAATCACTGAAGTTAAGTTAGTAATATGGTTGTTAAGTGAGTCTGGATTCTCCATTGACTTTGCTTGTCAGAAGGTCATAGATGATCATGTGACCCCAGGATAATGCAACTGTCATGAATATGAGTCATTTGCCAAGCATCTGAATTTTGTTCATGTGATCATGAAGATGCTACAACAGTGTGAAAAATGGTCATAAGTCACTTTTTCAATACAGTTGTAACTGAATGGTCACTAAATGAACTGTTGTAAGTTGAGGACTACCTGTGTTTGTTTATGGAATTCTTGGAGTGAGCTTTATCTTTTGGCAAACATGCTTAATTCAAATTTAATTTTGTCATCAATAATTTCCATGCGAATTCAGCACTGTAAATGATACAACTAAGATTTAAAATATTTTTTTAAAAAAGTTAAACCTTGGAAAAATATTAGAACAGAGGTTCCCAAGCTTTTGAACACCAGGGACTGGTGCCATGGAGAAAGGTTTTTCCACGGACCGAAGGGTGTGTGGTTTTGCGTACTGCCTGCATCCAGCGGATAGGGCTTTGCTTGTTTGTGCAGCCTGGTTGCTGGCATGTTGCAGACCGGTGCCAGTCCACGGACCAGGGGTTAGGGACCACTGCATTAGAATATAATATCAGTTTCATAAACTGAGAAGCTCTCGAACTGCACAGAATAATTGCTTGATTAGAATTACCTAAGCATTATAATCTGTGTAAAAAATTGCCACTTTTATGTTCCATATAAATAATATCCAATAGAAAATATCCTATTTTTCTCTCAGCTTTTTAAAAATAAACTTTAATAGTGGTATTTCTCCCATTTAACTATGTACATATTGCTTATTCTTTAAACTTTGGCAACATGGAAAATAGCAATGATCCAAAAGGCCAACTCCTAAGCATAGGAAGCGTAATAAACATGTTATCATCTCAAGAATGTAACAGAGGTATGTAAAGATCCAGCATATTGTGATGAGCTATGTGTGTGTCACAAATAAATCTGCAGAAGTATTAATACTTATATTACTACTAGCTGCTTTTACTTGCCAATTGTTCTTTTGTAGAGAAACTATTGGTCAATAATATTGCTATTGCCCCATAATATATTCAGTTTATGTGGCTAGTTAGATTTGTTGTGTGTGGTGGTGCAGTGGTTAGAATGTAGTATTGCAGGCAAACTCTACCCACAGCCTTTAGTTCAACCCAGACTGACTCACGATTGACTCAGCCATCCATCGTTCCGAGGTCAATAAAATCAGGACCAGAATGTTGGGGGCAATATGCTGATATTTGTAAACCACCCAGAGAGTGCTGTAAAGCACTATGGAGAGGTATATAAATTTAAGTGCTATTGCTATTAATACCTGGCAAGGAAAAAATCTTTGCTAGTAGAAGTATAGCATGCTTATAAAAACGTTATTTTGTGGTATGACACCTTTTATACACATTTTTATGAAAAAATTATATAAAAAGACATTTCTGTATATTTCAAGTTATTTCTATTTTATTAAAAGGTGAAATGAAGCATACAGAACAGGGCATGTATTTGCATTTGACTGAAGTGAAAAGCATGCATATCCTGAAGAAAAATAATATCCAGCTGCTTGTGACTTGAGAAGTAAAATTAAACTGTAGAGCGGAATAAAATAATTTAAAGACAACTGGGGTTGTTCTTGTTTTCAAGCAAAACACCATAGCAGAAGAAAGCTGTCAAAGGTTAGTGTTTGTTGCATGTGTTCTCCATCTCAAAAAATTATCTTACAGAGTAAACTACAGGGGAAATGGGGGTCAAGCCAAATTGATATTTTCAAAATAAATAGAAGGCTAAATTATTTTCAACATTTCATAAGCTCTTGCACATCATACAGTTGATTGTGGTTCTTAATTATATGATTCCACTTCTCATTCCATTTTAGATACAGCTTGTAATTCAAATACAATAAAAATAGAATATTTTCTAAGAATCTAATCCTATTCTTTTACTTGAAATCAAGTCCTGCTGAAATTAGTGAGAAGTATTCAGAAATGTGTTTGTGAGTGCAGCCAAAATAATAGATAACTTGGTTGAGAGCAATAAATATGCAAAAGTGAAGTGCTCAAAGGATGAGTAAAATATGCCATTAAAAATGTTTGAATCATATAGTACGTTTAATCCCATCTACACATTTTATTTGTTCACTAACAACCATAGTACACAATTAGGACCAGAATCTCTGTTGTTGAGCACCCACATGACTGGCTCAACAACTGCAATCCCTGCTCTCCCAGTTCCGATCATTAAGGAGATGGAGCAAAACAGCTGCGTATTGAAGGAGGGCAGAAGGGATCTCTTGTGATGTGTTATAGAAAAGAAGCCAGGAACTTCATTTCTGCAGTCTGCCATGGGAGTTCAGCTCCCCTGTGTGTGTGCAAGCAAATTCACATAGCAGGCTGCAGAAACAAACCTTGGATCCCAAGAATCTGAATTGCATTTCTGCAGCCCATCAGAGGAATTCATCTTTCCTTCAGGTGTGGAAGAGAGAGCTGCAGTAACAGAGCTGGAATCTTCAGGATCTGAGCTCCATTTCTGCAGCTCGATGGAGAAGTTCCCCTTCTGTCAGTAGGCAAACCTTTCACTCTTGAAGGACTGCCTGGGTGGGTGGTGGAGATATTAGCTTTATGCAGAGCTGAAATCCTCTCCTGGTTGAGATTCCCTCCTGGCAGGAAGCTCTCTCCATCTCAGAGAGGCTGCCAGGAGTGAATTTCAGCTCCACAACAGGTGGCATCTTCTCTTCCCCACTGACTTTCTGGGAAAGTTGGCAGAGAAGATTACAAATGGCAATCACATGATTACAATTTTCTTGGTAATTGTCATAAGTGCAAACATTGCAACCACTCAGATTGTGACCGTGTGTGTGTGTAAAATTTTATAACAGCCAAATGTGCTTTATAGGCCATAAAGCACCCTTTCCAAAGCTGTCATACTTTTGAACAATCATAAAGTAACCAGTTGTAAGACTAGGACTACCTATAGAAAGTCCATATCTATGATCAAACAAAAGGCAGCCCCTTTGTTGGAAGCTCCCATTTGATTATTCCTAAAAAGGAAGTTTTGAGGTATTGTTTGATGTGCTAATAAGAATTATAAAAATGATTTCTCAGATAACCATCATCTTTTTGCAGTCTCTGAAATAAGTAGAATAAAAGCTCCCTCCTAGTAAAAAGTAGTGCAAAAGTACAGGAACAGAAAATGAACAATACTGTACAATCCTAGATGTGTTTACTTAGCGATCAGACCATTGTTGTTGTTGCATCACAGATTTCTGCAGACTTTTACTTTTTTGTGAAATCTTTGAATTCATCTTGCAAACCTGGGTGTAAAAGGAATAAATCTCTAACTCCCTTTTCATTATTTTTAATTCTGAAGACGAATAGTTGGAATGAACTACCTGATCCAAAGTATAAAATATTAAGTAGAGATTTCTTTCATTTACTGTAATTAGTATAATTTTAAGCAAAGAAAAAATCATTTTTATTTAAACAAAGGAAGTGGTAATCTATGCTGGTCAGCTTTTTGCAAGTCCCTATCGTACAATATACATAACATAAATTATTGAATGGAAACATGAAGTTTGAACATGCATACCTTTCATTAGCTTTTCTACAAACTACTTAATTTTTGGTGTAAAATTCCATTCTTAATAAGGCTGCCACAAATACAGTGAAAAGACTCGCCTAACATTAAAAATGACATACAGCCATTTTTAGTTTGGCTAACTGCTGGTTAGCGATTTGTTGACTAAGCCAAGCTTTTTGCTCATAGAAAGCGATCAGTGCCCTCAGACTGAGTCCTCTGAGTGCATGTCAGTTTTGTATAACTACCCAAGCTTATGAAATAATTTTGGTTAAAATGACTGATTTGCATCTACTGTATTTCATTCAAATAAGAACTGGGATTCCTAAAGCTTATATTTGTAGTTGTACTTTTTTCCAACAAAAGTGGGAGTCCCTATGAATGCTGAGAATGTGAACTAGACATTGCAAAATATTAAATATAAATCTCTCTGTATTTTCCCTTCTGGGATTATTTTTTTTGGCTTGGCAAATACAAATACTGTAAAGCTATATTGTTTTATTTTAGTGAAAGGAAGGACATTCACTAAGCATGAAATGTGCAGGAACTAGCTCTAATTAATATGTGCTTTGAGGCAATTGTTTGCCATTAATTTGAGTACCTCTGCTCAGCATTACCTAACATCCTAGGCAGAAGCAGGTTAGGACAATTACTGTAGCCGCCAGCATGGGCAAGTTAATTAGATACACTAAGAAACAGTTACCATAAGGGTGTGTACTTCCTGGAACATTCTGAAACCAGTATCAATTAGGATTTCTTTAAAGTTTGATGCCAGAGACTATGCCCCAACCTGTAGATACAGTTTTGGCATTTGATACTGTACAATTACCCACACATATTCTAATTAAGAAGTCAAAATTACTGTCTTTAGAGTTAGGGATTTATTATTGTGATAATGGAAACTGCATATACATTTTGTCATAAAACACCTTATTGTTTTAGGTTTTTTTTTTAAAAAAATGTGCATCATTTTAATACATTAGGGAAAAAAGAAAAAACTCATCTAAAATAAGATTACCGACTGCAGACCTTGTAAGTTTTAATTTCGTTTGAATTTACTGAAAGTTCATGGAATAAAGACTTTAATGCTGGGAAAGATGGAAAGTAAAAGAGGAAAGGGAAGGGAAGGGAAGAGAACCAGCAGCAAGGTGGATGGACTCAATTAACAGTGGTGATGTGTACATCCTTGGAACAGATCTTACGGTAGACCAGGTTAGGGATAAATGATCATAGAGAAAAATCTATGCAGTCACTAGGAGCTGACAATGACATAGCACTTAATTAGCAAATCAGTCAAAGATTCATTACCTTAAAATATTGATACATGTAGCCAAAGTAGCTAAAGGACTGTTTTCTTTTGAAAGTCTCTATATTTTTTAAAAAAGGATCAGGATATCAATAACTGAATCTTACCAATGTTGTCTTACCGTCTCTGTCTGGGGTTGTTTTGTTTTTGCATCTTTGTTTAGAGGATAGTCAGGAACAACTTATCTTTGCTAGCAGTTATTGGGGGGGGGGAAATCACAACTGCTAGAACCACCGTTTTGTCTATGTTGATTCAGGACTTGAAGATTCAAATGATTTAAAGAGTTGTTTTAAACATTTTTCTTCATGTGGCCTGTGATCCAACATTGTATTTAAGCAAACTCATGTCTGATAAACATGGCAAGCTTCCAAGTTTTAATTACTCACTAAAATGCTCTATCATCCATTCAGGCAAAGCAATACAGATTTACATTTTCCCATCATTTTTCCTTGTGCATTTTTCATTCACAATCTGTTGAGAAATATTTTCATGTCATCTTCTCTAGGGTGGCTGTAAATCTTTTAGACTGTTTTTGTACTATGTTCTGGTTTTGTCAAAAAGAGGGAGGATAAAAAAATAATGTAGAAAAGTACATATAAACAGGGGCAACAAATAAAGTAGAATTCACAATACTGATTCAAATGACATTAGCATGTAAATACATGGGAACAGGGCCAGAAGATTATGGCACTTGAATAGAGAAAAAAAGTTCATTACTGAAGGCTTTTATGTCTAATACAATAAATCAGGGTCCCCAATCACTTTCTAACAGCAGGATGAAACTTTTTTGCCTTTATAGTTTTGCTGGAATAAATTTGTTGTCCAAAACTAATGAGGTGCTGTAAATAAAAGGCTTCACTGGTGTTGAGTCATCATAATAGTTAGGGTGATCTAAGTCTTAAATCTGGCTACACCTTAAGGAACAAAGTTGAGCTGTAAAACAATAGCCTCTTGTCTGGTCAGGTTTCTATCATGCAGCTAAATTGTTTTCTTTCCTTCCTAGATGAGAAAATGTTATTGTAGGTTTTTTTGTCTGATTATATTTCATCCCCTTTACTCCAGCATACATTTGAGATGAATCTTAAGGGCTTCTAAATTAAAGAATTTTTAAAAATTCTGGCAATGGAATTCTGCAAAAGAAAAAATGGCATTTATACAGTAATGGACAGAAAATAAAAAACTAAAACGAACAGAACAGAAACAACGAAAGGCATGCTTAGAATAGGGTAGTACATTCTTAAGATGATTTGCAGTAAGAGCTTGGGCTCTTCTGAATTCCACAGAGTTCTGCTAGTCCAGGGGTCCTCAAACATGGCCACTTTAAGACTTGTGGACTTCTAACTCCCAGAATTCTCCAGCCAGCCATGGGGAATTCTGGGAGTTGAAATAAACAAGTCTTAAAATGGCCAAGTTTGAGGACCCCTGTGCTAGTCATTAAAGCTCTCCTTTCTGGGGGAAGCATGAAGGAGTATACCTGTTTTAAGACTGGTACAGTTGCTGGACACCTTTGCAAGGTTCAAATAACGTTACTTGAAAATGCTTTCATTGCATCAAAGAAAGCAAATACTGCAAGGCCTCTGCAAACATAAACTTGGTGGGAAAGTCTTATAATGCTGAAACAACCTGAGACTAGACTGATCTGATCTTTGTGGAGAAATTTTGACAGCACTCCCTCATGCTGTGGGATACAAAAGGAGGTAAATTAGCCTTTCTTTGTGTTAGCGTAATGATGACATCTAGTTAAATCAATATTTACATCAAACCCAAGTAGACTGATAATCTATTAACAACCATTTGTTTTCTTAGTAAATAGAAGTGATATGACTTACTTTCTTAAATAAATGCATGAATGCAGAGCCAGAAAGAGGGCTGTGAAAATATCTACAGACACACACACCCGGACATAAACTGTTTCAACTTTTCCCCTCAAAACAATGCTATTGGGCATTGCATGCCAAAACTAGATACAAGGAGTTTTTCCCCCAATGCCATCACTCTGCTAAACAACTGATTCCCACAGCACTCTCTTTTGCCCTGGGTTGTAAAACCACTTAGGAGGTCTGTATTGCTTTATCTTTCTCATCTTTCCTATTAACCTATTTCTTTAGCTTGTTATAACTTTGTTGTCTGTATTCCATGATTTATGTTGATTGCTTTTATTAGTATCCTATTATGATTTATGTTATGTAGTACCCTATATCTATTACTAAATGTTGTATCTTATGATTTATGATTGTATTTTATCAGTATGATCATGATTTATCACTTTTTGCTTCGATTACACTGAGAGCTTAGGCATCGGAGACAAATTCCTTGTGTGTCAATCACACTTGGCCAATAAAGAATTCTACTCTATTCTATGTTGCTGCTCATTTAACCAATGGAACAGCATTTTTCCACAACTACCTAACACTTTTGCATAGTACTATTAGCACACTGACATCTTAGCAGCAGCAGCAAGTTAAAAAATAAGCTGGGCTTGTATTTAATATCCGCAGTTGAAGACGCCAATGACTTATTTCAAGTCAGAATCGGATTTACTGATAAATTTTTGTGCAGCAGGTTCACCCTGAAATTTTGTTTTGGTGTGGAATGATTACTTATATTACCAGAAAAATCAACTTGGAAATTGAAATCTGACAAAAATGTAATGTTCAAAAATGGTTAGGGAAGAGATAAACTTTTCTGGAAGGCTACAGCATAAAATTTTTAAGATTGAAAAGTAGATTTGTTTATCTTTGGTCTGAAGAACAAGTTCCTGCTTAGTTTCAGAAAATGTACTAGCATAGTACTGAATAAGTTGCTTCAGTGCAGCCCTAAAAGCAAATACATTTTTATGGGTGTTGTGCAAAAACATTTCAAATTCAAAATCTTTCAAAAACTGTTCTGTCTAAACTGCTCTGACCATTCTGGAATTCTTCCAAGCTCAGAACAGTGTCAGAACATTTTTGGTAAAGTTGGAACAACTTTGTTGGCTTTCTTACCTCATGACTACTGGAATTACTTCTCAGGCATAGTCCTGTATACTATTTTCAATCCCTATTTTCTTTCTAAAATGAGTATCTCATCTGATTATCACAGGAGAAAGTTGCATAAGAAAGATTAATATTAAGATTTCAGCAATAATTCTAGAGCAAGGCTTCTTTGGCAGCAAATTCTAGAAATAGAATATATAGTTAACAGTATAAATATATTCAATCAATTTTAAAATGGGCCAAACCAGAAATATCAGTATAATTTTATAGTAAGGCATCAAAACATTTACACTTACACTTTTATAAAAACATAGAAAGTGTAAAAGAGGGTGTTTTCTTTTATAGCACAATGCATTCTGGAGAGGACAGACCTTAAAAGATGGCAGAAACAAAGTTAACTTTGTTTCACAATTAATACTTTAAAAGTCTTGAAAACTTACTGGTAGCTACTTCTGTGCAGTGTAAGAGTCTGATCTGTGACTAATTTCTACCAAGCAAGTAATATTAACTTAATTCCATATTCCATATTTTTATATTAAGAAGATTCAATACTGTTACAAAAGTAATCATTGTAAGTTTATTTAATTCCAAAGAGCACATGTTGGAAAACTGGTTTTTAAATATTTTAAAATCATTTGTTCTGTTGGTGTTTTTTATAGAAAGTATAGAGAAATGACACCAAAAAATCTACTGGAGATATCCTAGTATATCCTTCTAAAACTATCACAGAACCTAGAGATTTCAAAATAGCTTTTGCTTTATTATTACTATAATTGCAAATGTGTGTGTCAAAATGCGTCTGCCCCATGAAACCCACAGCAATTTGAAACAGGGACTTAAATTTAAACTTCAACTTGGATTTGATTACCGTGTTACTTAAAGTGTTCTACAAATTCAACTGTAAATCTGCTGTTAATCTTTTCTCACTTCACAAACATTGTGGTGTTCCTAACCAATGAATTAACCATGATAATGAATGAAAATTATAAGCTGCTTCTGGCCACTACTAGCAGATTTGCTCTTCAAGGGTGTGTTACCAAGTTTTTATCACCAAGCTGCCTAATGAAGCAAGATCTGATCAGAGCCAGTCAGCCAAATAAAATTGCTTTGTTTCAACCCTGTTTATTTCATAGCAGCAGTTGTTAATTTGGGATGAATGAGAGTTTAAAATATGGAGAAATTCTTAAAAAGTTTTCAAATTGTTCCGGAGTAACTGTATTTAAAGACAAGTTAGAAATTCTGTTTTTGCAAAGCCTATTTTCCTTTCAAATATGCTTAGGCATAGTTAAATATCAACATAGTCACACAACACAATACACTGGACTATATGGTGCAACAGCTGGAAAAAAATAACACTCCATTATGACTTTGTACAAACATCTAGCCTAATCAGTGCAGCTACAGCATGGGTGTCAAACTCGATCACGTCACGACGTATGACATATCGTGTTATTTCATGCCTTTGCAGAGCCGGGGTTGGTGTGACCTGCACGTGACGCATCTGGCCCACAGGTCACCAGTTTGACACCCCTGATTTATAGGCATTTATTTACTTATTTCATTTAATGAGTTTAATTCAGCTGCTTTTCCCAACTGAATACCTTGGTACAACTTCCATCACATATAGCCAGAAACTTGGAATTTAAGAGAATGCTAAATAGAATTGGACTGTACAAAATATGTATAATAGGTTAAAGTTAATTAAAAACAACATTGAACTGTCCCATATCAATTATCTTACTCTTCGAAGGATGGCATTCACTTGATTTTTGCTCCAATGGAAACTGTCATTAGGAAACATAAGAAGGTCTCCTGCTGTTATTTTCCACAAATTACAAATAAAAGGTGAAGAGAACTGAATTCCATCAGTTCTGTGACTGTTCATATGACACACTGAACCAAAATAATCAATGATACTTGTTGTGTGAGTTTAGGTGTCATACAGAATTATGAATAAAATAAAGATTAGGTAAAATAAAGCATATTGTATGAATACTCTATGAGTCAAAGTGGTTTTACTATAGCTTTGCCTATAAATACCCACATTGTTCCCATCGGGAGTAGGATTGACAGTGCACAAATATAAGCATACATTCAATTTTTCTTTATAAAAATGTTCTCCAAAACCTGACAACAAACAGCCTCATTCAGAACTTTGTCAGCTCAAGCATAGCTCAAAATACTTCAACTATCATTAAATTAGAAGTGGTAAATTTCCATGCTGAATGTTTATCACTTGATCTACAGAAACACTGACCAACTTGGTAAGCTTTAAACAATTAAAAAACATCACCTACAATATGCCTTTCCCAATGGTGTCCCTTCATTATGGTACTACAAAATAACTTCTATCAGTTTGAGGGTTCATACAGTACATGCACATGCAGGTTTTTGCAAACATTCTGAAAAAGAAAACCCACAACAGTCAGGGAATTCAGAGGGAAAGCAGCACTTCATCTAATTACCCTATAGCAAGGAATTTTAAAAACCACAGTAAACTCGCCTTCCCATCAGGTATAAGCGTTACTTATATTCAAATTATTCTGACTCACTGAAGAGATACACTTAACTGACTCTCCCCTACCCAACCCCACCCAGCCCTCCTCTGAACTAGTGCCAGCCAATACGCTAGCAACAATGTAATCTTTGCTCACTGGCTAAGGAACTCTCAATGGCTTGGAGAAAATAAAGGAAAAGCAAACAATTCAATTGCAGGATGTCAAAATACTTGAAACAACAAAAATTCCATTGTGTCTAAAGACTGGTACCAAAAGTCAGAACAAGTGTCTGTTCAAAGCTTAGAACAAATGAAACAGCCATTTTGTGTCTGAAATGTTTTGCTCAGACTGTATAAAGGCTTCTGCAGATTAGCAAAAATATGTATCTTTTCATGAAATTGCCACTGTGGTCACAACTCTCTAAGGACTGAGGAACAATCACAACTCTATTTTATGGCTTTAACTGCTACCATATACAGAGTTCTTTAGAGCCTTGCAGGAAGCATTTTGGCCTCATGATTCTGTATGCATTAAGACATCAAATAATTTTTTACCATTCTGTAAAACTGAGCGCCCAACACTGCCACAAAAAGTTTGGCTGATACATTTGACACAAATCAAGATACAACTTGGGAGGAAAATTTGCTTCCTAAAGCAAAACACCAACTAGTTCTCCATAACTCAGGTTACATCATATTTTGACACTTTAGGTCAAAATTGTGTCCCATTCCTTCCATACTGTTACTCCCAGTGACTCCATGTGTCTCATTCATGGCTTTAGAAAGCAGTTGAATAAATTGATAGAGAGCAGGTCTATCAATAGCTATTTAGTCTTCAGTGAACTGGAGTCAGCATGCCTCTGAATATCAATTACAGTGGCACAAAAGCAGGAACTCTCTCCATATCCTGCTTGCGAGTCCACTGGAGAATTTGGTTACGGTGGGAAAGAAAGTGCGGGGCTGAGACAAGCCCTGGTCTACTCCAGCAAATTTCTAAAGTTCACCTGTCCACCTTGCAGGAGTATTCTCGTGTTTTACCACACAGAACCTTTGAGGGGCCCAGAACACGGTCTTTTAAGCAATAGTGAACTCATCCATTATTCCTTCCTTGCCCCTGAGAAATACATGATACTTGTTATATTCTAAGCAGCCAAGGTTAGTTTATTTTCATAGCCAGAATTCTTTTTCCAGCCTTATTGGCATTTTGATTCAACTTACCTCATGTTTAGGCTACTTTCTGTTATATCAAAAGGCAGAAGCACTTAAAATATTACCTTTGAACAAAAATCCAAAGGTCCTGTCACATTCCAAATAGTCTAGAAAATGATCCTGATTTCTCAATAATGCACTATATCTCAAGCTTCACTATTTTATCCTAATACTTGACCTGCTCAAGTCTATGGCTATGTAGAACCAACAAGGTTTTTCACAACATAGATAAAAAGTTCTAACAGGCCAAGAATAGCAAATACAACAATTCAAAGGCTCATCAAAACATCTGATACAGCATTAAGGGATAGGCCCAAAGTCAGGCCCAAAGTCATGTATTTAATCTTTCTAGATTGGTTCTACCTTCACTAAACTTCTTTTCTGGCTAACTTGGATATGCTCAATATGGATCTTAAATATTTAAGACAATTGAAAACTTTTCCTCTCATAACTTGTTCTATTGTTAATAGTGTTGTTCATATTTTATGTTATTGTTTTTTAAAGAAACAAATGATTGCATAAAAATTAATGGTGTATTTTAATGCACATTCTGAACCACTCATTTTTAGTTCTTTAATTGTCTGGAGTGAACAGAAAAGAAGAAGCAACATATCCTGGAATATGGAGAGGTTTTTAAATTACATCTTGAAATTCAGAGGATATTAATCCTTAACAGAAAGAATGCTTAATAGAAAAAAACCTAAATTTTAAATACTACTTACAGAGGACAAAAATCTATCTGAAACTATATAAATTAAACAAAGGAATTTTTAATCAGGACAGTCATTGCTGAATTTTAAAATGTTTAAACAGGCATTTCTCCATTCTGGAATATTTTTTATTGAAAATTGTACATCTAGTCCCATATTGTGAGGTCTTTTTATTTATTTCAAGCAGCTTTGTAATACGACTGTTACCAAACCTCTAAACCACACACATTGTAAAGGACTTGTTTCATATTGATAATTCTCAATTAAAAAGTTTTAAAAAGTGACATTGTATTGGTTTTATCTGTGCTCCATGTAACAGCAATTAACACAATTTTGCAACTGAAATATCAAATCTAGACGAAGCATTGCATGTACACACAATACTTGCACAATAAGCACAACATCTATTTCAGTATTTAAATAATGTAAAAAAATCAATGCTAACACTTAAAATCCACATAAAGCTTCCCACTAACTCCCACCCCATACAGGATTTAAGGCATCTCTGCACAAATCTAATTCACGGTGTTGGATTGGATAGTCTGAAATATCTTACCTCTCACTCTAAGACCATGATCGCATTGATATGATAGTTAACCAGTGTTAAACCAATACAATATTTACATAACGCAACACATACATTACAGACACTCACTTGGGGATAAAGCCCACATTTTGAATAGGTCAAAGACCATCATAATATGATTACATGTTTGGAATCTATTTACAGGTCACTAACATGATTATATCTGTACAGTGGTCCAATAAGCAAAGCATGATGGGCAGTTACATTTGACAAATTGAAATCATGATTTGGAAGCACATTATGCTACCCCGAATGCCTTGTTCCACTCTAGGTTTCTTACGGGTGGTCTCATCTTTCAGAATGGCAGGTCCTGCTGACATGATTGACATTTTGCTGATATTGGTGACTTTTATTCAGATATCTGAAATTTGAATGAAACCCGTCCCAGAAACTTGTCTCGCTCATCATCATTTTTTATGTCGATGGATCCCATAACCTTGCATTCAATGGTTACATCTTCTTTGGCACTGGTTGTATTAAATGCTAGCTGAATAGCCACTAGCGGCTGTAAGTAGTCAGGCTGGTTCAAAAGAGGCAGAAATAAAAATTAAACAAGTAGTAACTGGTTAAAAACCAGGCATTTTAATTAGACCAAATGCATTTTAGTTCAGTAGAATTTTTCCCAGTAAACATGTACAAATATACTCAAGTTATTAACTCCGAGAAAATAATCAGAGCTATGGCAAAAGGCAAGAAGGAAAGAACCATCAGCCATCCTAAGAAACCAGCACTGTCAATCTTGGCTCCTCCAGAGAAGCCATTTAACCATTCTTGTGGTTGGACAAGCTAGGATTTTTGTAATACTAAGAATCTGGCTCATAAGTCTTCTCATTTTTCCTTTTTTGCCATCCTTTTTTTATCTTGCACTGTAGTGTCGCTCGTAAGTGACCCCACCCCTAAAATAGGAGTTCTGTGAGTTGTACTTGGGACCTTTCCAACTGAAGTGTAGAATATAACTATTTTAAATAAATGGAAATATAAAATGAAAGCAAGTACGTGCTATTTAACTTTTTCCTACAATTTTGACTGTCAAAAGACTTTTAGAAAGATTTATCAGATATTAGTATCTGATTACAAAAAATGTAATCTAATTTGGGTACATAGGAATTATTTTGCAGGTTAATTGAAATACATGAAAAAGAACAAGTTGCTCATTTGTAAAATGTTTCTTCAGTGATCATCATTGTATTCATATATGCTTGCATACCTTCTGGAGTGATTTGGACAGGGTCTCTGTAATTACTGTCCTCTGAGTTTATAAGATTAAGAGGGACACAATCCATATCACTTCTATGCCCAATTGGATGATAGAGATCACTTTCTCTCTCAAGTTTACTGCCTGCTCCTTTGTACACTAAGCCAGGGTCAGATCCCCATTAGGAATAGGAGCTATTGCTGCTTCTTCGCTAGATCCTAGTGGTTTCTACACCAGTGCAACAGCAACAAAAGACTCCCAATCTCCATGCCCTCTTACTTGCACAAGCCAACATATAAGGGATCCTTATGAAAATCCTACTGATGTGTTACAAGGTAAGAAGGGAAGGCAAGATAAGCTGGGTCAAACAGATAAAAGTAGTTTTTTTAAAGAAATCATTCAAAAGCTAAGGCTTCTCTATAGGGATAAAGACTCAGAGCTGCAGCAAAACCAAATTGCTTTGCTCACAGAGTAGAAGCTGGGAATTGGGCCAGCCCCTCCCCCTTTCATAGAGAGGCAGTGAACCCTGCCTGTTTGCTCCAGAAGGAGGGAGCATCCCACAGCTGCACATACTAATTTTTAGAAGAATGCAGTTGAGTAGAATGACACTATTAGCAGTGAACATGAACAAAGCACATTCACGAGACACAGATTTAAGACATACTCACATGTTGGCGTTTTCCATAATATGGGAAATACATCAAATCAATTGTTCCATTAGCAGGAAAATAACTTATTGTAGCCTTGCCCTCTTCCTATAAAGAAAGAAAATTTATCAAAGATAAATGTAACATCATTTTTTCATGCGGAGTACATGGACAAATGTATAACAAGACTCTTAAGAGCCAAGGTTTATTCAATTGCCTATTCAAAGTATAATAAAGTGAACTGTGAATTAGCAATACTAGAGAAAGACCTAGATGTATCGTATAAAAAATAAAAAATAATCAGTTAATCAGCAAAAAAAACCATTTTAACATTACATCTATACAGCTATACCTTAAACCTATAAAAAAGTAAATAGGAAATACGTTACTATTACAACAATATAATGTTGCCATACTATAGTAAGCTTTTAAAGTCTGCTGCAATTTCTTTATGAACGTCTCATCTTAAACTCAAATTGACTAAAAAAGATCTGTTAGGAGAAAATATGTTTCATACTGTGGAACTCATCCTTCAAACATGTCAAATTTACAAAACAGCTTTTGGGGAAGGGAAAACTGCCCCTAACAATTGGAAATTCACACATACAAGAAAACCTAGGTGTGTTTTACACTGGAGGGAATGGAGAGTTTCATCTGTACCATTTGACTTGCTAAGTTTGAGAATCTTTGGATTAGGATCCAAATGCTTCAGGAAACTAGAAAAATGTCATTTAACAGCCCAATTCATAACCTGTTGATACTTTAATATCAAATATCACAGAACAGACAATCAAAACACTACGTATTAAAAACTCTGGAATACAATTTTAATCAAAACCAAAGACAAAACCATTCTCTTCTTCAAATAGGTTGATTTGAGACCTATTGAGACCTGAATGTGCCAAATAAGGATATACAGCACCTTAAAAAAGTGTTCAACCAGATTCCTCACTTTTGAGCATCTGTATATGAAATCTTACAGAAGATATCAATGAAAAAGAAAATACCACCATTAATACAAGAGTATTAATGTAGCCATAATAGGCAATTTGCAGTGTATACATTTAAAAAAACAAACACATGAACTTTAAATTTTCAGAATTTTGATAGAACCATTAATTGGTTTAATTTTTACAGTTATTATTTTAATAAAAATGCCTGACCTTTATTTATTAAGCAAATTTATTCACCTGCCATTTCACTAAATGACTCCGGGCAGTTTACAAATAAAACAAATTCTGTTCAAGAGAAAGTAACTTGACTTTGGGAGGTAAAGGTAAAACAGGTAGTCCTTGACTTACAACCATTCATTTATTGATCGTTCAAAGTTACAATGGCAATGAAAAAAGTAACTTATGACCATTTTTCACACTTACGACCATTGCAGCATTCCCATGGTCATGTGATAAAAATTCAGATGCTAGGCAACTGGTTCATATTTATGACAGTTACAGTCTCCCAGGGTCACGCGATCACCTTTTGTAACCTTCTGACAAGGAAAGTCTATGGGGAAGCCAGATTCACTTAACACCTATGTTGCTAACTTAACTGTAGTGATTCACTTAAATAAAAGCCATAATATGGGGCAAAACTCCCTTAGCAACTGTCTCACTAAGCAACAAAACGTTTGGGCTTAGTTGTGTTCATGTCAAGGATTTCCTGTATAGCGAGTTAAATTAAGAATAAACTATATTTTGATGTGTAATTCTATGACTATTATTCATAAATAAATTACACTACCATTTTTCCTGAATTTTTCAAGCACAAATATATTTTAAATGTCTGAATAAATAAGTCATTTTATATTGAGTACTGGAACATATGCAAATTATGCTTCCAAAGTGTTTGTGTTAATTGGGCTGATAAAATTTGACATTCAAAGTAAATGAGACTACTTACATTTGAAATAAGATTCTAAGAATAAATATAAAAATGCTACATGCAAGTATAATATGCTACTAAATATGATAAAATATTCTCAAACAATTCTCAAAGCAGTTTGGATTACAGGAGCAAATGAAAGATTTATATGTAATAATAAAAATACTATAATATTTAAAACTAACAAATTAATTAGGATACATAAAACTTAACAGTAGATATTAAAAATGTCAAATTGAAATGCCCTCAGATATAATAAAAGTTTAAAGAGTATAAAGAGCTGTTTATATCTATTTTTTACGACTGAAAGTTCAAGAATAGAAAAAATTCTATCAGAAAGAATTTTGATCAATGGGAACCATGTACTAGCCCGATCGCATTGAGTCGACGTCACATTTCAAATAGGAATTTCATAAAAGCTGGGGCCATAACTATGAGCAATATTATGGCAACTATGCATGTATTTGTGAAAATTTATACTGGCATTTAGCTGAAAAAGTATCAAAGATACAATACTGTACAGCTGTATGCAATATCCGTTGGTCTGAGGATTAGCAAAGGTTTTGCACACCCTGCGAAAGATTATATTCCAAAAGTAAGCAGAGGGAGGCATTTTTTCATGGGGGTTTAAAGAATGACATGGGTGTCTTAAGCCATTATCATATGATACATTGGGACAGGCTAATAATAGGTGTTCTTTGTGGGGGTATATAAGATGCATTTTGATTTAGGTAACGTGCATACATGACAAGATTCAATATATTCCTCTTTTCAGCATATTTTAATAAAAATAAAATTTAATAGTCAGAAGTGTGATTCAAACCACTTAATTTTGGTTTTCATAATATGATCACAACAGATGATTGCACATGCACTCTAAACTCACTTGCCTTTTGACAGTTTTGGTACTGTATGACCCTCACCGTTCAAATTAAAACAACACTAGGTGGACATTAAATTGAACATCTTCATCTTAATGAAGTTTGGCAAATATTATAACAATTCTAAATGGGACATATGTTAAAGAGTGGAAAGCATCAGTGTGTGACCCTGAAACCCAAATTCATTCAAATATATAAATCAGCAAATATTATATAAATTGGAAAATTGCCTGGTCATGCAAGTGTGATAGGCAGTATAAAGTTTGATAAATAAAAATATTTTTTCTTAAAAAATACACAAGTATATGATAAAAATCATTTATATAAAGGGAAACATTTTAAAAATATGTAACATTTATAATGAATACATTCTGAAAATGATGGAATGCTTACAAGTGAATAATTTCACAGTGCAAACACTTAAGATTTTATATTCTGCTTCAGTGCTCATTTTCTTACCCATCATAAATATATTGTGTAAGATGCATTTGCAGCATGGAGAGAAAAACAAAATGCTCGTTATCAAATGAAATAAAACAAAAAGCAAGTAATAATGAAGAAACCGTATCTTTTTAAAATGGAGACTATAATATAAAATTTTAAAATTAGTGAGCTGAGATCTAGAATACAAGGAAATAACATAATTAAGGCTAATTTAATATTAATCCACGTTCCTCTCTTAATAACAAAAAAGTGGCACATTTTTATTTTAAAATGCTTACCTTAGATTTACACTCTAAATATGGTTGTCCTTGAGGCTTTAATCCAATTATCTGAAATGTAGGAAAAATGTTATACAACTTGGAATGGAATAAATGTTAAAAATAATTCAAATAAATGAAGTAGCACTTTCTAATAGTCCAAGTTTTTAATTTTAATACAATGAAACTATAATTCATTATATGACTATTTCTGCAGTATAACTTTACATAGAAATTACTGTGTCCCATATTTGATCAGTATATTCAAAATATAAGGCAATAGTAATGAAAATCATTTTTTCAACCATATCAAAGCTGTTTATTTCAGTACATGAATAGATATCCATAATATTCATACATGTATGTCCTGTGACTACTAGATATAAACAAAACTTGAATTTTATAATAATCTCAGTTGGGATACCAATTCAGTTCAAACAGTTTTGTAAGGTATACAACAAATATGCATTTTATCCATTAGTTACTTTATGTCTGCATTTGTTGGTAGGCAAACAGTTCTCAGCAAGGAAGGAAAATAATGATCAGAATGCAGATGTAGGTGTTTTAACGTAATCCTGTTTTAAAATACACTCACAGAAGTACACAAGAACGTTTCACTTTCATGTGATGATTCCAGCAACAGCCGTTCATTATTTCAAATTAGGCACATAATACTAACGGCTGAATCCAGAAGGCATATACAAATAACATGTCACATAATGCATAGTTAATTGCTTAAAAAGTGAAATATTTAACTGTGTACTGTGTACCGTTCTAATGAACATTTCTGATCAGTAGATAAACTTGTGCATGATATACTTATGTGAGTTGTTCTTTACTGGTTCATTATTTGTTCAGACCAAAAACATACAACTTGAATTTTACTTTTATAAGCAAAAATGTGACATCATTTCTAAGCAATTGGAAATGGTAAAATGCCATCCAACTTTAACATAAAAGGGCTGAATTAAAAACTCAAAGCAGGCAGGCAAAATCTTTTCCATGAGCTCCTATCTTCAACATAAAAATCAGTAAAGATCAGAGAAGGAATTCTAAGAGCATCCAGAAACATACACAGAAATTTACCTTCGAGCAAATACTATCCAGCTGCAAATTTTGCACAACAGTTTTCCGCAGGAAAAACTGAAAGCCTTATGAAATCCAAAAGACTAACTGAACTTACTCTATTCATTTTTACAATAACACATGGTGTTCCTTTGTCATAACCAAAATTTTCATCTTGTAGTCCAGAGCAAGGTCCCAGGCTATCACGATTAAACTGGCACGCTGATTTATTTACAGAGTTCTGGTCAAAGAACTTCCCTGGAGTACACCAAACGTTTCTGGTTTGCTTTGATTCATTATATGCTAGAAAAAACAATTCAGTGCATGACATTAACTATTTAATAAATATACAGACTAAAGAATCAATTAGCAAATGAAAATCTTTGGAGAATGTTCATTTCCAAATTTTTTTTAAAACATTACTGCTCAGAGGTGTTCAACTTGTCAAGAGGTGGAAGCCATTTGAAGCCTGAACACAAATCCAACTCCAAAATTCATGTATTTAGGGGAATTACCAACAAGAAAAAAGCAATTCAAAGTGTTGCAAATCAGTTACAACCAGATTAACTTTCAAACACTGCATAATATTTGCTTTAATGACTATACTAACTGAAAGTTTCTGAGAATTCAAATAATTAGAATAGCATTTTTCTTTCAATGTTTGATTCATTGCATTTTCCAGAATACAGTGCATGCTTTCTGGGGGTTTTTTGGTTCATAATAAAATATGCTATTATATCTGTCCTTATTTTTATTTGGCATAGAATACATGGTCAAAGACAAGCTGAACTTATATTTTAATAGAAGTGATCATAGCATCACTTACCACCTTTTTATTAACAGAAATTCAAATGTTCAGTAAATTTTGTCCTGAATTTACAACTTGAATCTTGTGCCACAAATACATACAAGTTAAGAGCTGAGAACATTTCTCTTCAATTAATCCCAGACGTCAGTATATCTAAATCCACACTGTAAGCATTTTACTCCATTTCGTATCTTTTACAACCAAGAAGCAACACATTTCTCTGTGTATTAAGACATTCAGTTTATTCAAACAACTAAACTTGCCTGCAAGGTATTCTAGTTCCAAAACCAGAACTAACTTGTCAAATTTATATATATATAAAAGAGCCAATGGTTTGCTTCACACAAAAGAACAATATTTTGTACAAGAAATCTCAAAATTATACATATTAAAATTAAAAAAACTTTGTTTCTATATGTGACTGTAGTTCTCTGTATACGAAGCTAATAAATCTATTTTAAATGGAATAGTACTAAGCAAAATAAATCAATATTTTTTTTAGAATGCAATTTCCCCAAAATTATTTGCTGACATAATTTTAGCAACCAATCTTTTTTTCTCAAATATATCTCAACCATGCAAGAATAATGCAGGTAGTCCTCCCTTAACGTCCATTTGTTCAGTGGCCATTTGAAGTTATGTTAACATTAAACAATGGAACTTATGACCAGTCCTTGAAGTTCTTATCTGTTGCTGCATCTGCCTGGTCCTATAAATAAAATTCAGACCCATGGGCTTTTATGACCACCTTTGGCCATCCACCTACCTGCTACCACCACTGCTTCTTGCTGCACTGCACCACTGTACCAGCTGGGGTCTTCTTTCCCATTGGTGCAGCTGGGGTTTCCTTTATGCATCTGCCAGGGTCCCCATTTGCACCCTGCCTTCCCTTTTTTCACAAAACAAAATTCTGTGCAGAGCACGAATGGAGGCCCTGTTCAGGCCCTGTTCTGCCAAAGGAGGCCCTGGGCAGAAGGCAAGAAAAGCCCCAGCTGCATTGGAGGGAAAGAAGGCAAAATGAAAGAAGCTGCCCACTGATACAGCGTGGTATGTGGTGCGATGGGCATCGTGGCGGCAGGGGCAGCTGGCAGCAGGTGACCAAAATGCAGAGACTGGAAAGGAGATAGGGGAATGGGGTGAGCTGAGGTGGAGTCAAACCCTTACATTTTCCCCAAAACGGTTTGGATCTGGATAGGTCTTTACCTAATGACTGTGTAGGATTCAGACAGTGACAGCAACTAGGATTGCTAAAACTGCCATCGCTAAGCAGATATGACTTAATGACTGTATTGCTTAGCAATGGAATTGTCAGTCAGTTAAGGTTTCTTAAGTAAGGACCATCTGGACATAATATCTATTCTTTTTAATGCATTGCAAATGCTTTAGTTTTCATATGTTGACTATCTACGGCAGACATGTTTAAACCCACAGCTGTGGCCCCACAAGACAATAAAAATACTTAAAAAATAAAGGGAAATTTGTTCTTTATATACATTAACTATATTGTATATTTTATATGTGGCCCAAGTCAATTCCTCTTCACTTAATACAGCTCGGGCAAGCCAAATGTTGGATACCCCTGATGTACGGCCTTAAATCACTGAAAGTGTTCTCAAGACATTTGACTGTGGTTTTCAACAAAAAATCAGATTTCAATTTAAGCCACTGCTATATATTTCAGTAACCATATTAATTGAAGTTTGCAATGGGGGGAAGTGATCATGCAATACTGGGATTTAGCATTATGGAAGCACAAATAATAGAACACAGTCAAACTAGAGTCTTGGACTTTAAGAGAGCTAATTTCAATAAACCTGAAGGGAAGGATTTCATGGATGAGAATCTTCAAGAGGAAAACAACTCAAGAAGGTTGGGAAATTTTGAAAAGTGAGATTATAGAAGCCCAGTCTAGCACAATACCAAAAAAGAAGAAAAACAACAGCTCTCAAAAGAAACCAGCATGGCTTCATAAAGAACTCTCTGATAAATTGAAAGATAAAAAGGACAAGTATAAAAAGTGGAAAGAGGAGCACATAACTAAGGCAGAATATCAGCATACAGCCTGGGCCTGCAAAGGTGAAGTGAGGAAAGCTAAGGCTCAAAATGAACTAAGGCTTGCAACCAAAGTCAAAAATAACAAAAAAAAAGCTTCTTTCAACATGTAAAAAACAAGAAAAAAGCTAAGGAAATGATTGGTCCATTAGTGGGGGAAAGGGGCAAGAAGGTGACAAGCAACAGGGAGAAAGCAGAACTATTTGATTTTTACATCTGTCTTTACACAAAGGGAAAAAAACAGTCCAACCTATCAAAAACAGTACCATAAAAAACAGAATAGAAACACAAGATAAGATAGGCAAGAAAATGGTAAGTAAGCACCTGGCCAGCCTAGACGAGTTCAAATCACCAGGACCAGATGGATTACACCCCAAGGTTCTTAAGGAACTGTCAGATGTGATCTCAGAGCCACTGAACTATATTTTTCAAAGATCCTGGAGCACTGGGGAACTACCAGAGGACTGGAAGAGAGCTGATGTAGTTCCCATCTTCAAAAAAGGAAAAAAAAATGGATCTGGGAAATTACAGACCTATCAGCCTGACCTCAATGCTTGGGAAGATTCTGGAAAAGATAATCAAACAACGAATCAGCGAACACCTAGAAGCAAACAAAGTCATCACTACAAGCCAACATGGGTTTGTCATGCCAGACAAATCTTGTTGCATTCTTTGACCAAGTGATAAAATTAGTGGACCAGAGGAATGCTGTGGATATAATTTACTTGGACTTTAGTGAGGCATTTGATTAAGTAGACCACAATCTACTACTTGATAAGATAGAAAAATGTGGGTTAGACAGCATCACCACCAGATGGATTTGTAGCTGGCTGACTGGCCGTACTCAGCGTGTGGTCCTCAATGGAAGTGCATCTACATAGAGGGAAGTGTGTAGTGGGGTGCCCCAGGGCTCTGTTCTAGGTCCAGTGCTCTTCAACATCTTCATCAACGATTTAGATGAGGGGATAGATGGGGAATTCATCAAATTTGCAGACGACACCAAGCTGGCAGGAATAGCCAACACTCCAGAAGACAGGCTTAAGATACAGGACGATCTGGACAGATTGAAACACTGGGCGCTATCTAATAAAATGAAATTCAATGGTGAAAAAAAGTAAGGTTCTACATTTAGGCAAGAAAAATGAAATGTACAGGTATAGTAGGTGGTACTTGCTCAATAGTAGTAATGTGAGAGGGATCTTGGAGTCCTAGTGGACAATCACTTATATATGAACCAGCAGTGTGCTGCAGCTGCCCAAAAAGCCAACAAAGTGCTAGGCTACATTAATAGAGGGATAGAATCAAGATCACGTGAAATATTAATACCACTTTACAATGCCTTGGTAAGGCCACACCTGGAATACTGCATCCAGTTTTGGTCACCATGATGTAAAAAAGATGTTGAGACTCTAGAAAGAGTACAGAGAACAGCAACAAAGATGATTAGGCGACTGGAGGCTAAAACATATAGGGAACGGTTGCTGGAATTGGGTATGTCTAGTCTAATGAAGAGAAGGATGAGGAGGGACATGATAGCAGTGTTCCAATATCCCAGGGGCTGCCACAAAGAAGAGGGAGTCAAGCTATTCTCCAAAGCGCCTGAAAGCAGGACAAGAAGCAATGGATGGAAACTAATCAAGGAGAGAAGCAACCTAGAACTAAGGAGATACTTCCTGATAGTTAGAACAATTAACCAGTGGAACAACCTGCCTCCAGAATGCTCCAGCACTGGAAACTTTTAAGAAGAGACTGGACAGCCATTTGTATGAAATGGTATAGGGTTTCCTGCCTGAGCAAGGGGTTGGACTAGATGACCTCCAAGATCCCTTCCGACATTATTATTATTGTTGTTGTTATATAAATCTTTTGCTTTTAGTTCAATTCTTCATTTTTTCCACATGAGACTGTAGAGTTCTGCCACCTTTTAACTATGGATTCTGATGAACTTATGAAGTTGTTATATAGAGCAGTTTTCATGCTTATCTCAAAAGTTCTATATTTTTTTCTTTAAAAGCTACCTCAACAGCTTTTGTGGTTTCAATATCTGAAATGTCATATTTACTAATGTCTAATGTAGAACACGCTAGGGACACAGTGACTCAGTGGGTTAGGACGCTGAGCTTATCGATCAGAAGGTCGGCAGTTTGGCGGGTCGAATCCCAAGTGCCGTGTAACAGTGAGTGCCTGTTACTTGTCCCAACTTCTGCCAACCTAGCAGTTCGAAAGCACATAAAAAATGCAAGTAGAAAAATAGGGACCACTACGGTGGGAAGGTAACAGTGTTCCGTGTGCCTTTGGCGTCTAGTCATGCTGGCCACATGACCGCGGAGACGTCCTCAGACAAGCGCTGGCTCTTCGGCTTTGAAACGGAGATGAGCACGGGCCCCTAGAGTTGGAAACGACTAGCACACATGTGCGAGGGAACCTTTACCTTTACCTTTAATGTAGAACACATGTTGTGGTTTTGGCAATCTATTTCTTCCAACACAAGTAATCTTGTATTTAATGACAATTAAAGACGTATTTTCACATTTGCACTTTCTTACCAAAAAGGCACCTGTAATCACTGAAATCTATTTCAGTTTGCTTTCTCTCCTCTATCTTCTTTTTCTCACTTTTTCTCTCATTTACCTTCTATTCATCTCTTCTTTCACCTTCATAATGCCACCGCCTTTGACACTTTTGTTCATTTTTCTGTATTTTATCCTCTGACAATTTCTCTTTTGTTCCACTTTCTGTCACCTTTCCTTGCTCTCTGACCTTCCTCTACCCTCTTACTTTCTCATGCCTGCAACATGTAAAATACAAAAATATGAGGGCGCTCAGACACATTAAGCTGACTGCAGCCGAACTGAGTATCTGCTTTCAAGGAAGTTCTGAACCAGGTTTCTGATGCTGATTCTCTGCATTCTCACATGTCTTTCTTGTTCTTTTCAACATTTTTCCTTTGTTCCCTTTTCAATTAAATGCTGAAGTTAAGACTTTCAACTCTCTACACATTTATTTAAAGTAAGCTCCTCTGAACAGTGCGCAATTCACTTTTCCATAAATATGCACAGGAAACAGTGATAGTATCTTACCTGAGAAAGAATTCTACACACTACTACGCTTCATCTTAGCCAAAAGGCCGAGAAGTCTACAGAAAAGTTTAATATCTTATCTATATATACTTTTGGTTAAACTGATCAAATGCCTGCTGCACAATAAAGCCCTTGTACAGTTTACAAACACCTATAATACAGAAGGTATGAATGTGATTTTATTATCTTAATTGCCCTTGTCGCCTTTCATTAAGTTTGTTAACAGACTCAATATATACATCAAAGATATTCATAAATAGAGCAACAAACAATTTCATATTTTCACATCAAGCCATAGTTTAATAGATATTCATCTTAGCAAATTTAATATTAATAGTCAATTTAACTAATCTTCCAAAAGCTCCCCTCCCAAATTTTTTTAGCAGAATGTAAAAAAAAGTGGCCACATTTTAAGTTCAGGATCTTTAGTGGTTCACAAAAAAAATTGCTTTTCAGGTATCACTAAGTCTGACAAACCTAAAAAAAACCCTAATCGCCACAAAAATAGCTGCTTTTACCAACAATTATTGTTAGTGCTAGAAAAACATTACAAGGACCCTTAGTACTTTATATAAATTTCTTGGAAAAGAGTGAAAGTATACATACCTCCTAGAAATTTATGAAGGGCTTCTACATAACGATTATAATTATAGTTTCCTGAGTTATTTTTGCTTATTGAAAATTCCAAAGCAGTTTCTGGTTTTGGTGAAATCATTAGTCCTACAAAAATAAAAAGCTAATTGTTCATCCAAAGTATCCCTCAAAAATGATAATTTCTAAATGTATAAAAATAGTTTGAAGAAATATTTTAAGAACTAGGTTTTACATAATTCCATAAGATTAAATAACTAAAGCTTTTATTTTACATTAAATTACAAAGGATTTCATCACTGTATCAGTGAATCATCAAAATTATTTAACACTTACCCTGACAAAGCAAAATTTACTTTTACTTATCTATTTGTATTACATGTATTAGTATGGTTGCCCAAACAATACACAATGCTGAACAGTTAAAAAGCAATAAATAACTAACCTCACAGGCTTATTCAATACTTAGGCTCAAACTAAAACTGGGTTTTTATTGTCTTATGGAAGGCCAGCAAGGTCAGAGTCATCCACAAAGCAAGTGTCATGACAAACAAGTGTGTTTCTTGGATCCAGCACTGTTTAATAAAGAGGACCCAAAAGGGAGTCCATTTTCTATTATTTTATATATTGTTCTATATTTTTGCCTGAGATATAGCAAAACTACGTAAGAACATTCTCAATCCATTAATAACAAGTAGAACTTTTTACTGGGTAAATTTTCTAGTGTACCTTATGGCTCAAGTTGCAGGGTGCGACTATTTTAGAGGCTGTCTGATATCTGTCATAGCATGTGAACTGTCATACATAGAATTATACTTAATATGACTATTTTGTTACAATAGACATCAATCCCTTGTTGACAATGTCTACATGAAGAAGTGGACAATTGGAAGTCAGAGAGATGGATGCTGAAGTTATTATTAAATTGTAAATTTTAATCTGAAATAAGGAAATTCTTAAATCAATTGCACGAGTGCAATCATATTAATCTTATTTAAATGAAATCAACTCGGGTTTTTGTCATGATTCTATCCATTATTCTTTGGAATAGTCTTTAGGAGGTAGCTCAAAGGCAAACATGACTCTCAGCATCAAGGAAGTTGCACATATGTGACCTATATTTCTATAATCAAGATTTTATTTTAAATCAATACTTTAATAAAATAGTTGTCTTTAGCTCTGGGTTATAATTTCAGTTAAGGTTTTATTAGATTTTTAAAAACTTTGCCCATTTGGGCATGCAACCTGTAAATGCCTGTAATACATTATATTTTGTAGAGTGTCATTCAATTAAACAAAGTTCATTTGAACTATGTCATTAATTTGCACTAGCCTCCTCATAGAAGAGAAAGCTGAAAGGGTTTTGTATTAATTTCATGATAAACATATATTAAGAAGTCAAATCTAATGATTCATTCAGAAAATGTGTTTAAATGTAGACTATGCACTGAAGATCTACATTAATCAGAAATATACTCAAATAATTAATTTACTACAACAATGGGTACTGTAGTACAGAATGACTAGAATGACACTCGTGTTTCCCTCCTTTACATATCAACATCTCTGCAAAACATCTCTTTTCTGCAAAAGCCCGATTTGTGCAACATCGTTCCCCAGGGATTCCACAAGCCGCATCCTTTTGCTCTCTGGAACACCATAACAGCTGGATTTCTCCCCAGCCGTTGGAATAGGGCAAATTTGGAGCTGGAGATTGTATCACTGAATTTTATTGGAGAATGCTGCTTGAAGCGCCATGTTTTGGTTTTACTTGTTTCTGTATTGTTGTGAGCCATGCAGTTATATTTCATAAGGTGAGAGGCCATTATAAAATATATTTATTTGAAATAAATAATCAGTACAAAAAGAACTAGAAATTCATTATTATGATTACATGGTAAATGTTGAGATAATTAATATAAGTAAAATACCTTTTCTATTAATTTATATTGGTAATTTCATTTGGACATACTTACCTGGAGAAGAAATCTGGTCACGATGCATGGGTGTATCACTACTTAATGTCTGGAGCATAACCCACATTGTGAATGAGAAAAGTGCAGCTAAGAAGCCATAGAAGATGAGATAAAATAGCAAAATTAAGCCTAAAAAATAAAAACAGTAAAAAATGTAAACAAAACATGCACTGAATAATTTAGTTTGGTCACTTACATTGCAAAGACTGACAGTCAGCTGAAATCTGACATGAGACTTGATATCATTTTAAATAACATTAATATTATTTAGCCAAATATTTCAGTTTTGAAATTGATTTCTCTTCTAAATAATACTTTCTTCCTAAAAGAAAGTCATGATAATCATCTGTAAAAAAGAGAGAGAATTTTACGGTACTTTCAAAATTCAATGTATCTGATTATTACACATTGTGAAATCTGATATAATAATAAAATTATTATTGAGGTTGCTCTAAATGGTTTTGTTTTAAAAACAAAGACCAAGATGTTTTTTCTCCTCACAGATGCAAAATAAATATTACACAATCCTGTTGATTAAGTGATCCTATTTCCAAGATATGAATTTTGGAAGAGAAGTTATAATTAAACCTGCTTGTGCCAGTAGAACACAACTAACCTGGCACAGCAATACAACTATATTGTATATGACTGTTGTATCAAAAGCATAAAAGAAGGACGTAGAGCTAATTTGCATCTTATGGCTTTCATAACAGTTGTTCCCATTGCCTGTATCAAAATAATTACAGGTAATATTATGTGATCAGTATCTATGTTAAGGTTGTACAATGATTTCAATAAAGAGATAAGAAGGAAACAATTTGGGCATCAAAAAGCTGCAGCCCTAATATATCATCATAGCTGTTTTAAAACCTAGAAAATATTGAGCTTCTTGTCTAATTTTCTGCTGAAAATCTAATATGCTTATTCCAACAATATTCATGTGTGTGTGCATGGGGGGCTCCTGGCAGAAGTATAGTGAACTCTGCAAAAAATGGAGTCAACAACCATGGCAAACTGGTCAGTAAAGACTTTCAAGAGCCTTCCCAGATAAATCAGACAGGAAACCCAACTAAACGAACTAATGCTACTTTATTTCAAGGTTACATTAACAGAATCTCATAAGTCTGAAAGTCCCACTGCCACTAACTAGATCTATTAGGGCAGGTCCTTCCTAAGTTTCTTCCTCTGACTGCTAAGCCACTGAGCTCCTGCTTCTGTTGTCTGATTGCATACCTAGGCAGCATCTCTTTCCCTCATCTTCCAAGATCATCCACATATTACCTTATAGTTCCTGATTTCAGTAATTGCTGGGATTTTCAAAATGTAGTAATATCAGAAACATTAAAGAGGATATTTGAAGAATGGAGCCAGAAATATGTCAGTAATTATTTTTATATGGATAAAGTATGTCCAAAAGATGTCAATAAAGGAATGACAGATGTGGAACAAATTTTATCTGACAAAACAGAAAAGTACTCAAAGTGGAATTACAAATGGCATACCAAGAGAAATCATTTGCAAAAGGATGCTTTACTGCAGGCATGTCAAACTGCCAGGCTGCGGGCGGGATGCATCATGCCAAAAGCACGCCCACCCCATTGCTGGCAATCAGGAAAAAGTCGCGATACGTCACGCAACATCATGTGATGTCGCAAGTTTGACATGCCTGCTTTACTGGCTATACCAGGGGTTCCCAACTGGGGGTGCGAGACAATATTCCAGGGGGTGTGAAAACGTGGGTTTAGAAGTTTCAAAATTATAGTGTATATGCATAATTCATTATTTCAAACTTTTGTAAGGGGTGCGAGAATATATCAGAAGCGTTCTAAGGCTGTACAAAAGAAACTGCCTGATGATTTAAAATTAAAAGGGAAATACAAATGATAAACCAAGAGAATGACCTTGTAAATGTTTTTACTGTATCTACAAAAGAGGCTTGTTAAAGCCTTGAAGAGGCTTTAGGTTTGCTTATAGACAAGGGATGAGATATGGAATGAAGAAGTATCTGTTTGTAATCCTAGGTATTAGCCAACTCTCCATCCTTGGAAGATGAAGAGTTGGTTTATACTTGTTGTGATGAGGGTTGGAAGTAATTTTTTTATTATTATATTTACTATACAACTTTGCACGGGGTACCAGAGTCACACTCTGATCACGGTCACCTCTTAAATGGACTACTATACTACACTTTACACAGGGCTGCCCTTGAAAAGTATTTGGAAGTTTCAATTGGTGCAGGCAATTATGTGTCATGCAATGTCATACAATGAATAAATGAACAACTATACTGTTTGATTTATTTGTTTAACTGGGTTCTCTTTGTCTAGTTTTAAGATTTGTGTGAGATCATATTTATTCAGAAATACTGAAAAGTGAAAAAAAGGAAAAGGGTTCGCAAACTTTTAAGCACCAGTATTATATCATTTATCTGAAAAATTATGCAATAGCTAGATTGAATGAAATCTAGCTGTGACATTATAGTAGTGGAAAATATCATTTTTTTCTTCATTGGCATCTATTCAGGAATATATCAGATCAGTTCTGTCTTTTACATTTTAGGGAATGGGGAAAAGAGGATTGCTTGATAGTATCCTGCAATGAATTTGAAAATTAGTGTCAGTTCTGATTTAGATACTATAGAATAATAAAATTATATCACCATTAGTGTATTTTAATGGTATATTTATTAAACTATTTATATTTTCATTTATAAAGTCAGAAGATATGAGATGGTAGGATTGGTAAGATACAGTATACAGCAGGAGCTGGCTAAATTTGTACGGCCTCCGAAGCTTAACAGAATGAAATCAAGTTAATAATTTGATAAAACATAACCGTAAGTAAGCCAGGACTTTGTGCACCAAGGTAGTAGGCTAGACTGGGAAGTAAAAAAACCCTCAAAAAATAAGAGCAAACTGCTTCTACAATGGTGACCAAAGAAGTCATGGTCATCTCAAAGGGGACTTGATTTTGACTGCTAAATACGGTACTTCACTGTGAGAGATGCAACATTTTGCAAATTTAAATAGCTATAAAACACTGTTGAAAAAACTGTTCTAAATTACACTGTGAAATTTTGGGGAATTTCTATCCTACCTCTAATATTGCATTATTTCAAAAGATTCAAAAACATATAATGGCTTTTCACCTTCAGAGTTTTTCATTATAAATTAATCCTCTGATTATGGTATTTTTAAGGAGCCCAGTTTGACCCAGGACAGGGGAGCTTGGTGTGCTATGGTCCATGGGGTTGCAAAGATTCAGTATATGGCTACAGGTAGCTAAAATTTGTATTTCCTCAGAATTAAATCAGGTTAGTAATTTGATAAAACATTTAGCAACTGAACATGTTTATCACAATGACCAATAGCATCCCCTCAGGGCTTCATTTTGGCCACTGTATTATTTAACATCCTGAAATTAGTGGGAAAATCATCTGGGTCACTGTGACACTGAACTTTTTCCTTTCTCACCCATCTAGGGAAATTGCCCTAGGTCACTGGCTGGAAATGGTAATGGACCGGACAACAATTATGAAACTGAAACTGAATACAATAAAACAGTGGTGGTGGTGTTTGTAGAATTTGTAGAATTGTAGAAACTGAGATTCCACCTGATTTGGATAGGATAATACTTACAGTTTGTACATTCATCTGCTTTGAGACCTTACGTGTGCAAAGAGGAGAAATATTCATAAATTATATTTCAGTTGTTAATACTGTGTATCAGATGGTTGAGGTTGCAGCGTAAGTATATATTCAGTGTTTCCTAACATAATCCATAATGTATTCAAGATGGAAAAACTGGCAACAAAATGGTAATATTATAAGATCTCTTACAATGGATCCCCTTCTAAGCTAATAATTTTGCCATCCAACAAAACATTATAATTGTCTGTATATTAAATTTAACCATATAAAATCAGAAACATCAGTAGAAGCCAAGATTACAAAACTACATCTAATTTACTTTGGTCATGTCATGCGTGCAAATCACTGGAGAAGTCAGTGATGCTAGGAAGGGGCAAGCAAAGAACTTGCTGGCTTGATACCATCAAAGCTGATACAGAGAAGAACATTCCACAACTGAAAGCTGTCCTTGACAGGGCATCATGAAGAACACTTGCTAAGAATCAGACACAACTGAATGGACTGTAGTAGTAGTATATTAAATTTAAATTAATATTGTACTAAACAATGGATCAGAGGACCTCATCAACAAGCTGAAAGCCTAATAGGCACACTACTGTAATTTCTATGTTCCTATGTTTTTAAGGGATCTGCAGGGACACAGTAGCAAAAAAGCAGGCCCAAGTTCTGTGGCATCCTCAAGAAGCAGAATACTGGCTGCCACAGAGGGTGGGGAAGGCCCTGTCAGGCCCAGGATAGATGGACCTGATCCTGGGCTAGGCACCCATATTCTGCTTAACAACTGCACTGGGAAAAGTAGGATTGGGGACTGTTAAGTGAGGTGATTATGTGTTCACCTCACTTAACAACTATCATGGCTTGTGAATGTAATCGGCAAGTTACCTATGCATTCTTCCATCTTCTCTTTTGCATGAAGCTATTCATGGAAACACAAGTGCAGAAAGTGAGCACAACAGAGTTAGAACTCTAGCAAGTCATTCAGTCGTTTCATTTTGGTCACTGCCCAGCAAATTCTGTAACAACTATCATACACTGCATTGTATCTATATTCTACTTTTCTGTAACATATTAATAATGTTAGTAAATTAGAGTGGCTAAGATTTTGGACTAGAACAGGAAAGATCAATATTCAATTCTTAGTCATGGAAATTCAGAGTGACCTTGGGTTAATCACCATTTCTCAAGTCAATGTTATTTCAGGAGAAAACACACGTGTTCCCTTTGGCGCCTGGACAAAAGATGGCATTGCAATCAAATTAATAAATAAAGCATCATAAAATACATACTAACAGTAAGTTAACTACATAAAATAATGTAAATACTTTATAATTGTATCAGCAGACAAAATATTAAAAAGTCTATATTAGATTTTCTTAAAACTAAAGAACACTAAAAAGCAAAAGAAAACTCCTGTCAAAGCAATCCGTTTTTCCTGTGGCTGTAGAACTAAAGGCTTTTGACAAAGCTTTTAATAAACAGATATCAAGCAGAGAAGGCAATTTTTCAGGTAGTTGTTCAAGACTTTGTTGTCTACTCCTATACTCCACAAATTGTTCCTAATCTCCACTGTACTCACTATTACATGTAGCTTCCCCGATTCTGAACAGTGTGAGAACTTGTTCCTGATATTTAAATGCTGCATAAGAAATGCTTATCAATAAGTTAGATATCCTACCTTTGTTTCTTACATGTAATGACATGAATATAGTCTCAAGAATAACTGTACTTAGCCAATCATAGTTGGACTCTGAAGGTAAGTGAGGTGATTAGTATTTGGTTGGGAAGCCATTTTGGAATTCCAGACTATTAGGTAGGCTAGATAGTTGAAAATATCTCAGAGGAAAGCAATGCAAACAAGGTCCATAATACTGCTAAGAGAACTGCATGGATGCAATCACCAAAAGTTGACCTAAACACAAGTGATACTTTCCCTTTTATTTTATGAATAGTTATCATCTGTTTCATTCAAAGTTAGTACTTCAAAATTCTAGTTTCTTCACAAGAATTCTGACTATATACATGTTGTGATGTGAATGCTAATTTATTTGTCACATTCTTTCAAAGTAGCATGAAAATGATCTAACTTTTTCTGAATTAGCAAGACTTTCAATTTTCTTCACACATCTCAGACCACACAGAAAGAAGCAGGATATCAAGCTACCCCACTGCCAAAGTGACAGAAAACTCCCTCCTTTCAGTTGATGAAATCTTATTTTGTTTCATAATTTAATCAGGATCTATAAAACAGAATACAATAATCATGTTGCTTTTTCCAGTGGAATAGATGATTCTTGATGAGAGAATCTCATTATTGTGACTGTTATTCCACAACTTTTGAAGAATTAGAATTAGAAGTATTTCTTTGCTCTTTCTTAATAATGGAAGCTAAATGAAAAAACTTGTCTTTGCTCCAATTTGTTTTTGCCTCAAAGGTTGAATACTTTACTTTCCAGTTGAACTTTATAGCACAAAGAGGACTTATAATTTTCACCATATTAGGAAAATTTCCCCTGTGCATCAAACAGTGGAGAAATCCAAGTGCTTCTACAATCTAACCTGTAAGTTTCAAAGTCACAATTCTTAATCATTGGAGATAAATCTCACTATACTCAAATGTACTTTAACTCTAAATAGGCATATGCAGAAGGTAATCTGAAAATAGCGCTAGCATGTTTTTTCCCCAAGCAATATTTTATTTGCTTGTAGATGACCAAACACTACAAATCATGGTCACATGACCTTGGGACGCTGCAAAAATATATGAAGATGATCTGGTTGTCAAGTCCCAGAATGTGATCACATGACCGCAAGTGTGTGTGTGTGTTGGGGGGGCCTTTCGTAACTTTGAATGATCATTAAGCGACTGGTAATAAGTCAAGAAAATATAGTAAAATGTAGTGTTCATCTTTGCATTGTCTATAACAGGGATCCCCAACCTGTGGCCCGCAGCCTGGTAGTGGCCCTTAGCCTACTGGCCACCGGGCCACGCTGACTAAACCCTCACTTGTGCTATTGCTGTGGCATGCAAAAACAGGATGCTACACCACAGGGTGCAAAAATGGGCTGCCGCTGCACCTCAAGGAGGGGGAAATGAGACGCCACACCACAGGGCGCAAAAACAGGCCACCGCCGTGCTGCAAGGTGCAAAAATAGCCAACGATGCACCGTGGGGTGCAGAAACAAGGTGCTGAACCATGCAAGAATAGGGCAGGGCTAGTATCACAGGGGTGCTAGCCCCACCCCATTTGCAATGCACGTGTGCTCATGGCCCCATGCGCGTGCATGCATATAAAATGCTCCCCCCTCCCTTTTCCTCTAGTCTGCCAACTAACAAAGGTTAGTGATCTCTAGTCTATAATATATATGCTTTCTAAGACTTATTCTCTGGCTTCATCAGCAAGTATCTCCTCCTATTTAGGTCTCCTAAATTGTCCAGGAATCACAGCTTAAGTATATAGGCAGTTGGTTAGAACAGGGATCCCCAAGGCCTGGTCTGCAGCCCAGTGCTGGGCCATGGGCTGTTTGGAACTGGGAAGCGGAAGTGGTGGGCAAGCGTGCATGTGGGCGAAGGTGCATTTCTGAAAGTGGCACGCTTGCATGCGTGAAACCATCCCCTCTCCTCGCCACTACCACAGCTGTCGCCGCTACCGCCACCAGTCTGCCAAGCCGTAAAGGTTGGGGGTTACTGGGTTAGAAGCTTATACATTTTAAATTGAGCCTGTTAAAAGATTGTGTAATTAGCAGGCATAAAGTTTAAATATAGAAATCAACCACTAGGTAGGATCTTAGACAAATATTGAAACATATCTTATAAAATCAGGACCCTGATCTCATGAATAGTAACTTATTATGGATGTGCAAAATTTGTCAATTCAAAAACAGAGTCTGCCTCTAGAACATTCTGTTCTGGGGACAGTTCAGTAGTTTCCACAAATAAATCCTTCAAACCAGAAAGGTTTTGAGGCATTCTGGTCAAAACAGGCCTGCAGGACAGTTCTATCCCTGAAACACCTCAAGCAATTTCTGCTTCAAGAGATTTATTTCCAAAACACCCATTGAATGGCATGGTCCAGGAGTTGTGGCAAAACCTAGAAGAAAATGTAACATCCAGCTCTCAAAGAATTTTGTACATATTAAATACAAATCTTTGCTTCTCTTCTCTGATTTAGTTAAATAAATCTTTTCTTTCATTTGCATTTCTTTCAGGAATACTTCCAAAATAATCCAGTACAGCAATATAACTGAACTTTTAAAAACTGATTATGGTTATTTTGAGGCAATGCAGACCTCTCTCTTTGAGAACATAGAGGCAAATAATTAGAAGGCACCAACTAGATCAGGGGTGTCAAATTGCCGGACACATCACCAGGAAACCGTGCCCCCATTGCTGGCAATGGGGAAAAAGCTCCAATATGTCGCGCGACATCACATTATGTTGCGAGCTTGACATGTCTGAACTAGATCAACCACTTCGTCACGGTGAGACCCAAATGAAAGCATGCATAATAGTTGGCTGCCTGAACCTATTTAGTAACTAGGACCCTACTTCCTTAATTGGTTAGGACTGTGCCATTTCTAATGTTCAACTAAAATCTGCCCTTAACGTAAAACTATTTTTTTATGTTCTACAATCTGAAATGAGATAATATCATAGTACAGAATCTGACACTTTGTATATAGTCCTGCTATCTAAAGATATCTAGAATGGCATTTCTTTTTTGCAGCCACATCACATTGCTGATCCATATTCAAACTGTAATAAACTAATTCTCCACGATCTTTCTCAAAAGAACAATTTACAAGCCACACATCTCAGTCTATACCCATGAATTAGATTTTTCTTTTCTTAAATTAAGAATACAATCAATATTTATTTCTGGTAAGCTCTGTTATTCTAACTTAATTTCTTCTATTCTATTCTTTTAAGATTGTCATGTGTTTTCTGTTTTCTATGGTTTTATCCATCTAAGTCACATCTGTGTCAACTGCATATCTGATAAGTTTTGTTTCTAATATAAATATTCAAAAGTCGGGAGCCCAGAACTGAAATTTATGGTACCCCTCTCTGCTCTTCTTTCGTTTGAAGAGGAATCACTGACAAGAGCCCTGAATATAATTTTCAGGCTACCATTTAATTGTCATGCCATTTACAGCCAATGTAACTGCAAATCAGAATACTTTGGTATGAAATGAACACGCAGTATATTTTATTTACAGAATTCATACAATCTATTAAGGGAATTGTTCAATCACAAAGTAAGATAACATTAGCGCAGTAAGTCATTTTTTGACAAATCTATGCTGACCTATGAATTTCATTATTTTCAAAGTGCTTCAAAGTTAATCTTCACAATATATTCTAGAATTTTTATCAGTATTAATGTCAGACTGACTGATCTACAGTTTCCACTTATTCAGTTATCTGGCACTTCACTATTCCTTAGAATTTCTAAAAAATAATTGGCAATGGTCAGGTTATTTCCTTCAGTACCATAATAAGATGCCATTCAGCTGGCCATATTTTTGTTCATCAATCTCAAGTTTCAACCCATTCCATCCTGTTCTTTTCTTTCCAATTGCTTTTGAATGTAAGTAAAGAAATCTTTAAATACGTTTTTCTTGGCAAATTCTTCCAACCTCAGGTCCTTCTGAACTTTTGCTCTACTAACAGATCTAAGGTTGTGGGGCTACCTGTATGTCCTCTTCCTTTTTCTATTTTGCATCTTATGTTCTTTTTTGTTTCAGATACCCACTATGTTACAATCACACTTATTTCAGTTTATTCTGCTGTTATTTTTTTCACATTAGAATTGTTTGCAGTTATGCTTTTAGTCTCTTTTTTTGGAATTTCAACTCATCTTGAGCAGTTTGCAACATTTCCACCCTTGTGATTCTAACTATCACTGCTAAGTTTATTAATTCTTTTTTTGATACATTGACTATAGTTTTGATAATACAGGTAGCTCTCGACTTACAACCACAATTGAGCTCAAAAGTTCTATTGCTATGCAAGACAGTTGTTAAAAAGAGTTTTGCCCCATTTTACGACCTTTGTCACAGTTGTTAAGTGAATCAGTGCAGTTTAGTGACATGACTGAAGTGAATCTGGCTTCTTCATTGACTATGCTTGTCAGAAGGTAGTAAAAGGTGATCACATGACCTGGGACACTGCAACTGTCATAAATACATGCCAAGCATCCAAATTTTATCACATGATCACAGGGATGTAACGGTTGTAAGTGTGAAAAATGGTCACACTTTTTCCAGTGCCGTTGTAATTTTGAAGTTTAAATGAATGGTTGCAAGTTGAGGACTATCTGTAATACAGCAAGATTTAACAGGTAAGTATAATACATTCTGCCAATCACTGTACCTACTCTAGGTCCACAGTTTTATAGAAACTGAATTTCAGTAAGAATCGGAATGATGTAATAATAATGCAAAATCATATCTTTTTATTACAACACAGTTATAAGAATCTTTCTCAAGGATATTAAAATATTGTTAAACTGTGGGTAATCTTGATTATCACTAAAGAAAACAAAATCTTATAAACCCGATTATACCACTAACTACAATTTAAATTAATTAGGTTACTGAGTTTGAATAATACAAACCTTCCTCATGGCAATACTAAAAGCAAAAGAGAAGCATTAAAATCCAAGGCACAGTGACAAAATAGTGTCCTCCGTATATTTTGGATTATAACTCTTACAAAATTCATTACAACCCACATTGGCTCAAGCTGATATGAACTTATAAGTATTAAATAAAAGGAAGGCATATGAAACAGATTACATACTACACTCCAGCATGAAAAAGATGACATATACTGCACTTTCTGTAAAAGGCAACTACTAAACATTCAGTGCATTTTAAGTTTCCTTACGATCTGAATTTTAACTTAACATTATTTCTCATTTATAGGCTGGTGTAGAAGAATCTGAAATCATCATATAGTCCTATAATGCTTGGTACACTTATCTATTCTTAATGATTGGGTTTTTCCAAAACCATTTGTGTTATTCTAGTGTGGGGAAAAACAGTTGAGTTTTCCGTATGATAGATTATGGGAGTGAAGGTCCCTCTTGATTCAGGAATCATATCAGACTGGGCAGCCCCACTAATTCAAAGTAAATCAGGTTATTTCTAAAGTTCAAGATCCAGTCCTCATATCAAAATGGATGATTTCTCAACCATCCTAGTAGTAAATTGTAGTAGTAATCTGGGAAGAGTTCGATCCTGTGACCCCTGAAGAAGTGGACAAGATCATGGGGAAGCTGAGCTCCACCACGTGTTTGTTGGACCCGTGCCCCTCCTGGCTGACTTATGCAGCCCGGGATGGGACACGAGGCTGGCTCCAGGCAATGATTACTGCTTCTTTGAGTCAGGGTAGTTTTCCCGCCGCCTTGAAGGAGGCGGTGGTGAGACCCCTCCTCAAGAAGCCTGCCTTGGACCCAGCAATTTTAAACAACTATCGTCCGGTCTCCAACCTTCGCTTTTTGGCGAAGGTTGTTGAGAGTGTGGTGGCGCATCAGCTCCCTTTGTTCTTGGAGGAAGCTGACTACCTAGACCCGTACCAATCGGGTTTCAGGCCCGGGTACAGCACGGAGACGGCATTGGTCGCGCTGGTGAATTATCTTTGGCGGGCTCGGGACAGGGGTTGTTCCTCTGTCCTAGTCCTTTTAGACCTCTCAGCGGCTTTTGATACCATCGACCATGGTATCCTGCTGCGACGTCTCAGGGGGTTAGGAGTGGGAAGCACAGTTCTCCAGTGGTTCTCCTCTTACCTCCTGGGACGTTCGCAGTCGGTGTTAGCAGGGGGGCAGAGATCGACCCTGAGACCTCTCATTTGTGGAGTTCCTCAGGGATCGGTTCTCTCGCCTCTCCTGTTCAACATCTATATGAAGCCGCTGGGTGAGATCATTCGTGGTTTTGGAGTTGGGTATCACCAATATGCTGATGATACCCAGCTTTTTATTTCGACCCCAAACCACCCCAGTGATGCCCTCGACGTGATGTCCCGTTGCCTGGAGGCGGTCTGGGTCTGGATGGGGAGGAACAGGCTTCGACTCAACCCTGACAAGACTGAGTGGCTGTTCGTGCCGGCATCCCGGGAAATTCCGATTATTCCATCATTGGCCATGGGGGGGTGAGCTATTACCCCCCGTAGATAGGGCCCGCAACTTGGGGGTACTTCTAGACTCACAGCTCTCTTTGGAAGAGCATATTGGAGCTGTGACTAGGGGGGCCTTTGCCCAGGTTCGCCTGGTGCGCCAGTTGCGGCCCTATCTAGACCGGGATGCCTTGCGCACAGTCACTCATGCGCTCGTGACCTCTCGTCTAGACTACTGTAATGCTCTCTACATGGGGCTGCCCTTGAGGTCCACCCGGAGACTCCAGCTGGTGCAGAATGCAGCCGCGCGAGTCGTCTTGGGAGTTTCCCGATACTCCCATGTTACACCTCTGCTCCGCGAGCTGCATTGGCTACCGGTTGCTCTCCGGGTGAGGTTCAAGGTGTTAGCTATGACGTACAAAGCCCTTCATCGCATGGGTCCGGATTACCTACGGCAACACCTGCGACCGGCGTCAACTTCCCTCCGTCCAGTGCGCTCCCACAGAGAGGGCCTCCTCAGGGTGCCGCTGATCAAAGAATGCCAATTGGTGGCCCCCAGGGGGAGAGCGTTCTCTGTGGGCGCGCCAGACCTCTGGAACCGCTTACCGGTTGAGCTCCGGACGGCCCCCGACCTTTGCTCCTTCCGGCGCGATCTTAAAACATTCTTTTTCGAACAAGCTGGCCTGGTCTGACGGGATGGGGTTGGGTTTTTAAAATTAGTTTTTAACTTAATATGTATTGATTTTATGGGCATGATGTTTAATGGTTTTTTTAATGGTTTTTTAATTTTTGTATTTGATTTTTATTGTGTATTGCCCTGTTCACCGCCCTGAGTCCTTCGGGAGAAGGGCGGTATAGAAATCAAATTATTAAATTAAATTAAATTAAATTGATGGAACTGATTATTTAGGATTCACTCCTAGATACAAACATCATAGGGAAATGTATAATACATTTTGCCCTAACTACCTGCTATGGTAACTCTATGGAAGGTAAGAGCTGGATAATAGCATTTAGGGACAGATGAAGAGTAAAGAAAAACTGCTTATTAAACATCATAGACCTACTTTCACACATTTATGGATTCATATATTTTCATGATGGCATATTGTTTATAAATTTGAGAACCAGAAAGGTGGGGGGAAGGGATGTTTTTCCTCAGGCATTCTATTTCTTTCATGCTTCTAAACCATATACACTTACATCCAAGAAAACCCATTAACTCATTGGGATTTACTTTTAAATAAGACATAAACAAGATTGTACACGTTTTTTTACATAGTGAGAGTAAAAGGCTTTTAAATAATCACGTAACTAAATTGAGAATATTTACAAATACTGAAGTTATCAATAACACAGAGAAATAATTATAGGCCACAGGCAAAACAAATTTTGTAATGTGTGTATTTGCTTTGTTCTCAATTTTCTCTAGCCTCTATAAAAAAATATTCCTTTGATATTTCATTTCACAGCCAAAGCAGTAAATATCTCTTTACAACTAAATTTTGTTCACTTCATGTATAATTTATACATGAAAAATATAGTAGCTCCATTTAAAAAATAATTGCTTACAATTTAGCATGCAAAGTTTTAAAAACAGACTAATTCAAATGTTTTATTTGTACATAGAATGTACATTAAGCATGAAGAATGATATCACACACAAAAACAAGGTGGCATGCCAATTAGCAAATCATACCATAAGCATATTGCCAGAAGGACATGCATTAAAAAAGTTAACTGCATTTTAATGCCCTTTAGAAAATCCATTTTCATCAGAAAACACTTTTATTTAAAAGAATAAAGTATTCAAAGATTTAATTCATTACAGTTTTAAAATATTTATCTGTACAAGAATTATTTATTTATTTATTTATTTAGATTTATATACCGCCCTTTCCCGAAGGACTCAATTAATTAATTATTTTTTTTCCTGCAACAGATATATATTCCACTGGGAATAAACAAAGGAAATATCATTTATTCTGATATACATACATAATTAAAATGATGAACAGTGCACCATTTATCAATATACATATATTCCTCTATGTTGCTTGTCAACATTCAATTGTGAGTACATACACTTTTAAGGTAAACCAGGGAAAGGAAGTCACTAGGGCTGAATGGAAATTTCTTTTCTAGTCCTCAATTTCTAAAAAAAGAGAAAAGAATCCCATTTCTGTACTAATGATGAAAATCCACAGCACAGTAAACACTCTTCTGACAGATGGTCTTGGCAATAGAATACACGTGTTCTGTTTTCAATTATTCCACATCATTTTGACCATGTGCCTGAAGCACAAAAAGACCAATATATATATATATATATATATATATATATATATATATATATATATATATATATATATATATATATATATATATATATATATATATATATATATATATATATATATATATTCCATGCTTCTCTACTTCTACAGATTTCTCTAACTTCCCTATTTTACCCTTCCTCCTCTCAAAGAACTAATTTAATTAAAAGCAACACCCACACACCAGGGTTGAAAGTTTCCAGGGCAAACTGCGTTTCAGAGCTTGTAATATTAAACCCTTCTGTTAAGTAAGAGCACGGCTGGTCATTCAAAGCATCGTTGTCCCAAACGTACACGAGGGAAGGAAAAAAAACAGGCTTGAACATGAACGATCGGGAGGAAAAAGAAAACAGGCGGTGGCAAATAAGCGCGCAGCTCGTCGTCGAGCTTCGGAGGTTTCCCCCTCCATCCGCGCCAGCTTCCCACAGCCAAGACGGAGGCATCTTCGAACTGCGTAGCACAGGGGTCTTCAAACTTGGGCCCTTTTATGACTTGTGGACTTCAACTCCCAGAATTCCTCAGCCAGCAAAGCTGGCTGAGGAATTCTGGGAGTTGAAGTCCACAAGTCATAAAAGGGCCCAAGTTTGAAGACCCCTGGTACTATAGCACGTGGCAAGCAACAGCTCCCCAAACGCCAAGCAGGCGAGGGGAGAAAATCTTCTCTGTGTCTAGCGCTGGGGGAGACGTTGGGGAGGGGGGGGAAGGAGCCACTGTCCCCCCCCCCCCGCACACTGTCGCGGCTGCCAAGAAGGAGGAGGAGCCTGCGGGTGGCAGGGGGTGGTCCCTTTGTAACCCCCGACAGCAGACTGGGGCCAGCAGGAAGAGGAAGGCGGGTAGCCAGATATGGGGACAGGCGTTAAGAAAACACCCTCCTTGCCTTCGACCAAGGAGCCCGCCGCATCTGCTGAGGCGCTGCCCGGGCACTTTTCCCCTCCCCTCCCTGCCGAACCAGGAGGGGAGGGGAGGCAAAGCCAGCTCTCCGGTGGGGTTCAAGGCGCCTCCTCCAGCTTCGCGCTGTCACGCTTGGGCTATTTTTAGCTCGGCGCTCGCCTCGTGGTCCCCCGTCTGTCCGGGGCTACTACCCAAGGCGGCAGGGGCTCCAGGTCGACCCGGCCGGTCCCGCCTCCCCGTCCTCCCCTTCGCTGGGCTCCGGCTGCCCGCTCCCCGCCACTCGCCCTTACCCCAGCTCTTGGCCGTGCGCCCCAGAAACTCTCCCTTGTTTCGGTCGTAGATGAATTGCCGCCACTCGGCCATAGACTGGCGGAACGGTTTCTTCTTCTCCTTGGTCATAGCCGGCCGAGTCCAAAAAAAAAAAGGCGAGCGAGAGATGGGCGGGATGGAGCGGCTGCTTCCCGGGCACCCGAGCGGCGACGGTGGAGACCCGTTGCAGAAGGAGAGCGGCTCTTCCGAACCGCTAAGAAACTAACCCCTCAGGCGCCCGGCGGGAGAGCAGAAGAGAGGAAAGGAAAGAGGGGCTGGGCCAGTCACACGCACTGAGTTGCGCTCCTCGCGCCGCCTCTCCCCACCCCGACTCTATACGTCAATTCTTGGAGGAGCCAATCGCTGCCCGCGTCGTCTGGTAGTTGTGATCAGCCGGAGTGCCCTCTACTGGAGGAACGGAAGCCGATGGAAGCCGAGAGTTATCTGCTTCAGAGCGAATCTTGAAAGGAGAAGCGAGGAAGGGGAGTTGCTACAAGCTCCTCGTTTTTGTTTCCCATCCTGGTGTCGGGGGAGAAGGGGTGGGCTGTCTGCGTGCGGTGGGTCGCAGTGCAGCCGGGACTATAGGTTCCAGGGGACAAAATTAAGGCAAGAAGAAGACATCGCTCTGCCCTTTTATCACACTTGTAAGCCATATATGGCATGAAATGTTGCAGGACTTACCCCGAAAAGATTATAGTTAAGCACACGCTCCCTTCTGTGTCTAAACTTGGCATATTAGAACCTAAAGTAAGCAGTATAACCTACGGAACAATATTCAAATAAACTTACTAGTGGCTTGCTTACACTCCGTGTTTTATTAATTTACTTTCAAATTATTTTTCATGTCTGTAGAGTTCTCAGTTGAAAAGCAAAATCAGTTTTGATAGCCTGACTCCTATTGCATATACAAAGATTGGACGGTTTCCTTACTAAACATAATGTGCTTGTACATCCAGGTGTAAACGGAGCTCCGTTCAAAAAGAAGTTGGCAAGACTACAATGGTTGTGTAATCATTAGGAGGCAATTCCACGCAATGACAAACACTATAGTATTTGTCATGTTACTGCCTAATAACAAAGCTGAACACCCATTACATTTCTACGCATACTACTGTGAGGAGAATGCTGTCTTTGCCTTGCTAAAAATAATGCAAAGCAAATTAAAGCAAAACATCCCACCATTTAAATGGTAAGGTGAAGATAGTAAGATAAAAGTGCCATAGACATTCAAACTGGCTTACTTCAGGTTCCTTTTAAGGAATATTACAAATATTACAAAATATTTATAATATTCCCTCAGTTATTCCTAGTGTTGTCTCAGGGCACTGTGCTGATTCAAGTGTTGTATGAAATGCTTCAATGCTAAAGCTATCACATTAAAACTTGTTGCTCCATTGGAACATTACTTTCTTCCTGTAAATTTGTCTGCTTGATATAGCTACTTCATCTTGTTGCCTGATACAGCCAGTCCCAGCTTTTTGCAATATGGTAAAAGAGGAACTTTATCGTATAACCAGGTTTCCATTCTCATGAGTTTGATATGAAATAGATAACAAAAAAAAAATCAAGTAGCAGATTGAATATCTTAGATCAAATGTTTACTCAATAAACATAGCAACATTAAAATTCAGAGAAGTGGTCTTCTACTTACAGCATAATAACCCAAATGGAATAAGTGCAGTTTCTCCTTTTTTCTCTAACATGTTTTATGTTTCTTTGGAAAAATTATGTAATATATATGAGATCAGGCTATTAGAGCTAATCTAGGCAGAACATAATATTTTATTTCTATGGAACTGACCCTTGGAATTTATCAAGACTAGAAGGTCAGCAGTTTGGCGGGTCGAATCCCGAGTGCCACGTAACAGAGTGAGCACCTGTTACTCGTCCCAGCCTCTGCCAACCTAGCAGTTCGAAAGCACATAAAAATGCAAGTAGAAAAATAGGGACCACTACAGTGGGAAGGTAACAGCGTTCCGTGCGCCTTTGGCGTCTAGTCATGCCAGCCGCATGACCACGGAGATGTCCTCGGACAAGCGCTGGCTCTTCGGCTTTGAAACGGAGATGAGCACCGGCCCCTAGAGTTGGAAACGAACAGCACACATGTGCGGGGGAACCTTTACCTTTTTATAAGCCTCTTGTCCTGAGTGCTAGGTCTTGACCTGTTTCTTGGGTAGCTTTTTATCATGTTTTCTTTTGTTTTGAAATAATAATTTCTGCACCCTGTAATTTCTTACATGACCAGGTAGATAATCAATGTTTAGATTAGTTTCATAGTTCAACATAACTAAAAGACCGTGTGGAAATGACCGGTTCAAAGTTGCAACAACACTGAAGTGACTTATGACTGTTTTTCACACTTAATGACAGTTGCAAAATCACTATGGTCATGTGATCAAAATTCAGGCACCTGATAACTGGCATGTATTTATCATGGTTACAATGTCCTAGTATCATTTGATCACCTTTTGCGACTTTCTGACAAGCAAAGTCTACAGGGAAGCCAGATTCAACTACCCTATTACTAATATAGCAACTGGAGTGATTCACTTAACAACTATGACAAGAAAAGTTGTAAAATGGGGCAAAATTCACTTTACAACTGTCTCGCTTAGCAACAGAAGTCTGGGGCTCAATTGTAGTCGTAAGTCGAGAACTACCTATATTGATGTAAGAAATAAAAACCAATCGCTTACCTATCAGAGGTCCTTTACACGCCCTATAGGGGGCTATTCACCATTTCATTATGTTGTTCTCATGTTCTACTGCTGCTTAATGAAAATTGGAATACTGCTTATGGCAGACAAAGATCTGCTTGAAAAAACAATGTTTCCATTTATCAAAAAATGATTAGATTTTATAAGAGATAGTCATCATTTGATATTCTTTTCATGGAGGCTGCACCCTAGAAGATACTGAAGAGTATCTCCAATGATGTAAAAAGAGTTGTAGAATGTTAAGCTCTTTTCTTAAAGTCCTGGGTTGCCAACATCAAAATTACAGCCTTTTATTTTTCAAAAGCATGCAGGTCTTCAAAAAGTAAATGTCAAATGTGATCTCTGCAAGTATGCCAGAGCATATAAAGCATGTCCCCTTTACTTAGTGACATTTACCTTTCCAGAATATGTCCTGTGCATGCGTAGACTATTTACTCTGAATGTGCTCAGACCAAGCTTTCTCTTGCAGAACATGCTTTGGGCATGCCAAGAATATTTGTGCTGGACATGCCCAAACCCATAATAAATTTTCTTTTGCATTTTTTCATTGCTTGCTGAAAGGTTGGAAGGATGTGTATTTCCAATTAAATTTTAAAAATTTTTGCAAACAGATTTGCCTTTAATATATGAAATTGAATGAAAAATAATTTTTCCAATGTTATAAGTCTTGTGTTTCCCCCAAATGAAAGGAAAGCAGCACCCAATACATACAAATACACAATATTGATACAATGGACAAAAATTTGGTGAGCTTTTCAGGATGAGGAAAGACTGCCACAATACAAACTAAATATGGTTTTCAGATGTTCCTGAGTCTTGTTCACTGCATATTTTTAACTAATATATGCTATTAGCAAATGTTTAATGTCTAATCTGAAATAATTTTTCTTGTAGCAAACAATCCTAATCAAACAGTTATTTGCATTATACCAGAAGCTTATTTTCTGATAGGAAAACACTGATAGTCCTGTTCTGTTACAATTGTTAATCTCACCTTTTGCTCTATCTTCTGCCCCAGCCCTCTTGTAAAACTCTGGAACTAGATATGAAAACAAATGTTGTTTATAGTGGGGAATACATATAACAATATTCCCGGAAAGCATGATTTTCAGTCTATAGTTGTGTCCGTAAGTGCCTGACAACTTTTCTTTCTTTTTTAATCTGGTTTACTGGAACCTACTGTGTCTCCTTCAGAAAGCAGAAAATATAATTAGGTCCTTTCCTGTTTCTTTATAGTAGCGTGTATATCTCTGGGTGTGTCTTTATATTTAATTCTTTCCATACCCTTCATACCTTTTCCTGTGAAACATTTAACAGGAGAAAGATTAAGGCCTAAATATATTCTAATTGAATCCTTCTTAGCATTTTCTTGCTGCAGTACTGTCGTATAGAACATTTGCATTTTACTGAAACTAAAAGAATAAACGTACACGTCATTTCCCAGAATATAGGCCTTACTATATGTCATATAGTTGCATCTAAGGAGACATGAATGGGCTTTTCTTTTGTAACAAATTAATGGTCTGAAGGGCAAATAGGTTTACAGATCCTAGGCAACTGGCAGACTTAAATTCTAGCCTATCGGTTGCAGGAGGACACATGCATCCAGGGGTTAAAGCATAAATTAAAAATAGAAAGTGGTTTTTACCTCCCCCAATTCTTAGCAAGGAACTCTTTCAGCAAAATCCTCCTTTCTCCTTTCTCCTTGTGCATTTTTAACCAATGATACCCAAACATATTTCGTTATGTTGCACATCACTTAATTGTGAATGTAATTTCTAATCAGAGGTTCAGGGCGGGTCTACACTTCCAGCTTATTCCAGAACAAGCACACCCGACACATCATTTCTCAAGGACACAAATGCACGCCCACCTGCTTCTCCACCACCTTCCGCCTGTCCTTTCTGGTTTCACATCAAAAGTAATCTTTTCAGTTGTTGTTTTTCACAAGTCTACCAATGGAATGGTGAAAAGCTGGGTATTTTCTTTGTTTTACAAATTCATTGTTAGAAGAGTGAAATAACAGGCCTGCCTTGGTTTTTTATTGTGTACGCAGCTGAAAATGATAAAAATTCTGCCACTTTCCTCTCCTAGCCCAAGTAACTGCTTTCCTTTCTTTCTCCCTCCCTCCAGAAAGGGGAAAGGATATGGAAAACCAAGCTTAAACACCAAGCCATTGTCATGACCAAAGCAAAGCCTTCAGAAATCGTGGGTGCTCCATCATTGGAGGTCTTTAAGAAGAGACTGGACAGTCACTTGTCTGAAATGGTATAGGTTCTCCTGCTTGAGGACTAAAAGACTAAAAGACCTCGAAGGTGGGACTAAAAGACCTCCAAGGTCCCTTTCAGCTCTATTCTAACAAGTCCAGCCAGTTCATACATAGGAAGGGAAGTGATTGAAGAATGCACTGTGGAAAAGTCCTTAGTAAGACACAGATATTGTAGAACTTATTTGTTAACATATTCCATGGATTTCTCATAATCTGTGAACTCATTCTATGAGTCAAAGGTTAATAAGTGATGAAAATAATAATATAAACAGCGAGGCCAAAGAAGCAGCATTAGAAATGCAGGAGGAGCAGTGAGATGTGCACTGCAATTTATAATAGGATGTTCCTGTCAAGTTATCTGCTTCTAACAAATGTTTTCCAATTGCTAATGATTCTTAGCAGTTTTGAATCCTGCAAAAAAACCTTACGTAATATTTTTTATATAAACAATAGCATGTGACTCACATGTAGATATTATATCTAAATCATAACATTTGTTTTTTATTCGTGCAAAATAAGCTATGCAAAAATGGAGTTATTATGAAACACACATTAATAGTAGTGGTTTCTTCAGAGAAACATGTTTACATTTAGAAATTTTGTAATGCATGAAGTTGATTTAAATATTAAATAGTACAAGAGACATGCTTCTATAAACTATCCACAACAATGTGAAAGGCTTCCCACTCTAAAGCAAGGATGAAAACCTTTGTGTCATTGTAAAAGAAAAGGTCTGGCTGGCTGCCACTGAATCAGATGAGTAGTGCCCAGCAAAATGGAATCATTGTATAAATTCCCATAAATACTCCCTACGCACCAAGGCGAGGTTCTGTTCTGACATCAGAACAATGGTGAGAAAACCAAGCAACCAACAGGAAAAAATTGATTCAAAAGCTCAGTTAAGTGTGATAGCAATTCTGTTCTAACAGTTATTTCATTTAGATTTATGATTGTAAACTGTGACTTTCACTAGGCCCCACTGCTTTTGGATGGATGGATGGATGGATGGATGGATATATGGGTGGATTCATGAATGCATGGATTCATGGATGGCTACATGTATAAATTTTATTACAGTTATAAAGCAGCATAATACTGTGTTTTAAGCAACTGTTTATGTAGCATACTTTATAGGTTGAAGTTGTGGTGATGGATTTCCAAAAAGCTATAATTTTACAAATATTTTTACAAATAGTAAGAATATCTGATATATCATGCTTATAAATCAACTTACTCTTTTACAACATTCTTGCAAAACTCAGTTTGGAGCATGTTATGCAAATATAATTTGTTGGGTTTCTTAGTTTTAAAGGACAGTTTTTACAACATGATCTAGTGGCCCTAAATGAACACTTATGAATCCTAAGAGACTCTTAATAGAACTTGCATGTGTTGATTCCTAACAAGGACTTAATTGATGCAGATAACTTTGTATCACTTAAAAAGAAAGATAAATTACGCCACTGATGTGAGGTATTCTTATCAGATTTATTTAACTCCACTATAAGATGTTCATCACAATCTACCCACATACGGTAATATATTTGCTACACTTTACAATGATAATTGGTTTGTAATTTGTCACTAAGTGATGTGTTTGTAAAGTGCAGGGTCATGTGACCATGCTACTTAGCAATGGACATTAGTATTTCTAATTGCCATTGCTAACTGAATCAATCTCGGGTTGTGAAAGGAGGATTTCATGTGATAATCCTTTGCAACCTCCTGCTGGCTTCTCCATTGACTTGGGTATAGGAAGCCAGCAAAGAAAGACACAAATGTTGATCATGTGACTGCACAGAAGCTTATTACCAAGGATCACCTGTATTTGGATATTTGCCTGAGCACTACAAATGTGTAAATGTGTAAAATTAAAGCAGCATATAATAACTGCATCAGGATATTGATTTAGTTAATCAAGTTAATATGGATGCTGATTTATTTCAGGTTTTCTAAGTCAGCTAACTGCAGGTTAATGGAAAGAATGCTTACAAAGAAAGATTCAGCTATCTTTGAATATTGCACAGCAAAAATTCGATGCTTTTTCACAAATATGAATAAAATCAGTAAGTATTTCAATAGCAGCATCTATGAAATATAAAGGAAAAGGTTTATTTTATGAAGTCAAAAAGGACAGTATAAACGTAAGAAAGAGAAGAAAATTGTTGTTATTTAACTAATGGAAAGAAAACTTAGTAGGGATAAAACGACCAGTAAAACATTAGCGATGACCACTATTTTACTATATTTTCATTCTGCATTTCAGAATATTATCTTTCAAATATCTTCACTCATGTTAGTTTAAAAATGGAGGTGGCAAAGATAATTATTAGAAGCCAAAATTATAGATGGAAAACATGGTTGGTTCTCAAAATTCAAAACAAAGTGTCAAAGAATAAGCAATGCAAGATGTTCTTCCCTCACTGAATGTTTTTTTTAGGTACCAATAAATGTCTCCTGTTTAGTTATCTGGTGCCCGACTATAGGACTCTTTCTTATTTTGATTTCAATCCAACACTGGGTGTTCTTTCTGTTAAGCAGTATGACAGGCAAGCCTTGCTTTTCTGGGCAATGAATAGGCCAAATTACCGTATATACTTGAGTATAAGCCGACTCGAGTATAAGCCGAGACCCCCAATTTCACCCCCAAAAACTGGAAAAAGTTGTTGACTCGAGTATAAGCCGATCCGCCGTTCTGCAAGCCTCTGCCGCCAGCAGAGGCTCGATCCGCCATTTTGCAAGCCTGAATACACAGGAATACCCTGTGTGGCCTTGGCTCTCCGGGAAGCCCTGGCTGTCCGCTTCCTCGCTCCACGCTGCTATTCGGGGCCCGCGCGTTCCCCGGGCAAATCGCGGTGCCCAGCAGGCGAGGAAACACGCCTGCTCCAGTCGCCCCCCCTTCCCTCAGGAGACGCGAAGCAAGTGACCTCCCGGAGCTTACCGAGGACTTGCTTCGGTGCTTCCAGGATCGCGCGCACCTCTCCCAAGCCGCCGCCGTCCGGAGACCTGCCGACGTTTGGGGAGGTTTGGGGAGGTGCGCGCGCACCTCCCCAAACCTCCCCAAACGTCGGCAGGTCTCCGTTCCTCTGCGCCCTGCCTGCCTGCTTCTTTCCACAGCGGAAAGAAGCAGGCAGGCAGGGGGCGGAGGAACGGAGACCCGGCGACGTTTGGGGAGGTTTGGGCGCCTCCCCAAATATCCCCAAACGTCGCCGGGTCTCCGTTCCTCTGCGCCCTGCCTGCCTGCTTCTTTCCACAGCGGAAAGAAGCAGGCAGGCAGGGCTCGGAGGAACGGAGACCTGGCGACGTTTGGGGAGGTTTGGGCGCCTCCCCAAATATCCCCAAACGTCGCCGGGTCTCCGTTCCTCCGAGCCCTGCCTGCCTGCTTCTTTCCGCTGTGGAAAGAAGCAGGCAGGCAGGGGGCGGAGGAACGGAGACCCGGCGACGTTTGGGGAGGTTTGGGCGCCTCCCCAAATATCCCCAAACGTCGCCGGGTCTCCGTTCCTCTGCGCCCTGCCTGCCTGCTTCTTTCCACAGCGGAAAGAAGCAGGCAGGCAGGGCTCGGAGGAACGGAGACCCGGCGACGTTTGGGGATATTTGGGGAGGCGCCCAAACCTCCCCAAACGTCGCCGGGTCTCCGTTCCTCCGCCCCCTGCCTGCCTGCTTCTTTCCGCTGTGGAAAGAAGCAGGCAGGCAGGGCGCAGAGGAACGGAGACCCGGCGACGTTTGGGGATATTTGGGGAGGCGCCCAAACCTCCCCAAACGTCGCCGGGTCTCCGTTCCTCTGAGCCCTGCCTGCCTGCTTCTTTCCACAGCGGAAAGAAGCAGGCAGGCAGGGGGCGGAGGAACGGAGACCCGGCGACGTTTGGGGAGGTTTGGGCGCCTCCCCAAATATCCCCAAACGTCGCCGGGTCTCCGTTCCTCCGAGCCCTGCCTGCCTGCTTCTTTCCGCTGTGGAAAGAAGCAGGCAGGCAGGGCGCAGAGGAACGGAGACCCGGCGACGTTTGGGGAGGTTTGGGGAGGCGCCCAAACCTCCCCAAACGTCGCCGGGTCTCCGTTCCTCCGAGCCCTGCCTGCCTGCTTCTTTCCGCTGTGGAAAGAAGCAGGCAGGCAGGGCGCAGAGGAACGGAGACCCGGCGACGTTTGGGGATATTTGGGGAGGCGCCCAAACCTCCCCAAACGTCGCCGGGTCTCCGTTCCTCCGCCCCCTGCCTGCCTGCTTCTTTCCGCTGTGGAAAGAAGCAGGCAGGCAGGGCGCAGAGGAACGGAGACCCGGCTTCGTTTGGGGAGGTTTGGGGAGGTTCGCGCGCACCTCCCCAAACCTCCCCAAACTTCGGCAGGTCTCCGGACGGCGGTGGCTTGGGAGAGGTGCGCGCGATCCCGGAAGCTCCAAAGCCTCGGCCGCGCACAAGTCCTCGGTAAGTTTTTTTGTTGACTGGAGTATAAGCCGAAGTGGAATTTTTCAGCCCAAAAAGTGGGCTGAAAAATTCGGCTTATACTCAAGTATATACGGTAATTTCTTTCTCACTTTGATTTTATTCCTGGATCTAGGTATGTAGCTTCCTAGTGTTCAAAGACTATATTTCTCTATATTTCTCTTCTGCTCTTAAACGGAAATGTGGAAAAAAAGAAGCAGATCTAAGATGCTAGGGTCACAGAAATCAAATGAGAGAGCTTGCATTAGGGAAAGTAAACTTAACTTGGGCCTTTATACAATTAAAAGCAGAACAAAGCAGCATGTAATTCTATGCGGATTTATTCAATCATGTTTGTTTATTCTGAATTTGTTTCCCTTAAGAAAATGATATGCACATATGAAGTTGAGCTTTGTTCTTATGTCAGTTCTTACTCTACATTGACTTTTACTACTGTACAATGTATAATAATCAGACCTCAACAATATACAAAATTCAAAAATAAAACAGGACCATATGTATTAAATTAAAAAAATGATGAAAAGAGAAATTTGTACTGTACTTTTACTTTTAAAATCTCCCTATAACCCTCCATCATTCTCCAATTCTCTTCACTATACTTACAGCCAGTGCTTTTTTTGTAAAAGAAAAAGGTGCCGGAACTCACACATGTCATATAACCTGCCTTGCCTACCCTACAAGGTTCTATCCAAAAAAGGTGCCGGAACTCCGTTCTGAGCGTTCTATGAGAAAAAAAAGCCCTGTTTACAGCTGAATTGAATCACTGATCTAAATTAATATATTGAAGGAAGTGTTCTGTACCAGCCTGCTACCGGCCCTGCAGAAAAAGCAGGGACAACCCCTTTACAAACAGCAAGAGGCTGGAATAAAGCCTGCCAAATTTATTAACATAAAACAGACACCAACCATGAAACAGGACTATTCAAGCGGTTGCCTTCAGCAAACCAGCCCTCCCACACATTCCCCTTTTATACAGTTCAGGGCGTGGCTTCTCTCTGCCTCCTTCCGAGGTGCCCCATTGCCTTCCTCTGTTTACTCCTGATTGACTGCCTCCTGCGTCGGGCGTCCTTGAACAGGGCCAGCTGTGGGTCATCTTCATCCACGCTGTCAGGCTCACACAGCTGGGTCTCCGTCGTGACCAGGTGGGAGGGGCCTGGCTGAGGGCTCTGCGGAGCCTCAAGGCCATCATCAGCAAGCTCTTCAACACCCCCCTCCTCCTCCTCTGAGTCGTCTGACCCAACTGCCGAACCCACAGGCTGACCCTGAATCACAACAGGAAGCTAGTAAATCTGCAACCCTAGATCTAGAGCTGACTCATGGAATAAGTACACTTTCTGAAAAAGTAACGTTCCAGCATCTATAGCAAGTGTTACAGAAAGCCAAATGAATTAAGTCAGCACCAGGAGGGAGGGAGCGAAGGAGAGAGAGAGAAAAGGGGAAAAATTGAGAGGCCATTATCTGATAAGTGATATAGTTTCTTTATGAAGTTTCTCAGCCACCATAAAGTGAAATAAAACTATCCTCATACTGTTATTTTGGCCCAATTATAGTTGGATGACTCTTAAAGATGCTGTAAACCACAGTGGATAATTATAAGTTTCCGTGTATTTCTCATTTCAAATAATAGGAAATTGTACACGGTTTTTTTTCCTGTTCTTGTTCTATGGCCTCTAGACAATGACTAAAAAGATTGAATTTATTAAGCACGTAATGTTTGTCCTATCTTAGTAATATTTTGCAAATAGATTCCTTGTAGCATTTTTTCTCTGTGGGTGTTTTAATGGCTCTTCTGGTGCTACCATCCTTGTCATTCCTCATCTTTTATTAATTTACTAAATGGGTTTTTAGAAAACAATCTAAGAAGAACACTAAAAGTGTTCTTTTACCTGAAGTGAAAAAAGTGTAATGACTCTGTCAAATGTACTTTAAAACTGAGAATGGTACATTTTTTCTAGTAGATGCCTTTGTTTGTTCCTATTGAACAATCTTTTTAAAAGCAGCAATAAATATGACTCTATTGACTGACTATCCTAGCTACTATTTGGTTGAGATATACTTTATGTAGGTGGCAAGTTACTATATTGTAACTGCTAAGAGATGTTACTTTTTAACCAACAGCTTATTCATCATTATGAATTTGCTTCAGAAAGGGATTGGATAAATTCATATATGATAAAGTTAGTACTATTGGTCATGCTGACTAAACCTTAGTTTCAGGACTGGAATCAATTACTGTTTGAATATCAGTTTTTGGGGAACATAAATGGGAGGGAATGACACTCCATACATAGGACAATTCTACACTTCCTTGCTACTCTCAGATACCAACCCCACCACAACATACAGTGTTGCCAGGTTCTGTGCAGCTGCACTTAAAATTTGTCAGAAGATAACTATTTTTAAAGAGCACCCAGTATGTCATTATAGAATGCTCTGTATTATGATAGATTTGTTGTGTTTCCCTACAGATCATACCCTTTCTTTTAAACTCTTTTTTGATCATCTTTATATTTAGCTTTTTATTTCTAATTTTATGCCTTTATGTATAATTTTATAATTTTATAAATTTTATAATTTTATGCCTTTTAGTTTCTTGTACCCCACCCGCCTTATGCTGGTCTTTGACCATAGTAGAGATTTGATTTGATACATTGTGATATATCAATCTGTTTGAATAGGCCCTGTCATTATGACCCATCACCTGTATCCCATGTGCTCACAGGTAGAATCAGATATGATGACATTACAGAGAATTCTTAGAGCAACCACTGATCATGCATTAGGTATTTTTGGAGTCAGGAAGGGTAAGCACTTGCAAAATTAATTTCTCTTCCTCTAAAATCTGAAGCTCCAAGCCCAGCAGATCTTTTGCTTCAACTTTGAAGGCAGAGGAAGTCCCTGCTGGCTGCAACTCTAACTTCAATAAGCTCTGGCTTGAACAAGAGTAGAAAATGTAAATAGCTGCATCTTAGAGGTACTAAATAGATTTCTAGCCATACTGAATCTGACCTTCTTAAAAAAAATCTGCTCTGATTCATTTCCTCAACCTGCCCATGAATATTTAGTATGTCTTTGACCAATGAGATTGGGATGCTCACAAGGAAGAGGCTATTAATTAATTAGCCTGTCACACAAATGCAGTAGTCTTCATCTTCCCATCAGTAATAAGAATTAACCCATTACTGTTTGAAGCATTCCACATTTACTCAATTTCTTTTGGAGAAGAGTCCAACTGCAGGGACCAAATTTGAAAGGAAGAAGAGGAATGAAATATTTTTTTTATTTGAGTAATGCTGAATCTTGTCCCATATCAGATATTCAGCTCTTAGAGTATGAATGAAAGGGTGAGAGATACAAGAAAGAAACTTCAATCCTGACTTGAGTTTATGTATGAATCTGCATGTTTATCCGTATGTAAATAATTTTCTGTAGTTATGTTCATTCTGTCTGCATTATTTATATGTTAGTGTAACTGGTAATATCACTGTATTGACCACCAATCATCTGTGAAGTTTATTGCATGTACTAACGGCTCTAATTTTTAAATTACTCTAAATATTGTATTGTTTTTACAGACATAGGAAAGAGCTGGTGAAAGCAGTAAAAATATTTACCTGAAAATAGTTTTAAGTCAAAAGAAATTCTCTATATTATTTTTATTTATTTATTAGATTTTTATCTGGCCTTTGTTACTTTTAGATAATTCAAGGCTGTGTACATAACTAATATTCCTTCTTCCTCCTATTTTCTTTATAGCAACAACCCTGTAAGGTGATTTTGGACTGAAAAAGGCTGGCCCAAGTTCACCCTGCTGACTTTCATGCCTAAGGTGGGACTAGAACTCACAGCTAGCCACAACTCTTGCCTCAAAAAAACAAAAACAAAACTTTTTGGTGGATTCTTCTTTTTAACTGAATGGCTAACGTAGATAATTATGGTGTTTTATGATAATGTACTTTTTGGCTATGATCCTCGAATAGACTCATTAAAAATCAATGGTGATAGTCTTATAGTGCTCTTCTGTTAATAATGCAATATTCCCATCATACCATTCCACAGTAGACTGAGGCATGACATACAAATATATAATTATAAATGGTAGTTATTTAGAAATGAAAATAATGGAATCTAGATACTTTTCTGAATAGACTGAAGATAGGAATTATTTAAACATTTATTGCAATAATATTTCCAGTCACAATATATTTCCTGTTAAATATCACTTCCTTTCTAGTATTATTAGATTTTTCATTGTTCTTTCAGAAAAATAGTATAGAGGCTATTTTTAAGCAAGCAGGAAAATATTGAGAATAATAGATAATTAAAAAACTATTTTTATAAACAATGAATGGATTTGCTGATAGCTTAAGAGACAATGAAACTTGAAGGTTTCTAATATATTTGCTTGATTTACAGCAACCTTTCTCAGTCTGGTACTTTGGACTGTAATAATGCTAAGGTCTTACTTTCTTAGTAAACCAGAAAATAATAATTGTAATAACAACCACAATATTTACAAATGCCAAAATGAGTCTTGAAAACTATTACAACAGACCTATAAAGAAGGGTACCAGGACTCCTTACAGCAGGGGTGTCAAACTGCTGATCTGCAGGTTGGTTGCATCATGCGGAGGCCCATCTCACCCCAGATCTGGCAATGCAAAAAAAAAGTCATGATACGTCGTGACACATCATGTGATGCGGCAAGTTTGACACCTGTGCCTTACAGTTAAACCATTTTAATGGCTTGGTGCCCTCACACAATCTCTCAGAGACCTACGCATGCATATTTTTTCTTGTTATCCCATCAACATGTTTCAAGAGATGGAGAAGATCTGAAGGCAAGGCACTGTCAGTATGTACTTTTGGCACTCATTCTTTGGCCAGATGAAGACAATGGTACCCTGCTTCCCATTTGCTCTTGTACAGCTTTCCTGGGGGGAAAAACATGAGTTAAAAGGAAATGTAACAGGCCAGACAATTGCCCCAATAATATTACAACACAGTAGAATAATATACATGAATCTGCTTATCCCTTTATTCCATTTATTTATTTTAGAATAGATATTGGAAAGATCAGCTTATTGGATCAGTTCATAGAACGAAACTACTACCAAATGTGTGCACTCTTGTAAGGCTGGTTGAAGTTAAGCATGAGTCAGCTACTAAACCTAAGAGGGTAACTTCTTCAAAAAGCAAAAGCATTGTACTAAAGGTATCCACACTTCTCAAAAAATGTAAGAAATCCTTGCAGAAAGGAAAGCAAGTCAGAGAAGCATTAGTAATATTCAAATGCCAAATTTGGATGACTACTAACTGGCAGCAAAGCAATGCAGAAATTTGCTGACATCTAGCAGTTGTCTAGACTTTTGCAGGTCAGGTTTTATAGCTGTAATTCAGGAGGGTCACAAAAGGAAGAATAATGTCACTCTTACTTTGTCTAAAATGTAAATGAATGAATCATGGTATTTTAACACGGTGTGGAAACAATTTTAGAACAGAGAAACAATAGATAAGAAAATTATTATATTTTGGTAGCAATGTAACTAGATGTTCCATTCAATTAGGTAAATATTTCTATTCTGTATTAATGTATCTGCCCTATCCTATAAGTCAACAGCCATTTCATATATACCTGTAGATACATTTCTTCTATCTAGTTATCCAGTTTTATACTAATGTCCAGTTTCATAACTTTCTGGAAAGCTATTAGGTCAGTTATTGAAATTTATGTTTCTGAGCCTTTGTGGAGTTCATTAGCTTATGAAAGTTATCACATGGAACAACTGTCCTTATGTTTTAGATTCCATTGCCTTATCTTGGTCCAGGGGCCCTGCCCTTCTACCCTGCAGATGCTTTGAGGCCTACAGTTTCCAGCACCTGCAGGGCATCTAATGATTTTCCCCTCACTGCAGTGCTTATTCATAAGAAATGAGCCTGAAAGAGCTGACCCAAAAGATCAGTTTTTTTCTTGCATGTTTCCTGCATTTTTGAGTTTTGCAACTCATTGCTTCGGGAGAGTAGATTGCCTGTTTTGTTTGCTCCAAGCAAAAGGTCTCCATTTTGTATTATATTGTGGTCTGATCAGTGGTCGGATTCAGCCAGTTTGCACCAGTTCGGCAGAATCACTAGCTAATTTTTTGTTGCCTAGGCCCAGAATGGACTTCCAGAAGCAGCATCCACACAGAAAACTGGTTGTTCACATATTTGAATCCCTCCACTGGGCCTGATATTGTTTTAGTGTGATGAATAAATAGCAGGTCAGCTTTCTTCCACAATGCCTTTCTGACTTGTTGGAATGGAGCAGAGGAGGTGCTGCCACTTGGCCAGTTTGGAGCCAATAAGTCCTTTAGGATTCAGGGACAATTGATTCAAACCATGGTGAAACATCAAAAAAACTATTGTTTTTTTTAAAAATAAGACTTTTTAAAATTCTGTCTTTGCTACTTACATAAATAAGTCAGGACAGCAAACATATCTAATATTCATTCCTGCTCCTATTTTCTCCAACAATCTTGTGAGGTGGGGTGGTCTGAGAGTGACTGATTTAAAGTCACCCATCTGGCTATCATACCTAAGTGGAACTAGAACTCACAATCTCCTAGATTTTAGCTTGATATCTTAAACAGTAGACCAAACTGGTTCTATTATCTATATACTACTGAAACTCTTGTCATTACCAATAACTGGGCATTGTTGCCATTACCAATGCTCTGCCACCCAGAATAGCTCCACAGCAAGATGGCTGGCAAATAAATTTAACAAACAAATAAAACAGTGGATTGTAGTGCAACAATTTTTGAACCAAGATACTTCATATGGATTAAACAGTGGTCCCTAACCTTTCTGGCATCAGGAACCAGTTTTGGAAGAAAAATTGACTTCCTCAGACCAAGGAGGGATGGTTTCATGCACAACCTTGATCCCATTCATGCGCAGATGAAGCTTCACTCATTCACCTGCTACTTACACGGTTGGTTGCTAATGGACCAGGGACTTGACTGCGGCCCAAGGGTTGGGGACCCCTGGATTAATGTACAGAATGTGTCCAAAATCCCAAAGGAATGAGATTTGGAAAAGTTGAAAGTGTTTCCAGATATTTCCAGCTGCTGCTGTGGTTAGGCTGTTGCTGTACAGTAATCGTGATGCCTATTTTGAAGATTCCACGACAGCTTCCCTGCCAATCTTGCAATCCCTTGTTGCCACCCCCACTCACCCAGCAGCAAGTAATTGTTGCATGATGTAGCTCTTAAAGAAGCAGTAACTTGAAGAAGAAGAAAGAAAGGCTGGATACTGTGGAGATGGTTAGCAACATCAAGTTCCTGGGTGTGCTGCTAACAAGTAGGCTGGCTTGGTCGCTCAACAACGAGACACTGGTGAAGCGGGCACAGCAGCGCCTGCATTTTCTGCATCACATGAGAAAAACACATGTTCTTTCCCCTGTCCTCCGAACTCAGACAGCAGTGCGACAGGTGTCGGGGCATGGGAGGCCTGACTGCAGCAGTAAGACATCACCCAAAAATAAGGCCGGATCTTATTTTCAGGAAAACATGGTATGTATGTACATAGCATGTTTATATATGTGTTGTGTATGTGTACACTTTTGAGAGCAGGCAACAGAATTTCATTTTTAATGTGTGCCAGTGTGTCCACAGTAAAAAAATGACAATAAATATAGACAATATCTATAGTCTTATTGCTTTATGTGGCCCTTGTCTGCCACACAAATGTGCACATTATTTATATCCCATCTTTGTTCAAGGCACATACATAATGCTGCATTTCTTCACAATAATCCTGTGAAGTAGTCATCACATAAGCTGCTGTGGCTGGAGATGGAGTAGAAACTGGATATCTCTGTTACCAGTCAAATAGATGAGCCATTACACCTTAGTCCATGCCCATCCTGTTTCACCTTTTAACTGCTTCCTACTCTGAAACTGAGGGTAGATCAGCTTCTCCTTTGGCCATTGGAAATCAGTTAGACCTTGTCCTGCCCTAGCCGTCAGGAGGTCACATGATCCTATTTTTAAACTGTGTCTGACATCTTGTTACAACTCAGTCGAAGTATTTGCTAGCAATATGTTTATGGAAGACATAATTTCTAATATGCTGCCACTGCTTTCTCTGCCCTCAGCATCTGATTTGGAAACTCATGCTGTCCTGCTCTCTTAATTGGGACAAGCAGGATAAAAGGCTCAAAGGTGATAGTGATTTACAATATTATAATGCAATCCGCAAAGCTTGCTAAGTAATTTCTTAGCATAGACATGTGAAGGGATTTAACAATGCAAAGCTTGCTAAGTTGCACACAGTTTGCTTCCTTCAGTTAAGTATGTCTTATATGTGCAAAGAAAGTGGTTTACATCACTTGTCAGTCTTGTACCACATCCTTACAAATGGCATCAGGGTGAGAAGTATACAGTATGTAACATTGTGTTAGGGAGCAGCAAGTTAATATGGGTTGAAGTAGTGCTATCTTTAGCACGCACAATTATTTATTTATTTTTCACATTTCTGAATCTCCTATTTCCCTCAAAAGCGGGACTCTGGACAGTATACAACAAAACGTCAAAATAAATTATATAAAATTAAAATGTTAGAATTAAGATGTTAGAATTATTTTTTAAAAGGAGACAATATTAAGGCCATAGTTAAAAATAAATTAACAGAAGCAAAGGGAGGGCTTTCATGGTACCAACCAGCCCCACAGCTCCATACTCCTTTGGGCTCTCCATATGAGGCTGCAGAGCTATGGTTTAAGTCTTTCTCAGAAAGCCAGGGCTTATCTCACTTCTGAGGAGGGGTGAAATATTCCAAAGGGCAGGGGGTGGCAGAGAAGGCTCTCTTTCCAGATCCTGTCAGTCAGAATTCTTCACCTGACAGACTCTGCAGCATACCTTTCCCTGCTGGGCGGGATGGGCCCATGTAATGGGATCGACCCAATTCTGTAGGTAGCCTGGCCCCATGTTATGTAGGGCTTTATAGGTCACAACCAACACCTTGAATTGGACCCAGAAACAAACTGGCACCCAACGCAGTTCACTGAGCAGAGGTGTTATATGTGCCCTTCTTTGGGCACCCATATAGCTTGTGGTACATTTTGCACAAGCTGTAGCTGTCAGATACTTTGCAAGAGTAGTTCCATGTAGAGTGTGCTGCAATAGTCCAAACAGGTGATAACTAGGGCATGAGTAATTGAACAGAAAAACTCCCTTATCCAGGAAAGGATTCAACTGGTGCACAACATGGAACTGAGCAAAGGCTCTCCTAGTCACAGCTGCCACCTGCTCCTCAGACAGAAGCCATAAATCCAAGAGGACCTCCAGCTTACACAGGATGTCTGGGGTAGTGCATCTCCATCCAAGACCAAAGATGATAAATTCCTGAATACAGAGGGCTCACCCACAGCTATTTCTCAAGGTTCTGCTGAAGTCTATTGTTTCCCATCCAACCTCCCACAGCCTCCAGGCTCCATGAAAGAATCTCCACAGCATTACTTACTGAGACAGAAATATATAACTGTGTACCATCAGCATAATGGTGATACCTCATCTTGTGGTGACTAATGAACTCACCCAGTGGTTTCATGTAGATGTTAAAAAGGAGAAGAAAAAGCACCGAGGTCTGTGGCACCCCACAAAGCAGGAGCTGTGAGCTGGACATTTCCTAATTTATCAGGTTACACCAGCCTCCTTCAGTTTGTAGTTTCCAGATCCATTAGCCAGAATGGGTGGGAATCTTTCGGTTGTTTGATTTGTATCCTGCCTTTCATTCATGAAAATTTTGGAAGTGATAGTCCCAAAATCTCGAGAACTTCAGGTTGGCTTAAGCAATATATAACATGGTATGTTTGAGTTATAAAGAAAAATCCCTTAGGACACAGGTGTCAAACTCGCCACGTCACGTGACATGTCGCAACATATCGCAACTCTTTTTGCATTGCCGGCAATGGGGTGGGCGCGGCTTCGGTATGATGAAACTGGCCCGCGGGCTGGCAGTTTGACACCTCTGCCTTAGGACATTCCTGTGTAAATAACAGTAGTTGAGTAAAAAAATAAAAATCCCCTCTTTTGTTTCTGATAATATGTTGAAAGGAAAAAAAAGAGGCAAAATAACCAGTATTGCCTTTTGCCCTTCAATACTAGCTTGGTGTTAGAAAATGTGGGCATGGGGAAATTATTGTTTGTTCTGAAGGTGACTTTTATACATTCAGCTACTGTATATGCAGAATGCTTCTTATGGCAGGAGATTTTTAGTTGCCTCATCATACTTGCTTTAGCTTATTGTCTACAATCCTATGGATGCACATCTGGAAATAAACAGTATTGATTACTATTCAGTGCTCTTCCAGAAAAGCATTTCATATTATTTTTTCTCCTAGCTTATATGGGCTTGTAATGCAAAACAGTGTTATTAATCTTTTTATATAATAAACATTGGTAATGTTTGAGCACACTCACGAAAAGGCTGCCAGTTACAAAGCATAAATTTTCCAGAAAGTAAACTTGTAAAGTTCGGCCCATCATCATATTCTAATTACCCAAGATGAGCCATACTATGCCTTGTTTACTTTTATCTATTTTTTTCAGTCAAGTGAGCCTAGACCTGTGAATAGAAATAAAGACGCTGTTGGGATCTGACGCTGAATTCCAACATGGAAACTGTTAATTTTTAAAATATCAGATCAGAAAGAAAGACTGAGAGGCATCATCTGAGGAATATTGGTGCCCATGGCATTACATTAAAAAGGTAAAGGTAAAGGTTCCCCCGCACATGCGTGCTAGTCAACTCTAGGGGCCGGTGCTCATCTCCGTTTCAAAGCCGAAGAGCCAGCGCTTGTCCGAGGACCGTGGTCATGTGGCCGGCATGACTAGACGCCAAAGGCACATTACATTAGGGTCTCATAATTAATACGATGGTGTTTCATAAACAAGGCTCCAGGTGGAATAAGCTAAAATACTTAAAATATTGAGTTAATTATACATAACAACAGATGAAGAACTGGGGCTGTATGTAATAACTTGTGAAGGAGGAATGCAACTGATATATTTTGACTTACCTCATTCATTCTTTCCATTCCCCAAAGGTAGTGCATTTGCTCTTCCCCTAAACCAGGGCTTTTTTTCTCATAGAACGCTCAGAACGGAGTTCCGGCACCTTTTTTGGATGGAACCTTGTAGGGTAGGCAAGGCAGGTTCTATGACATGTGTGAGTTCCGGCACCTTTTTCTTTTACAAAAAAAGCACTGCCCTAAACATAGAGCAAAGTTTCATACTAGAAGTATGTTTGGCTGGTGGTAAAATGGAACAGTTTGGAAGTAGGAACCGTTTTTTAGGATTCTCCCTTACACTTACCAAATCCCATCAAACAAATTTTAGAGACTTATATTTACCTGGAAGATTTTAAGTTTGTTTTTCTTTGCCAGTAGTGTGTTATTCTTTTCTGCCAATGTCTTTACTAGATTTCTTTATTTTGACATTTCATTACTTCGTGTTTTCAGATTCTCATAGTTTGCTCTACCATTTCCCCCACCAGTTACAGCAGGTCAATATTCTAATCACGCAAGAAATTCTCACAGTTAAAAGAACGTTCTGTGAAAGACCTGTATTGCTCTTTAGCTGTATTGCTCATTACCTCTATAACTAAAACTAATGTTTTAAAAAAGCAGAATTAAGAGCCCAGTGCTGTTTGAGAGAAAATCCAGGATTGCTTAATGCTATTGCTTAAGCTGGTTTTGCTAGACCTCACCCACGCATGGTGTATGTCAGTACAAGAGCTGGCAAGCAAAAATGGAGACAGTGCAGTTGATTTCTCTATTTGTATGGAATAAGATATATCTAGCACATCTTTCTAGCATGTTTTTACAAAACTCCACTGAGAAAACATAATTCAATCATCCATTTCAATCACTGCTGTTTTAAACAGTTAGCCTACTATTGTTAACTGGGTTAACAAGTTATAACAAAGAACCAGAGTCATCACAGGAGTATTGCAAAAGGATTACTTAGATCAGAAATGTTAATCCAACCCAGAGGGCAGGGACAATGTGTCTTTTATGCAGCCCAATCATCTTCTGAAACTGTTTTAAAATGAATGTGTCAATTTTAATTTTTAATTTGGTAAAGATTGATAAATGTAACTCATAAAACAAAAATTCTTTGGGGGGGTCTTCCAAAATTATTAAAAGAGGAAATGGGTCCTGAGAGGAAAAAAAAGTTTAAGAAACACTGCTTTAAGGTATTTCTTTTATTGTAAGGTTTTTATTGCAGTGCTTAGGTAACAGGAATCAGTAAACATCCTGTACAGCTTACTGAGCAGACACTGAAAATCAAGTCCCTAATTACAGTGTTTTTTACACTGAGCAGTGCTCCCTGCTCTCTAAAGGAGGAAGGAAATAAAAAACCAAAATTCTTGCCTTTATAATTTTTATGTCCTATTGGCCATAGGATACCATATTGGAAAGAGAACTATATTCATCAGGTCACAATATCCTGCTGGGGCTTCTAAAAAGAAAGAGTAGAATTGCAAATCTACATCTACTATAATTTTAAAGCAGGAAAGAGTTTTATGATAATTCTTTAAGGCAAAACTTTACAATGTGTGGACTTTACCCAACATGGCGAGATGGGGAATTCAGGAAATTGAAATCTATATGTGTTAAAGTTGCCAAGGCTAAGAAACACTGTCTTAATCCCTGAGTTGCCTGAAGGGATTTTGACAATCCGTTCTTACCTTTGGCATTAATTTCACAAATATAAGGTATGTTTGTTTTAAAAAAACCACTCTATGTAATAAAATGTTATTTGTCATAGTACCTGCTGGTTCAAGTGCAAAATATTGGATGCATGAGCTTGTTTTTTCAAGATGCAGCAATATAAAAGCATGTTCAGCTGGGATTTCATCACCTCAGATAGTCCCAATGAGGAACTACTTTATGTGTTCATTAAATTTGGTGCAACAAGGAAATAAGACTTTCAGCCTTGCTCTCTTGTATGCAAGGCTGCCTAATAATTTTACTTCTCCCAAATGAGGTTGCAATGTCATCTAATTACAGATTTCTTGTAGCAACCATTAAAATGTGGTGTGTACTGCCAGCTTTCCTAGCACAATGAAACACATGTTGTTTTCAGGGTGATAGTGCAGGGACAAAAATATGCTGAGAAAAAAACATGCAGTCTTGATCTCAAAGCAGAAGTTAGCAGAATAATATCTGCCAACTCTTATATTAATGTATTTTTAAGAGTTGTAACATTTCTTTATAATATACTAGGAGAGTTTGAGGGAAATGGAAAATCTATTTATCTCTGTTTTTTCATTCAAGAGGCTGAAACATACAGCTTATTACATTACAGAAATGCATTATACAACATAATAGACATACTATGTTCAAGGCACATCACTGAAATGAATTAGGAAGAGTTAATCTGAGGTCTAATAGCACTTTGGAAAGACAAGAGTTGAGTGTCCTATACACTTTTAGTTTAACCAAAACTTAGATGTGTGAGGAATGCTCTCCCATTTCTACAACTAAAGTAAAATCAAGAACTAGTCTGTTTAGATGTTGGAATGGAGATGTCACTTGGGGTTTTGGCCAATCTTGACTGACTTGAGCAAGCCCTAAAATTATGCTGCAGGAAAAGCTGATGATGACAATGATAATGACTAAACACAGCTCAGTGATAGGCCAAGAGTTATGCATTCTGAATGTTCCAGTACAATAATCTTCAGTTAAAAAATTATAGGACATAAGAAGCTGAAGAAATCATGTTATTTAGATTGCCATTGATTAATGTAAATGCTAAAGAATGCTCAGTAGCTGAATAAAATGCTGCCTGCCAATATTTGTTCTGATGTAGAACCAGACTAGGAAAGAGACAATTGTATACAAGAAATTCAAAGTCAGAGCACCAAATAGTCAGTTAATATTAAAGGCCTCATGTAGCTTTGGTTGACCCAATGATTTTTAGAACTACTAAAAATGTAAAGGGACAATACTTATTTAGATCCTCTTTGAATTCTATGTCCCATAACATACATTTTAAAAATGAGTAGCAGCACATTTGGGTTTTAAGTAAATTATTTCATATACATACTTTAGTCATTATTACCTATTCAAAACGTAATATTTTAGGAAACTCAATGATGTAAGGCATTCAGAGCTCATCATAATTTTCTTCTAATTCTCCTTCCTCTCCCCTGCCTCTTTGTTGTACTTTCCTTAACTATACCTGTGTATATCTCTTTTTATCCAGTCTATTCTTTAGGTAATTGCACTATAAGACTTTGTTAGATACTGTAGTGTCCTTGGTGCTGTCTGAGCTTGATCATTTTTTTGCAGATGTCTTATTATCAAACTAAGTAATATAACCAGTGCTACGTAGTGTACATGGTTAATAGTTAAGTGAGCTGGTGATGGGAGAGGGGCTCAAATTCAAAAAGAAAAGACAATATTGTATATTTGCTGAACAATACCACTCTTATCAAAAATATTCTGATTTGAATGTGTGTGGACACAATAGAAAAAAAAGAGAAAAGGTCCGAGATTTTATATATATTTTTAAGGTAAAGGTAAAGGTTCCCCCGCACATGCGTGCTAGTCATTTCCAACTCTAGGGGCCGGTGCTCATCTCCGTTTCAAAGCCGAAGAGCCAGCGCTTGTCCGAGGATGTCTCCGTGGTCATGTGGCTGGCATGACTAGACACCAAAGGCGCACGGAACGCTGTTACCTTCCCACCATAGTGGTCCCTATTTTTCTACTTGCATTTTTACGTGCTTGCGAACTGCTAGGTTGGCAGAAGCTGGGACAAGTAACAGGCGCTCACTCTGTTACGCGGCACTAGGGATTCGACCTGCCAAACTGCCGACCTTCTGATCAACAAGCTCAGCGTCCTAACCCACTGAGCCACCACATCCCTGATATATATTTTTACTGTGGGTTATTTGTATAGTGCTTTAACATATCAGTATATCAAAAATCAGATTGACCTGAATCATTGTTTGCTGTGTTTGGGTTTAACACTGTAACTTCCCTGGTGTTTTAGATTCCTTCCTAGTCTTTAGGTCGCCATTTAGGAACTGTGATGGCATTACAGTATTTGCCCTGTTAAGTTAAAAAAAAAGCTTTTGATTTTGCCTAAAGAAGGTTATTATGAAAAATGGAAGACCAGAAATAGTAAAACTAACCAGAGATTGAAGATGTTGGAGCCACATGACTAAAAATGTTGTGTAGTTTATGCAAAGTCGTATATATTTATGCAAATTAATGTGTATATTTTAGGTCTTGAGTTTTAGTCCTAATGCATTCTTTACTGAAAAATTAACTAAATTCAGCCACATAAATTAATTGATGAACACAATATTATAAACTGGAATAAGTGTTTATTTTACTTAATTGTATTGAATCAGAAACATTTCAGTAAGTTTGTGTTGCCAAACAGAGTGGCAATATGCATGTAAATAAGTTTGGAAACAAGTACTCTGAAACATCATTGTGGATATATTTTATTGTTTCATATTTATGAGAGTATAGCTCTGCAGATTCTCCAGCCATCAATTCCCCCAGAATATCTAATTGTTTTTAATTTTTTTATTCTGCAGAGTGGCCATATTTTTTTTAAAAAAACTAAGAGATTTGGAAGGGTGAATTGAGTGAACTTTTTCTTGTATAATTAATTTCCAGTGCAAACATGGAAATTGACTCTTAGTTAAATTATTTGTGTAAGTGATAGTTTTCTGTCAATGATGAATTTCAACATTTTTAGTCATGTCGCTCCAAATCATGTGGTCTGAACAAGCTAGTTTCAGAATGTCAAAAAATGGATTTTTGGATATGAGACATTCAAAAAGCATTTTATAAGAACCAGATGATTATATTTATGCTATTCAAATATAACTATATTATTTTGCAAAGTTTTAATGCACTTGTAAACATTGTTAACAAATTGTATTAAATTCATTGCTCACTGAATAAACATTTCTATTCCATTTGTATTTGTCTACTTAAACACCAGTTACAAACTGGTGCAGTCAATTTGTTTAATTTAAACTATGGTTTTCATCAATGTGAAAAGATCCTATCAAGAAATCTGAAATCAGTATTAAAAATGAAATCAGTATTAAAAATTGAAATCAGTATTAAAAATGTATTGATAAATTAATGCTTAATCTACAATGCAGATAAGCTATAAAGATTAGTTAAAAGTTCTTCCAAATAAGAATTTTATTGTGTAATTGCCATCTTATTCACAACATTTTATATGAATTCCAGACATTTATCTTTTTTATTTGTAAACTTCCCCCCTTTTTCTACCATTTCTAATTTTTATTTTCACCTTAAGGAAAAGAAATTGAAGAACAATGGTTTTTTTTAAATAGTCCTGTGCCTGAAAGCATTTTAAATAAGTGTTCTGAGTTCTCTACATCACTGAAATCAATTTGAATTTTGTTGTTCTTTGCAAGAGTAGTGTCCATTTTGTAAAGAAGGTAGGTGTCTTATTATGGAATTATAATAAAATAGTGGCAGTTCCAAATAGAGTGATATGTCCTAATAACTACGATTGTTTGTCCAGAAACCATCACAAGTTCTTAAAATTATTTCACTATTATAAAAGAATCTTGAAGCTTTATCTTTAAATTTCCAGCATGGAAAAGGACAAATTCATCAGCTTGCCTTTATAATATCAGTGACAGCTTGTTAAACTTCTCTGAGCCTTTGAAATCTTGGAAGATTCAATTAAGCATTCCCACCTTTTATGTTATTAATTTAAGATTTATAAGAGTAAACACATTCCAGATTTGGAGTCAACTTCGGCTGACGCTAACCTGTTGGGATTATTCAGGTCTTCAAATAGTCCTGTTTCAATAACTTCTTCTTGCCAGGGTATTGGGATAGCACCAGTAGAAAATTTCTTAAAGAATTCAATGTCTTTGTCATCAAACTCAATTCCCCGAGCTTCAGAAAAATCAGCAATGTCTGCAACATCTTTGGCATAGACGACTGATGGATCTGGCACAAAGGGAGGATCAATAAGACCTGCCTCCAGCCTATAAAAATTTATTGACTTGAAGTATTGATGTTTCCTGGGATCATCATCATTACTCCTGTAACAAAACAAAAAAGTGTTTCAAATAGGAGGAAACTAGTCCTATAAAGGAAATTTATATTTAAGCATGTACTTAAGCATGTTTCTTCTTAGAAGAAACTCAGTGGCCATCGCTTTCTCCCTTTTTAGAAACTGACATTTGAGCACCACCACTAGGTCTTTGCTTGCATGTACAAGAGTCACCTAACAACATGATGGAGAGTAAAGCTAGACAATGTTTATTTGTTAACGTTTGTTAGAGTTCTTGTAGCTCTCTCCAGAATCAGATTTAAACAGTCTGAGAAGTCTAATTCCTGGTTCACTCATGCCTACTAAGTTACAATTTCTTTAATCTCTCTAGCCCATTAATATGTTTAATTCATTTGCTAGATTAATAATCAGATTTACTTTATATCTTTATTTAATGAACATGCAGATTGGTAAATATTTTTGAAAAAAATCCTCAAGCACTTTTACCATTTTACCCAGCACTATAACTATCTTTCCATATTACTTCTAATTATCATAATCATCTCTGAGAAAACCATTAAAATTATATTTTCTAGAACACCAGCTTCTAAAAATTTATATTTTCTTAAACAAAATCTCAGGTGCATTCATGTCAGGCCAAGAAAACTACATGGATCTATTCATAAAAACATCAAGCTCTGGGTGAACTTAACCCAGTTATTTAACTTTATCATGAATACATTGTATGTTTCCTCAAAAAATTGAATGGTTAGAAAATGAATATACTAAAGTCTGTTCAGCTGTTCTCTGGCTAAAATAAAAAACATTCTATTACAGTTCTATAAAAAACAAAAATTATTTATAAGGAAAAAGGGGAAGGGGAAGTGCAAAGGAATAAAGAAAAATGAAAAGAAATAAAGAATAACTTCTAACTTTCTTTGATACAGATGCAAAAAGTTTAGTTAATATAACAACCTTTTCTGGAGGTGAGGGTTGTGGGTCAGCAAGCATTGTATCTCTCTAATATGTTCATTAGAGACATAGCTGGGAGTTTTGTATATGGCAGCTGGTTTGCAGATAAACTAAGTCACAGTATGTATAATTATATTTGTATTTTTTATCCCACTTAGCAATATTACTATTCCAATATTAGCAAATATATTTAGGGAATATCTTCTGAAAGAAATTCATACAATCTTTTTCAAATGCTACATCTTGGCATCTTCTTGGAACATAGCCCTTCTTAATGCTTGCCCCAACCAAAATAATGCTTTTCTTTGGATAATACATTTGGCCTAATATAGTCTGTTTCTCAGAAACTGACAAATACTTACCGTACTGATTGCATTTAGCCTTCCAGATAATGACTAAATAATCTGCTGGAAACCATTGTTTAATTGGTCTCATTTGTTGTTTTGTCACACTGAGTTTGTAAATTAATTTTGAAAAGTAGAATCCAATTCTTCTTGGATTAACCTGTTAGTGTCAGATTCCAGCTCTCTCTCACATACATACATACATACATACATACATACGTGTGTGTGTGTGGTTTTCTTCATACACATGAGAAAAGGAAATATAATATTTTTCTGCTTCTTTCTGATTAGTGATCTGTTTCTTTTTGTATGGCTCTGATGGAAAATCTAGTTCTACAAAACTTACATAATTGGACCTAGGAGATGAAATAGTTCACCTCTTATGACCCTAGGATTGTTGATGTTTGCTGTTAATCAGAACCTTTTTAGAGGGTCAAGTGTACAAATTAAAGCTGCCTATAAGAAGCTTTAACTTATGCAATGCATACTTAAACAGATAACCCAAGGGCTCAATGACCTTACCAGAATCTTAAGTTAATCTTTATGAAGTTGTTCTTGAACAAAATTTCGAGTGTAGCAACCATAGACAGGATTTCTGCTGTCCCTGATATATAATGAATGTCCCCCCATCGCAATATCTTACATATGTCGCAGTAAAAAGCAAATGACAGACAAAGCATGCCACTGATGAATTTTGATAGATGCATATATAATACTTATGGCTATCAGACAGTTTCTGGACAAAATGAAAGAAAACGTGAATATTCTATTCACCTTGGGTGTAAACTCATTGGAAGCCCACATCTCCTGTAAGTAAGATTTAAGGTTTCCATAAAAAATATCTGTTTGGGGCCACATTTTGTGAGAATAAGACAGATGACATTCTCAGTGGAATTCAAGCCAGAAGTCAAGCCTCTTCTTTCTGTACAGATCAAGGGTTGTTTTTTTTTAACCTTAAGAAATGTTTGGCACTGATTGTTGATTTTTAATTGGGAGGACTGTTTATTTTTAATTGGTGCATTCAATCATAGTTTTAGTGTATTTATTTTAATGTTTTAACCATAAACATAACATTTTCATCTGTATTTTGCTTGTTAGCCATGCTGAGTGTTATTTTTGGCAAAGAAGGAAGAATATAAATTTAATAGATAAATAGCCAAGTTCAATATTAATTATGGTGACTTAAAAAATCTGTGCTTTGCGGTTAGTATTTTCAATCAACTTTTTAACTCCAACATTTCCTTGTGTTTCATTATAGTTTGCATCAATTGCTCCAAACATTGGCTTTGAAAGACAATTTAACTGTTAGGGGCTAAGCAAAACTTCTTTGCCATGACATGGAAGATCACAACTGGTAAAAGAATGCTAAAGCAGCACATTTGGCAGTATCAACAGCAGCATGAAAAACATCTGCACAAATAATTATTGCAAGACAATTCCCCGATCCTTTAGAGGTTAATGCAACGTTCAATGAAGTGGAACAAAAGGTAAAATGTATCTCTGTCCTTTTACTTAGTAACTGGGAATATTTTCCCAATAAAAATATAGGGTGGCATTAAAAACAAGGGTATGGCTGACTGATGAGAACAAATAAGTTTGAAATGCATATCAGTCTCCCTTAATTCTTTGTTAGCAATCCAAACAACTTTTTTTGCAAAAAAACAAAAAACAGCCCAGCTCCCTTATTGGTTTTCCTAAGCCTATTGCAGGGCTAGCAATCTTGGCTCTTTTTTATGACTCGTGGACTTCAACTCTCAGAAATCTTGAGCCAGCCATGCTGAGGGGAAAGGGAGAGGTTTCCAAGCTGAGCCATGCTGGCTCAGGAATTCTGGGAGTTGAAGTCCACGAGTCATAAAAGAGCCTGCACTAGAGGAGGAGATAAAAATTATTTACAGGATTACTTCTTTAGGAACTAAACTTTTAGAATCTAAACATACTGCTAAGCTTGTAAGCCGCCCTGAGTCTTCGGAGAAGGGCGGGATATAAATGGAATTAAAATAAAAAAATAAAATAAAAAATAATTCAGAAAAGCCAACAGGAAAGAACCTCACATTTTTCATCTGCTTCTGTCTTTTGGAAGGTAAAATTAGATAACAAAATAATCTATTTCTTATGTTAACATCTCTGCAATGAAATCAAAGGTAACAGGAAAGAAATGGGAAACATTTTTCTCAATGTAATATGTCTAATTTAGCTGATTCTAGAAAAAAATAGTATCTTTTGTACACTCTTGAAAACTATTTTGAATCTAAACAATTCTTAAGAATGAAATATTCTTAATTTGGACTTTACTTTTACTGTTTGGACTGTTGTGTGTTTTGAAAAATAGATTATTTAGAATCCAGTTATGTTGCACTTCAGTCTTTAAATAATTAACCTAGTATATACATAACAATATATGATGTTTTCCCTGGTGAGCTTAACATCAATAACAACATTTATTAAAAAGGCTAAAATAATTTCTGGGGGTATTATCTGTATAGTAAAATTTTGGACAAGCAGTGATCATGTTACATATGTGCATAAGCGTAGTCAGTAGCATATGCCTTTTTAAAAATATCAAACATGCAAAGAAACAAAAATAAGTCCAAAATATCTGTATTACATCCAGAAATGCCAACTTTACAACCAATATTTCTCATCCATAACTATGGTACCCTAAGGATACCTGCATACATGCAAATGTTTCTCTGGGATCAGTAACGCAACAGGAATTGCTTTTTCCTTCCAGTAACATATACCTAAAAATAGTTTATTGCATTTGGCAATTGTACTAAAAAAAATCTCATTCATTTAATTTGAAATCAAGTGAAAAATTGATTTAAATTATTTTATTAAAACAAGTTAATGGCAATTCTTTTATAAAAAGTTGCCTCAAACAAAATGAGTTTGAAATGCCTGCTCTAGATAGTTGAATGCTCCAAAATAAATTTTAGACCAGGCCTGTACATGCAGCCTACCAAGCACCCTTGGACAGAGCACAGACTTTTTTTTAAAGTAATAAAATCACCACCACTGCCCTGAAAGTCATGTTGCCTAGTGCCTCCATGGCTTACCATGACCACAAGCTCCAACACTGTAGATGCTCCTCTAGTCACCAAATCATTGATTAGCCCACCAGCATTCCTTTGCAGACCAAAAGATTTTTAATTTATCAGTGTGGGCCTTTCCTTTCTACACGATAGTAATAATAATAATAATAATAATAATAATAATAATAATAATAATAATAATAATAATAATAATAAGATGAAGAAGAAGAAGAAGAAGAAGAAGAAGAAGAAGAAGAAGAAGAAGTAGTAGTTGTTGTTGGAAGGGACCTTGGAGGTCATCTAGTCCAACCCCCTGCTCAGGCAGGAAACCCTATACCATTTCAGACAAATGGCTGGCCAGTCTCTTCTTAAAAACCTCCAGTGTTGGAGCATTCACCACTTCTGGAGGCAGGTTGTTCCACTGGTTAGTTGTTCTAACTGTCAGGAAGTTTCTCCTTAGTTCTAGGTTGCTTCTCTCCTTGACTAGTTTCCATCCGTTGTTTCTTGTCCTGCTTTCAGGTGCTTTGGAGAATAGCTTGACTCCCTCTTCTTTGTGGCAGCCCCTGAGATATTGGAACACTGCTATCATGTCACCTCTCACCCTTCTCTTCATTAAACTACACATACCCAATTCCAGCAACCGTTCCCTATATGTTTTAGCCTCCAGTCCCCCAATCATCTTTGTTGCTCTTCTCTGTACTCTTTCTAGAGTCTCGACATCTTTTTTACATCGTGGTGACCAAAACTGGATGCAGTATTCCAAATATGGCCTTACCAAAGCATTGTAAAGTGGTATTAATACTTCACATGATCTTGATTCTATCCCTCTGTTAATGCAGCCTAGCACTGTGTTGGCTTTTTTGGCAGCTGCAGCACACTGCTGGCTCATATTTAAGTGATTGTCCACTAGGACTCCGAGATCTCTCTCACAGTTACTACTATTGAGCAAGGTACCACCTATACTATACCTGTGCATTTGATTTTTCCTGCCTAAATGTAGAACCTTACTTTTTTCACAATTGAATTTCATTTTATTAGATAGTGCCCAGTGTTCGAGTCTGTCCAGATCCTCCTGTATCTTAATCCTATCTTCTGGAGTATTGGCTATTCTTGCTAGCTTGGTGTCGTCTGCAAATTTGATGAATTCCCCATCTATCCCCTCATCCAAATCGTTGATGAAGATGTTGAAGAGCTGCACAGACCTCTTCTAGATTTTCCTCTTGCCTTTCCGAGTTAACTCCTTGGTCTGTCATTGAGCAAGAATTGACTTTGTAGGGAAGCATATTATCATTTGATATATATTTAACATATGTTCTACCTTTATTTACCAATTATATAATATTTGTATGCAATCCACACGGCGAGGTTTGGGGAAACTTACAATAGAAAAAATATATATTTAAAATCATAAGGTTAAAACATCGCCTGGCCCGCACCGCCTCCACTGCCCACATCGTGCAGGCCCACCATATAGAGTGGGCTCTGCTGCTTCCACAGCACCAGCCGCGCCGGCTCCAGCCCCAGGGAGGGGAGCCCGCCAACACCCTTCGCACCTGTGACTGCAGCAGCACTGCCCCCCCACCCCCCCGCCTCCTGCACCCGCCAAGATGAGAGTTCCAGCACCTTTTATTTAGAAAAAAAGCACTGTATACACACACACACACATATGCTATATATACAAGAATGTAACCACAAATATATTATTATATTTCTGACTGAATAAACTTTATTTATGTGAAAAATGTTGCCCTTCAAGCAGAATGTATTTATTTAAATATTTATAAGCCATTTTATTTGGCATTTGAAGTAGTCTATAATCACTATTAAAAGCCTCTCTACAGTTCTATGAAAATCTTTGGATTGTCTGATTTGTTTTGCTTAGTTTTACTACTAAATGTTATCAGAGCTTTATAGAAATCTAATGAAATACAGAGCACCTGAGTGAACATCTGACACCAAACACCGATAACTTTTTTCCATTTATTCCATAACCAAAGCATCCAACATGCAATGTACCTGTTCGAATTGTATCATTGTCCCCCCGTTCTCACAATTCTTACTCATTTTTTTTAAATTGGCATCACAAAAAAACCAACAACCAAAGCTCTTTTTAGTTTAATATGGCGTTGTAGTAGAACAGGCTTACAGAATGAAAAACTACCCTCCTCTCACAATCTTGCTTTATCTCCTGCTTTGGAGGTGTTGCTTAGTAGTTCTGCTGCCAGCACCAGCCTCCAGGCCAAGCCTCATCTGCTCTGCCACAAAAGGGGTCTGCAACCTCGACAACTTTTAAGACTTGTGGAGTTCAGCTGAAGTCCACAAGTCCTTAAGGTTGCAGAACCCTGTGCTACAAATTTATTTATTTAAAAGTTATATATGGTTGCCCATTTTTGTGGCACACAACTCTTGAGTAGCTAGCAACCATGATAAAAACATAAAAAAAGGCAAACACAAAAAGAAAAAAATATACCAGAAGATGAAGTTCCCTCGGATAAAGCCCTTTGCCCAAATTCTGTAGGAAGAGGTTTCAAACTATTATTAAACATCACAAGGAATTCTAAAGAAAAGAAATATTCTTAGGAACACAGCCTGAAATAGGTCTGAAAACTAAAACACCCAATTCATAACTTGTTCAGAGAAGTAAAAGACACGGAACAGAAAGCAAAAATCTAATTCCTAGCTATACTCGTTATAATTTCTACAGAACAAATGATACTCTGCCTCAGTGTTCCTGGATTTCTTCAGCTTCTTTGATATTCCAAATGTCTGAGCGATGGAAATTAGCCCTTTTCCAAAACGTATCTATATCCCACAGAGAGAGGGCTGGAGTCTCGGGCTATTTATACATAACCAAGACTCATGTCTCAGTTGTGAGGAAGTGGACTGTGAATCTGCAGTTAGGCATGCAGGCTATAATCACTACAGGCTTATTCCTAGAAACCTTGTTTAGCACAGCTACTGTTTTCATTTATAAAAAGAATACTTGAATTGAGATATATAAAATGCCAGCCACCTTTCTTTCCTAAAAATTCTTCCTCAAATCCTATTTTTCTGCTCAGCTTTAACCAAAGTTTAAATTGTATATGATGATAGAATTCCTTCGTGACTAGTGCACAAAGATCAAGATCTTTCCTTCCCTGACTGTGTGATTTTAATATCGAACTTTGGTACTGTGATCTTACTTAACGTTATATATCAAAAGCAATATGCTTCTTTTTCAACATTCTTATTTTGCCCCCAAACCCAAATTCCTTTAGAATGTCATACCCAAGATTATGGTTATTCACCCTGTTCATCATAATATGGCATTCATTTATTTATTGTATTTACATACTGCCTTTTCCCTTGGGAACTTAGGGCAGGTAGGGCCCTTATGGGGAATATTTTATCATATTTTATTACAAGAGCCCTGTGAGAAATGGAACTAGGAGTGAAAAATTGACCCCAAATTATCCAACAAACTCTGTGGTTCAGTGAGGGAACTGAACCTGGGTATCTCCAGGTCCAGATTCAACAAAAAACAAACACTATTTGCTCAGATCCTCCTACGTGCTCTCTAATAGCTCTTCCTCAAAATTCAATAAAATGCTATTCACCAGTGCTTGATCTGACTACAGCATTCTGCACCACAGAAGCAGAACTTTCAAGGGCAGCTATGCACAATGCCTTACAGTAATCCAACCAGGGAGAAGGGGATTACTGTGGCTAGATTATCTTTGCACCCAAACAGATTTTAG